>NW_018397267.1:6319865-6467164 GCF_002168275.2 Theobroma umbraticum | reverse complement strand
CTCCTTCTAATTATGCAAACTACAATTAGAATGCTCAAGAAGACGAGGACCAAAACAGATACAATCGATGCAACACCTGGAACAACAAACTTCTTCTTTTCTTTATCATGGCATGGATCCATTTGGCATAAATCTGGATTTTCAGCCAAACTGGCATTGAACAGAATAGACAAATCTCAAAATGCATCAATTGAAATATGACAAATTATTGCATATAGAATCAAAATTCGTCTGGAAACTTGTAACAAGATTGCAATCAGTATTAAAACTAACTACTGATCGAAACCCTGACATAATGATTAGTCCCATATGGTTTCTGTTAAACTATAGTTGACTAATTCATTCGAAAAAGATTTTATCATATTGTCGAAGAAAAGCAGTGTCAAAGCAGCATGGGAGTCATAAGAAAACGGAAATAAATTGAGTTACAGTAAGATGAGTTTGAACGTTATAGCGTGTAAAGTCTATAGAAGATTACAAACCTCAAAACCAGGGATCCGTTATCAGACTTGTCCTTGAGAGATTGAGGAACTGAACCTGTGAGCTTGTTTCCAGATAAATTTCTACACAGAAAATGACATATAAATTTTTGTTTTCATAGCTGAGTACTGCGACCTTATGAATGTGCATTATAAACAATTAGGTAAACTTTGATATCGTAGCTGGAAAATTAGAATCCTGAAATTAGTATGCGTAACTTACAGGACTTTCAAATTTGGCAGTTGCGCTAAAACTTCTGGCACTGGCCCTGTTAAGTCATTGTTTGATAAGTCACTGAAAACGAAAAATTAATCGAGTAAACATTTTGAGTGACAATTCCATAAAGTCATAAAAGAAAGTAATACTGTGTCTTGTCATAGATAGGGTGGCATATGCTCTAAAAACAGAACCTACAGCTTTGTAACTATTGTGTAGTAGCTGCAAAAAAGAGCTGCTCAATTGAAGGATCATGCTGGTACCGCTACAAAAGGGATATTTGGACAAATATTTTCTAGGAGTCACTTCTTCTCTATAACAACTTTAAAAGCCAGAAGGTTAATACTTACAGGGACTCTATTGCCTGCAGATCAGAGAATGACAAAGAAACCGGCCCCATTAATTTACTTGCACTCAGGTTCCTGCAAGGAATTTAGCAATACGGAGAAATATATGGCCGTGAATATCATAAATATATAATGTATTGCATTCTAATGCATGACTCCCACTAAGACTTCTTATTTGAAAAATGTTGTTGCAACGGATGTTGAACGCATCTTTGGATGACTTGAAACTGCACTCACAGTGATATGATCCTTGGAGAACCGTTGAACCTGCAGGTTAAACCACTCCAGGTATATACTTGGGGGAGGCATGGATCTCCTTGCCAGTCATCTTTGATTATGTTGTATGTTTGCTTGATGGCCATGATAGCATCACCTAAATGGTCAAATTTCAGAAAGAAAATGGTTTGAGCATTGAATTTAGCTAACAAGTAGCAGCCATATGAAAGTACCACTTAACTCTAAGCATGACATGGCATTCTTTAGGGGATACAGCGGGAATAACAGGCTAAAAGGGAAATAACTAAACATCCGCAAATCTTGGTCCTGCCACACATGAAAGAACACAACAACCATATCACCATATATGAAACAATGTGACTCAATCCGATTCGGACATCACAGGCTCATAAAAGACCATGTGACCCTAACTCCATATGCTAGAAGTGGGTCCCTAGTCAATCCGTTCAATGATAGCTATTTATTACTGCAATGAACTTTGACCATGGTAAAATACATTTTTCCACCCTCCACAATAACAGCTAATTGCTTCGACGGTAGATATAGAAAAAGCGCTTGAATGAGAGGTTACTCTTTTGTATATCCCATGTGGTGATTGGTTTTTTTTTTTTTTTTTTATTTATTTATAACGAGGACTTCCGGCAGGCGGGTCATCCTATTTAACAGCCATCCTGGTACTGCTCTCGCCCCAGCACACTTCACTTCGGAGTTATCGTGGGATCCGGTGTGTTGCTGGTACCCCGAAGGGTGTGGTGATTGGTTGATTGTTTCTTAATTCCTGCTTCTTACCTAACCCCAATAATTTGACTGATGACCTAGGAATTTCAAAAGTATCCAACCAAAGACTAAAAAGGAATTGATTTAGAAAATGAAATGAACAAAATGAAAAAGTACCGTCTGTTGTGGCAGTTGGTGAATATGGAAGTGGAAGAACTCTGTAAAACTCCATGGCGTTGAGTATTGGAGGAAGGTCGGATTCTTCTGTTGCATCAATAGTAAAGTTAATTGCTCCTTGAACCAGTAAATTCTGGGAGCTTACTGATAACGGCTTTAAATGCTTAAGAGTAATCGGTTCACTCTTGAAACCATTCAAAGTGATGGTAAATTCTCTAAGTTGATCTTGCCGTGCAGTCTCTTCAATCTCAGCGAAGTGAAAGCAGACAAGATATTGACTAGAGGGGAAACGAGATGAGTTGTAAGTATAATTCAGGGATCTGGAGCCATTGACTGGGCGGATAGCAGTTCTCAAGACCTCAGCCGGTATTTTGTATAAATCATTACCCTGGTTGGCGATATTCAGTGAGGTAGAAATTGGAACAGAGCTCGGAAATTGGAGAGGTAGCCAGATGCGGTCATAGCCATCATCCTTGTACCTATTGGGAGACACATTTGGTTTAATAGAAATAATTTAATGCGTCAGAGAAAAAATTAAACCATATGGATCATTAACATAAATATATGTAACCTCTCCCACGAACAATTATATAACATTAATTAATTATTATTGTTCAGAATGTAAAATAAGAATAAAAATATAATACCCACAAATTAAGTAATAGCTAAATCAGAGGAATACATAAATTAAGCACCAAATAAATTATTCAACAACAACATTACAATTTACAACAACAAGTGGTAACATAACCGTAGTCTTACCTGAAAGAGTTATCACTGGGGATGCCCAGGTCAATAGCCTTGACGTTTTCTAGTGCTGCAGAGTTGGTTGTATTAAAAGCTGAATCATTTGAAAGCCGTAATTCCAATGCCGAAATGAAAGGAATTCCAAAGCCGGTGTTTACAAGACATACATATCCAGTATCAGCTGTGAAGAAGTGAATAATTTCGAGGAAGAGCATGTACCACACGGATGGCAATCTCACGTTGACCCAGTAATTAACCCCCACATATAGCTCAAATTCTGGTGTTTCATTCTTGCCATCATAATTTCCATATAAAAAGGAAGCTCTAATACGATAGCTGTTATTTCTGCCTTGTTCAGGTTTCAGAGTGTAACAGTTCTTTTTTCCATTCGGAAAACTTCTCAAATTCCTGTACTCCCTCCAATGCACAGGGTAATAATTGGTACCGCTGGCACTAGGTGATATGTCATGGTTTTCACCAGTTTCAATGAAATCTTTATCGGACTTGTAGAATATACCAGTTTCATCGTTAAGGTAGTCTTCCTCCACTCCGCAATCGATGCTTATGAAACCTTATCATCAGTTAGTGCACATAACCAAATTAATGTTCGTGCGTTGATGATCATAATAATATCCTCAAATATAAAAAGACTTGTACATTTATTATAATGATGAATAGTAGTATACTATCTTGTAGATTTGTTTGTTACAATATTTATATAAAGTTGCTGGTATATTTTAACAACCCAGATTTTCAATAAAGTTGTTGATTTTATATGCATCTCTTATTAGTTTCATTTTATCAAGTCAAACCCTTTTCTTATTTTATTAAAAAAATGGAGGAAAAATTACATAAATTTTATTCACCGTGTGCGCAAAATTAAGTTATGCCATTTAACAAACCACCCAACTAAATCTATCAAATTAAAAAGCTTTTTACCAAATAATATTTCTCATTTTAAAATATATAGTTAAAATATTGCGGGAATATGACATTTGGTACTTTGTACAGTTGGAGTTGAATATTTATAAATATTATAGTGAAAATAATTGTAAATGATATGAATACAATAAGATATCAAAAATTAAATTTGTTGCAATGAGAAATTATTTTAAAAATTATTTAGTCCATTTTCCTGTCATATATTCCTTTTGAAAGGAAATATAAAATTAATTACCACCTCATTAATAGTCATGGTTTTTAATTTTTCCTTTTTACAAAAACGGATGCTTAATTATGATAGGAACTAAAAATTGAATTGTTACATCGAACGGGAAAATTCAATTAACAAAAAGGGTCCTGAAAAAGGAAAGTTCTTTCTTAGGTGTCAGAGTAAATTAAACAAATCAGGTGTTTAAAATTATGATTTGAAAAAATTGTAAAGTTAATGTGAGTACTGAATCAACAATATCAATTATGACTTTTCAAAAAAAAAAAAAACAATATCATTTATGGATCCAACTGATCGTAACTTATATTCAAATCAATCCTCCTAAAAATAACGTTATAAATTGAAATCCACATTCCCAATAATATTCAAGAATAACAAGAAGGGAAGTTAAGGAACTTGGTGGCTAGCTCTACTCCAAAATATTTTGTTAAAGAAACTAGCGTCTGGTTCCTCCTATATATATGCTAATTAATGTTCTTATGCCTCTAGAACATTGCTTAATGTAGCATTAGAGTTGGATTAATTTTAGAAACATCCCTACGAAAATAAGAGTAAGTTGGTTGACAACAAATCAAATTAAGTTGAAGAGAAGATTTATGCATGCACTTACCGGGTTTATCTTGAGTGGCCAACTTTCTTCTTCCGACGTCTTCTTTAGTCGCCTCAGTTAGTGTGGGAGTATCCCAAGAAGACGTAATCCCGAAAACGAAAATGAAGAGTGGTAGTAGATTATGGAGCACAATAAACATTTTGTGTCTACCCACCATGCTGCTCTAATTTCCTTAGGAATTGTGGATAGAGATGCTCAATTGCCAATCCATATATAATTACTAGTAAAGATTATTTGCACTTAAGACGACGACTTGTACGGCTTTTGGAGTAAGGAGAACGCCCAAGACTTTTCTGTGGGGTTATGGTTTTCTGGCGAAATCATAAATCGACCGCGTTGTCATGACTTACTTTTTTGTTTTCTACCGAGTTTACTTCAATTTCCTAGATGTTTTAACCCTTCTTCTGGGTCTACGTGCTTGAACCAAGCTTAAAGGAAGCTACCGAGGCTGTGATTCATTCGTTCCAGATAAATGCATCAGGTTAGAAGTAAACTCGAGTCGACAACCCTCGGCCAATAAGAAACTTCAACTTAAATTTGAGTTGAAAAGTCAATCAAACGAAGCATCAGTGAATTTTGATAATTTTTATCGTCTCTGCCATGTGACAGACGACATTTCTTTTTAACAAATGCCTTGCCGTAGAGATGGGGTTCCTCCCCGGGTCGACCAGAATCACTCACTTTTGAATTAAAGAAAAGTCTCGGCTTTTATGTGCTGCATATGTATCGTCCATACAAGTCGTCCCCCATCAAGTCGTCACGTATATGCAGGGGCGGAGCCTCTTTATTGAATAGTGGAGGCCAATTTTAAAATTTTTTTACATATTAAACAATTTTTAAATTTTTTTATAAATTTTTTTAGTGGTCTTTTCAAAATAAATTTATTTAATAATTAATACAAATAAATAATAAAAAAATAATTTCGTATACTTGAATCAATTTTAAAGTTTTTTTTATTTTTTTAATTTATATTATTTTTATTTTTATTTATTTATTTCTTTTTTATTTACTCATATATTCTAAATCTCTATAAATTTATCTTCACAAATTTATACGAACCATTAATCATATTTTTCTTCTTTTTTTTTCTTATATCATAAGTGAATTCCATCATTTACTTGTCATGTTCTTTTTTTTATTACATTGATTTTATTTTTTATGATTTTAATTTTTAAAAATAAATCAATTATTATGTAATTTTTAAATATAAGTTATAATGTTGTACTGTTACTTAAAATTTCATCAATATATTATTATTTATTCAGAATAACCAATGTATTCTGTCACTTATGTTGCAAACTTTCAGTAACAAGAATATACATATAAATTAATAAAATGAAATAATTGTATTTCTTTCAATATAATTTTATTAATTATATTTATTTTTAATGGCTCTCAAAATAATTTTTTTAATAATTCATTTTATTCTTCAAAACGTTTGATAAAATTAAAGTCATTATGGTTACCATATTGCTAGTTAAGCCTAACAAATAAGTTCTAAACTAATATGTCAAACCTATCAAATTTACAAAAAAATAAAAGTAAGTCTGCTAATCTAAATTCATTAAGTTTTAATATAAATCTAAGTTTATTATAACATATTATATCTTAACTGTCTAACTTAATAGTATATCATAACATATTATATCTCAATAGTTCAATCCAATAACTCAATATGTTAATTAGTAATTTATGAGGTAAATAGAAAATAAAAGGAAAGCCATGACACACAAAGTAAAGAGACAAATCATTTAAGTTTGAAAAATTATTTTATCTTCCATTCTTGCACGCAAAGGATGAGAAAGACTTTTTTTATAATTCTATTCAATCATATATATAAATGACATTATCATTATTATTAATGTGTATTTCTTTTATATGTTTAGTATTTTTTAAATTTTATTTAATTTTTTAGATAAATGACAATTGAATTATATATAAAATTCTCTTTAACTACTTAATGTCTTTTTCTATTTGGTCACTCTTTTGAAAATACTCTAACTCCATCCCTGTATATATACATATTAATTTGTAATGCTTTATCTTCTTACGACCAGAAAAGGGGGGGTCAACAATATCGTGTCGTGTTAACTTGATGTTACTAGCTGGTTTGGTTTTGATTTTTTGCAAGCATGTGATCTTAGTTTAAGTCCGAGTTATTTTGATATTTTAGTCTGAGGTGATTTAACTCATTACGCTCTTGTTTTATCAGCATATGAATTATAATATACATAAATTTTGAGTCTGATTGTTTTTCTTGTCTAGCGCTACCAATAACTTTTTGAACAGCCATCTATCGTTTGTAGGCCTAGTGGGCTACATCTTCACGAAAGCTAGTCATCTTATGCTAAGAAGAGTCTCTTTATCACTTTGGTTTAAGACTTCTGGTATTCTAATTTTTGGTTTAATAAATAAAATCACTTTTAATATATATATATATATTTATAGAGGGAGAGAGAGAGAGCAACTTATTATAAATAAATCTTTATCTAAACGTTAATAGTATTTTTTATGTCCCATTCTATTCGTTCATGCACCATTGTTAGTTTAAAATCAAGATATTTGACTGCGTTTCTATGATTTTAGGGGATCAATTGATAACTTGGGATGTGTAAGAATATATATATATATATATATATATATATATATATATTCATTCGTTCACACAAATGAATATTACGCATATAAAAAGGTATATCTCGATTTGAACTATCAATTAATGAATGTATCTCAGAACCTTAATGAAATGGATGGTGTCCGCAAATTGAACCTCGACTCTTAGTGTTAGAATTGAAGACACACCACTCATAATATTCATTTATATTTTTGTAAATGGGCATTCACTTTTAGCACCATAATGGCGATGTGCTTATCCTATTTCATAATAAACATTTATCCCCAAATTCTCCTTGTTGAAACAGCACCACTCCTTATGTTAATGTAGGTGAAGTTTTCATTAATGTCTCTATTGCTCTAGACATTTTCTTTCCATAATATAATATTCAAAGTCCATTAAGAGCATAAACTCAACCTTTATACGCAATGAATCACATTATTTTTAAACAACATTTTGAGGAATGGGTTTCAATAGTGCATCGCAGACATATAACAATAACTTTTTTTTTATTCATTGAACTTTGTAATTAAAGGTTCCTAATTAAAAAATGGGTTCCCACTATTTGTGTTAATAGGGGTCCTAAACCCATTCCTTTTGTAATACAACTTACCAAATTGCTTGGTAAACCTTTTATCAGAGTATTTGCCAAATTACTTGTAGATTTAACCTATGTTATAGTTTAACCTATTAAAAATTAATTCTCTAATATAATCATACGTTAAACTTATATGTTTAGATTTTTCATTATAGATAGCACTATACGCTCTAGACATTGTAACAACACTATCACAATATAAGAAAATGGCTGACATCTGCTATAGCAACAACTTTATATCTAATAACAAAATTTTCAACCATTTTGCTTCTTTTCCCGTTGCAACTAAAGCTATAAATTCACTCTCCATTGTTGAATGTGAGATGCAAGTTTGTTTCTTAAATATCTAACTAATTGCGCCACCTCTTAGTGTAAAATTTTATCCTGAAGTGGACTTATTATCATTTGCACTAGTATTCTAATTTGCATAAGAGTGTCCTTCTAATACTCCTGGATAGTCTGAATAATGTAAGTCAAAATTTTTAGTTCTTTTAAGATATCCAAGAATTCTTTCAATGAATTTTACCATATCTACTTGTATAATAGATAATTTGGCAAATTGCAAATGCATATCTGGCATAATGTAGTGCTAATATACATAATGCTTCCAATAGCACTAGAATATTCAAGTTGTACAATTACTTAGTCACCATTCTCATTCATTTTCATACTTGAGTTATATGGAAGACTAAATTCTTTTATTTTGAGATGTTTAAATTTATCAATCAATTTCTCAATATAGTGACTTTGATTAATAACATAACCATAATTATGTTTTTTGACTTTAATACCCAAAATTGTATAACCTATTCAAATCTTTCATTTTAAATATGGAGATTAAATATTTCTTTGTTTCATTTATGCCAATCATGTTATTGCTAAATAATAGTAGGGTTGTCAATGGGTAAGGTACCTGCTATTTTGAGGTACCTAAACCCTAACTCTATAAGAAATAAAATACTCGAATTTTATTAACTACTTGAATATTTTTAAAATTATTACCTAGCCCTAACTCTAATACATCCTCACTACCCTCTAATTACCCAAACTCGTTAAAAACCCGATTATGTAAAAAAATTATTAAAATTCTATTCATGGATACCCAATTACTTGAACTCGAATCCATACATGTATCTATATGCAATAATATTTTCCTACATATTTCACATAATTTACTAATAATTAAATTTATAAACACACAAATAATAAATTTAATTTAAATAATCAAAACAAATATCTTGAACATAATTAATAATTTTATAAGTTAAATTTTTGTAATTTTAACAACAAATAGAAAGTAAATGTATTTATTTTTAAAGTGTATATATACTAAAATTATTTTATATATAATAGTAATGATATTTCTTACAAATGAACCCAATGTATATAAGTTATATATATTAAAAGACATTACAAGTTAATTATAATCATAATTTCTTATTAATTTAATTACTATATGAGTTTGTCTTTAATAACATGAAATTAATAATAAAAAAACTAAGTTTCAAAACTATTCTAATGTCACAACTTACCTTAAGATTTTATATTAAAGTTTATATAAACAAAGTACATATATTGTAATTAAAAGTTTATAAGTTATAATTTTGTAATGTTAACAAAAATAGAAAGTAAATATGTTTATATCTAAAATAATAATATATATATATATGTATATACTAAAAGTATTTAATACATATATGAGTATATATTCTCATAAATGAACTAATATATATAAAGTTTATATATATAAGACATTATAAGTAATTAATAATTATAGTTTCATGAATTAATTTAATTAACTATATGAGTTTGTCCTTAATTACATAAAATTTAAAAAAAATAACTAGGTTTCAAAATTATTTTAATCTACAACTTCTCTTTGGGTTTATATGTTATAAGTTTATATAAACAAATGTATATATATTATAATTAATAATTTTATAAGTTAAAATTTTTGTAATGTTAACACAAAACAGAAAGTAAATACATTTATATTTAAAATATATATTAAAAATATTTTAGTATATATATAATAGTACTTATATTTCTTATAAATTAACACAATATATAAACTATATATATTAAAAGACATTATAAATTAATTAATAATCATAGTTTCATGAATTAATTTAATTAACTATATAAACTTGTCCTTCATTTCATGAAATTAAAATAAAAAATAGTTAGATTCCAAAACTATTCTAATCTCAAGAGCTCTCTTTAAGTATATATATTATAAGTTTATATAAACAATGGTATATATATTATAATTATTAATTTTATAAGTTATAATTTTTGTAATGTTAACACAAAATATAAAGTAAACATATTTATATTAAAAGTATATATATAAAATAGTAATTATATTCCTTTATAATATGATATGATATTTATATTATTTAAACATAATTAATAATTTAATAATTTTTTAATTTAAATATATTAATGTCATTGCATTAATAATTAGAGTAACTATACTTTTCATATATTTGTTAGTTTTTAACAAAAAGAATTGCTTGTAAAGTTGAAAAATTATATATTTTTTAATTTAATTATTGAAATAATAACAAAATTTTTATAAATGGTAATCAGATTTAGATAGCAAGTACTTAAAGGGTGGTACCCAATCCCTACCTGAACTCGATATGGGTAGTGAAATCACTATCTTAACCAATTTCAAACCTGATTATAAGATACTCTAACCTTACAAAACTAGGTTAGGTATCCGTGGGTACCCTGTAACAGGGTACCCATTGCCATCCCTTAATAATAGCATATCATCAACATAAAAGACATATTATTACTCTATAATCTTTGGTAAATTTTGAGTAAATACATTTGTTAGCACCATTATGTTTAAAACCATAAAACAATATGGATGAGTCAAATTTCTAATGCCATTGTTTAGGAGCTTGCTTTAGCCAATAAAGTGATTTAACGAATTTATAAACTTCTCTCTCATTTCCAGGAAGTATAAAACCTTTTGGTTGTTCCATATATACTTCTTCTTTTAAATCACCATTTAAAAAAGATTGTTTTAACATCCATTTGATATATATGGAACTTATAAATTGAAGCTAGTATTATAAGTGTTCTAATGGAAGTGATTCTAGCAACTAAAGTATATATATCAAAATAGTCTCTACCTTCTTTTTGTTTGAAACATTTAGCAATTAATCTTGTTTTAAAGGTTTGTACAAAATCATCAATATTAAATTTTCTTCTAAACACTTATTTACATCCAATTGGTTTAGAACTTTAAGGTAAATTAACTAAGACCCATGTATTATTAGACATTATTGAGTCCATTTCGCCATTTACATCTTCTTTCCAAAAAGTTGTATCTTTTAAAAATATTGCTTCACTAAAAGTTTTGGAGTTTTCTTCTACACATAGTAAAATTAATGTTTTATTTTGTATATTGGTTCCATCTCATTCAACTAGAAAAATAATTGAATTTGAAGAAACATAATCAGAATCTAAATGTTTTTCTTTTCTCAATCTTTGACTCCTTCTTGGCTCAATAGATTCATTATTTTTTTTTCTTTTTTCACTAATTATTGGAGCCATTTCAACTTGCTTTTCCATTTCAAAATTAACAAAATTGTAAACAGATTAATTTTCAAAGAAATCAACATTAATAGATTCAATTATAATATTAGAATTTAAATCAAGTAATTTATATGCTTTTGAATTTTATGTATAACTAACAAAGTTACTTTTGATGTCTCTAGGTTAGAATTTTGTCTTATGAGGATATGTGACTTTATAATAAGCTATACACTGTCACTATTTAAAATAATTCAAGTTTAGTTTTCTACCATTATTCCATAATTTATATGGTGTCATAAATAATTTCTTTAAAAAAAATCTATTACTTATATGACAAGCTATCAAAAATGTTTCCCCCTAAAGATTAAAAGGAACTTTTTCATTTAACAACATACTATTTATCATTTTTATCAACTTTCTATTTTTTTCTTTCCGCTAATTCATTTTGTCGGGGTGCATAAGGAGCTTTGCTTTGATGAATTATTCCATTATTTTTTCAAAATAGAGAAAACGAGTCTGAAAAAAATTCTCTTTCTCTATCACTTTGAAGAAACTTAATCTTTTTTTCTTTTTTATTTTTAACAACAGTTTAAAAATTCTTAAATTTGTCAAATGCTTCATCTTTTGTTTTCATTAAATAAACTTGTGTGAAGCAAGAATAGTTATTAATGAATGCTATAAAATACCTTTTCCCTCCCCTTGTTAGTAAACTATTTAGTTCATAAATATCATAATGTACAAATTGTAATAATTTTGATTTTCTTTCAATTTTTGAAAAAGGTTTTTTAGTCATTTTTGCCTCAATACAAATTTCACATTTTTCAAAATTATCTTTTTAACATGAAATATAAGCAAATACTTTGGTCCTTTTAGGAATGAGGAATGAATCAAACTTTTTTAGTTCCTTCACACAAACGTTTACGAATTCTAAAAAATATATAATAAAATGCAAGAGCCTTATAATATTCATTCAGTCGAAGCTGAAACGGTTTTTTTGTTATTTGTTCGCATTTTTTACTATTTCAAACCATGGTGTGTCACATATTCAAGCAATGGTGTGCCACATATGCTTATCATGGTGTGTCACATATTTTACCATGCCGTCTCACACGATTTCAACATGTTGTGTCACAAATTTTCACCATGTCATGTCACAAACTCTAAACCCTGCCGTGTCACATATTCTTACTATGTCGTCTCACACATTCTCTCCCTGTCATGTTACAGATTCCTTTTATGGCGTGTCACAAACTCTAAACCTTGTCGCGTCACAACCGTGTCACATATGCTCACCATGCCGTCTCACATATTTATACCATGACGTGTCACATATTCTTACCATATCATCTCTCATATTCCTTCCAAGTTATGTCACATATTTTTACCCTGTCATGTCACATATTTCCTTCATGACATTTCCGTCATGTCATGTCACATATTTCCACCAAATGAGAAACCATTTTGTGTTTTAGATTCACATCTTCCTCCTTTTGATTCACCACCATATTAGGGATTTCTAGTTTCACTTCATTCTCGAAGCTTTGGATTCATTACAACTGGTTTCTCATTTGGTTTAATATCACCCTTCGCATACTTTTTGAACGTCATGTCCGAAATATCTAAAAAACCATCTCCAGCAACATAATTTTGTTTTGCACAAGCTTCTCGAAAAAGAAATAGATGTTTTACACAAAATTAGAGGCAACAAATTCTGTGCAGATTTATTTTTCTCAATATGCGCATGTATGAAAGTGTGTGTCAATGAAAATGTCTCATTAAGGGTATTTTCGTTCCAAAATCTCTTTTTCTTTGCTTAAAATAGTTAAAATTATCTGAAAAGTTATTTTCAAAAATACCTTATATTTTAGAACTAATAAAATTTTTTTATCATAATAAAATTCATGTTTTCATGTTTTTTTTTAAAACAAGTGATAATATAACAGTAGTGTTACCTTAAAGCGTAATTAGTAGGGCCCAGGTTCAAAGCCCTGACTCGTTCTAGTGCTCTAGAGTTGGTGGTATTATAAGTTGAATTATTCAAAGGCCGTAATTCCAATGCCGAAATGAAAGGAATTCCTTTGCCGATGGTTACAAGACATACATACTTAGTATCAGCTGTGAAGAAGTGAATAATTTCGTAAAAGAACTGGGACATTACGTTTGGCAATTTCACGGTGTCCCAGTAATTAACCCCCACGTATAGCTCGAATTTTGGTATTTCACTGTTTCCATCATAATTCCCATATAAAAAGGAAGCTCTAACACGATAGCTGTTATTTCTACCTTGTTCAGATTTCAGAGTGTAACAGTTCTTTTTTCCATCCAAGAAACGTCTCAAGTTCCTCTACTCCTTCCAATACTCTGTAACACTGACACTGAGTGATACATCACGGTTTTCACCGGTTTTAATGAAATCTTTATCGGACTTGAAGAGTATACAAGTTTCATCGTTAAGGTAGTCTTCCTCCACTTCGCAATCAATGCTTACGAAACCTTATCACCATTTAGTGCACGTAATTTAGCAACCATTGTCTGGAGTTACCAAATTAATATTCATGTGTTGATGTTCATATCAATATCCACAAATATATATAAAAAGACTTGTACATTTATTTTAATCATAAATAACAGTATATACTATCTTGTAGATTTGTGTAGATTATCGAGCATAATGAACAATTTGTGTCTACACACCATGCTCCTCTAATTTCCGTAGGAATTATGGATAGAGATGCTCAATTGCCAATCTATATAGAGTTATTAGTAAAGATTATTTGCACTTAAGACGACTACTCGTATGGCTTTTGAAGTAACGAGAACGCTCAAGACTTTTCTGTGGGGTTATGGTTTTCTGGCGAAATCATAGATAATCGCGTTAAGTCATGACCTACTTTTTTGCCTACTCCTCTTTTGCTTCATTATTTTCCTTCAATTTCTTAGATGTGTTATACTTCTTCTGGGTCTACGTGTTTGAACTAAGTTTAAAGGAAGCTTCCGAGTCTGTATAACTTCATTCTTTCCAGATAAATACAGCAGGTTAGAAGTAAACTCTGGTCGACTACTCTCGGCCAATGAGAAACTTCAACTTAAATTTGGGTTTTGACTCGAAAACTCGGCCTGAACTTGGCCATACTTCTTAATTTCTACATCTAGAAATTCAACTTGACTTGGTACATATATTTATGTGGCTAAGAAAAATAATTATAAATATAAACTAACCTTATAGTAACATTTATTCATGTATACATATTTTCTAAAAAAATTATATATGTGTTTCATTGATGAGGCAGGGAATAAAAGGTTCCTGCGATTTACAACCAAAGGCCTGATTTTGGATTACTATGTCGCTAAACACAGCGTGAATATATATCAACCCAAAATCAAGAGAATAACATTCCACTCTATCTCAAGTTTGTATACATATTATCTATATAGATATATGAATAAATGTTATACATGAATATAGTAACAATAGTCTCTATTTTTTATTTGATTTGAGATAATGCATGTTAAATACTCAAAAGCAGACTAAATTACTAATTAATTATATTAGATTTCAACATCTTCATTTTAATTCTTAATGTTTACTTTCATTTGTTTTTTCGTTGTAATTTATAAAAATGATAATTAAGCTGTATGCAAGTAAAATTAATTAAAAATGCATATTTATTAATTGATTTGATGTAAAGATAAATAAATTGAGACTTCCGAGAATCAAAAGTTTTTTTAAAATGAAAACTCGTCATAATCTAGTCAAACAAAAATTATTATTATTATTATTTTTATTATTATTATTTGTTGTCATGGAAGGAAATCTAAAGGAAGAAGGAGAATTCATGAAAATCTTACATCTTATCCTCAAGAAAGAAAACAACTGTTATACTAAATAGGAGTGGTTAAACGAAGTTCTAAATACCGACTCCTTATTCAACTTCAAATAGACAATAAATGAGATAAATTTAAGTATCCAAATTACACCGTGTTAACTATATGTTTGAATGTACTATCTAAATATTCCCGTCATTGAACAAATAAAAATTAAAATATTCACATTACTATGCCTTTTGATTCTATAACTGAAAATACAATACTATAATTTTAATAGACATTACAAAAAATTTTATTAGTACAAAAATAATACTTATATCTAGATATTATCCTTATTTTCCTAAGCCCGATTCTTTTGTCATTTTCCAATTAACCGAAACAATGTAAAAAATAAAATATAAAAGGAGAAAATGGAAGAGTATATATAAGGTTGCCATACATGATTAATTTGGATATTATTATTGGACAGTTAAGCTATCTGAATGCAGATCAGCACTTGACCAAGTCAGATTATCAGAATCCAGAAGTTGATAGGCTTAAGAACAACAGATTAAGATTAGCAAAAAGAAAAACAGATAAAGCTCAGTAAATTATACAATTAGATATAGATCCACACTTAAATATGAAGAACTACAGATAAAGCTAAGCATTAAAGGAAAACAAACCAGCTTTAAAGCTTAAAATTGGCTGCTAAATCAAGACTGAAACTGGTGCAGTTAAGCAGAAACTTCACAAGATAGAAATATTAGAGAAAGACTTCAAGGATTATATCAACGTTTTTTTTTTTTTTTGAAAAACTGTATGATTTATTCACAATTCCTTATAAACATGGTCTGGGGAGGGGCATCCCATTCTTTACAAAAGCTGAAGTAAACAAAATCCACTGCAGTAGCAACCCTCCACTGGTATACCTTAAAAGAAAAACAACCTTGGAGGTAAGCACAACCTCCTTCAACCACCCAAGCACTGCCTCCTTCAACCACCCAAAATTCATCACAGCAACTAAAGAAACCAGGACAGTACACACAAACATAGCTGCCATGATCCACACAACCAAGAAGCCCCTGCACATATGTGAACCAAACATCAAACAGAACAAAACATTCCCCATGAACCTCTAGAACAATCATCAGACAACCAAAATAAAGGGAAAAAACATCATCAACATCAATCCAAAAAGATCAATCAGACATCCTGTGCATATTCCGGATTGGTCCACAAAAAAACCTGGGGTCTTTGAACCCCTTCTTCGGCCAAGTTATCAGCATCCTCGTTGGCTGCTTGAAGAACAAGTCTAAATCCTCATTAGCTTGTATCATTGTTATTGTCTTTCAGGTTTTATCCGCTCTCATTATAAGAAATTTTTTTGTACACTTGTACTTTTTTACTCCTTTTTATTTGAAAAATACTCTTTTTTTTTTCTCTTTCAATATAAGATTGTATCCGACACTTGTTATTGTTGAAAATGTCCAACAAAAATTATAACACAACAAAACTTATAATTAGCAGTAAATTCAATCTGTAAATTGATCACAATATAATCCTATTATCAAGGAGGCTTAGCACTATAGCCATGTCTATAAATTCACAAACAATGAGAAACAAAGTCATCCTGTTATATATAAGAGTACATATTCCTAATATTATCTCCTTCCACGACCTCCCTCCATATGTGTTGTCTTGTTCTATTCAAAAGAATTTAAATTCTTTCTTTTCATGCAACGCCAGAGTAAGGTAGTTTAATAAAAATCACTTACGAGTAACTTTATTGCTAATTAATTAAGGGTATGACGCACAAATTATGACCACAAGCAACAAACCAAATCGCCAATCGTCTCTGGTTTTAACTTACACATATTTATCCAACATTTCTTAATTCAGTGATTGTTATTCAACAGTGTAAACGCTATGGATTCGACACAGTAACATCGAGTCAACATGACAAGATATTGTTGACGCTCCCTTTTCTGGTCGAAGTAAGATAAAGCACTAAAAATTAACATGCATATATACGACGACTTGATACAGAGAAAACTTGTATTGACGATATATATGGAGTACATCAAACGTTGAGACTTTTATTTAACTCAAAAGTGAGTAATTCAGGACGACCCGAGAAGTAACCCCATCTTTACGGTAAGGTATTTGCTAGAAAGGATTGTTGTCTCTGTCACGTTAAACGTTAAGACTTCTTTAACTCAAGAGTGAGTAATTCAGGACGACCCGAGAAGTAACCCCCATCTCTACGGCAAAGTATTTGTTAGAAAGTCGTCTCTGTCAATTGGCAGAGATGATAAAAATTATCAAAACTCGTTGACGCTTCGTTTGATTTGACTTCGAAAGAGAACAAAGAGTATGAGAATATGCCTGCTGATCTTGTAGGTTTTCTGCTAAAGGATAAATCTGGATGATATCTCTTCTCTTTGCTGAGTTGTTGTGGCTTTGTTCTTCTTAATTAATCATTTTTTTTTTTAAATATGAACTGCATCACTTTAACTCTTTTTCCCTTAATTTACTCGCCGTCTGTTTCTGCTGTACATGTCAATTGTAGTACAGCAAGTTAGAAGGAAGCTACTGTAAGGGGTTTCCAAGAACCCAGCTACCTACCGCGTACTCAAATTTAGGCCACATTCATATATTAATTGAAGCAAGACCATTTTATTCCAGACATGACAAGGTCATTGAACAAAAAGCAAGCACATTGAAAATGACAACGAAATAGATTGAAAAAGAGGGCATCCTTTTCCGTAATTAGCTACTAATTGAGTCTTTGAAGCAACTAAAATTCAGTTATCTCAGGGACTGGGAGATCCCATTTGGGAGTGTTGAGATCCAATAGAAGAAGTGCAACAGCGACAACAGTGACCTGGTGGTGGATCCGTGCAACATACACAAGCAGGACATATAGGTTTCCGAATTGGGGCTGCAACATCTGTGAACATCAAGATTAAAATCAAAGATCTAAAACAAATTGCTCGCAATGGGTCAGGAATTAATATGAAATCTAGTGGTTTACAGGTTTACCTGAATGACCAATTAATCGAACTGCTTCACAGGGTAACATGGGAGATAAAACTAGAGAAAAAATAACAAAGGTTATCAGAGAAGACCTCGGGTACTCCCCTGCCATTGCCAATAAGTTTATAATGTATCAGATTTGATGATCTGAATTTGAGGTAGTAAGTGAAGCATATTTATAGAGTTCTTAAAGTCTAAGATGGATATGAACATCTGCAACATGCACCCTTATTTCATATATTCTGTTAATTTATTGCAATTTTCCACTCAATATTTTGGTTTCACCCAATATTCAAACTTGACTCTTTCTTTCTTTGATTTTCTTCCGCCAAATTTCCACAAGTCAGAAATTCCCACGTTTTCCTTACACATTCATTGAAGACTAAATATTAGCCTAATTTACAAAATTTTGGGTCAGATGCTATTCGTCAATATTCGATATATTTTCTATTTTTTTAACTACTTCAGGCCAAAGGGAGAGAAAAGGAACGATAAAATAATAATGGATGATGATCAATGGGAAAAATTGACATGGAGAGAGGGAAAAAATATTGAAGAAAGTAAAGCTGAAACGAGTGGCGACTGGTGATACAGTAGGGATAACTAAGTATTCTTCGACTTTAGCAATAAATGTGAAATAAAATAAATCAGATTTATCCCTCCTCTTTATCAGATTCCACCTTTAAAAAATTGTTGCACCGTTTCTTTATTATTTGTGATAGATTAACAACACAGGTTGACTTGAGAAGAGAACAAAGGGTCTTAAGTCGGTGTCGTATTTGACCAGCTGCTATTAACTTCCTCAGCAGGTTGGCCAAGTGGCCATCGGCTTAGGATTTTCTTTTTCCTTTTTCTTTTTTAAATTGATATAGACTTGCATTAGTAGACCATACGTGGCTAGTAATAAGGACTTCCTTCACAAAAATTTCCTACCCTGCTCACCCACAATTGGGTAACCTGGTCTAGATTAAATTGTTCTGAATTCACATTGATTTTTACTTATAATTTTTGTTCTTTCAAGTTCAAGAAATTGGTTTTAGCAAAGGTGATAAGAAACCCAAGGATCTTTCAAGTTTTGGTTTTATTTCCTTTAATATTATGTTGTCATTACTAATTTAATTGGTTTTAAGTTTTTATTTAAAGTTGATAAACAATTGAAATGCTATCTATATGTATTTTTTTTAATAATAGAAGAAATAGATATTAATCAAAAATGAAAAATCAAAACAATTACATCATCTTAAATCATGATATACTTATTTTGTGTGTAAATAAACTAGAAATAATAATAAAAAAAAGAAACATAAAAAATGTATAAACTTAGAGAAAGTGCATCATGATTCGTTACTATTCGATATATATATGTTGGTTTTACGAAAAACATGAATAATAGAGCAATTCCAGTCTCGTTGAAGTAACTCTTTTATAAATCTTAACATATTAATATTTCATTCATATTAACATTTTTAATGTATTTTGGACTTTGATTGGACAAAAAGTACTAAAATAATGGCTTAATTACAATTCTTTTACTCTGGTATGATAATCTCATTAATCTAATTATTTAGATGGGGAACAACAAGACTGACTTAGGAGGGGGTTGTTGTGAACAACTAGCATAGCTTTTATTACAAGGCAATAGATAAATTCTGAAACCAAAACTGCAACATTATTTCTTATACAGGGTCCTAAAATCTGAGAAATATAAATACAACAGCGACAACGTCTCAGAAAAGTCATCAAATGAACTATTTATATAAGAACTAGCTAGCTACTGACCATCTTCATCCCTCCATGCTGACGCTGAGTTATAAAACTGGTGAGTCAGAGAGAGCCAGGATTCACCATCTTAACTTTGCTGGGAAGTACTGCAGAAAATTGAATGATGTTAACAACAAATTGTGCAGGACATGACAAGGATTAGGACCTGAGCAAAGCTCAAGTTGTGCTGACCTTTTCAATGAGGGAGAGGTAGTACGGCTTGACCGTTTCCACATCAATCCGGACTTTGCTCTTGCTGTAAAGATCGTATTTGCTGCACAATTGTAAGTGGAGAAAGAGAGTTTAGAACTGGATACGGATCAGTGTAAGCAAAAATTTAATCTGTCCAGCACTTGGACTAGACTCCAGATTAAAAGCAAGCGAAGTCATACTTGAATATTTGAAGCCACTTCAAATTCTCAACATCCTCCCCACTCATTAGGTGCTTGTATGCTTCTGACCTATGCAATGCTGCAAAAAAGAGTACCTCAGTAAATATCAGTATAGGAATGCGAATCAGTCTTCACAGAAGAGGAAAAGTAAAAGTGGAGCCTCTTTTTGTTCCTCTTACCATAGAATGAATGGTATCTAATAATGAAAAGAGCTGCTGGCGGCAGTGTTGTATTGTTCTCTTTGGCGACCTGATAGAGATTCCAAAATTAGTTGGCATCATTGTAATTTTTAGATGCTAAAAAGGTATCATGAAGGCATTGTGATTTCAGACACAGATTGGGAGAGATACCAGATACATGTAGTCATCATGTCCCCATGACATCATCACATTGTTGAGTCCACATCCCTCAGAGTACACTCCATATTTAGTGTTGTAAGCAGAGTTATAAAAGTCAGGATTTTTCTCAAAATACTGTGCCGACAACATAATTGAATCAGAAATAAGATACAAAAGATCTTATTCAAAATTTCGAAGCAATGAATTGTTTGTGAGCTTAATTCTTTTTTGATATAGCTGTTTAAAATCAGGAAGGAAATACCTTGTGATGAACAATTGATTTGTCAAAAGCACAACCAACAGGATATGTGTCACCTATGACACCGTGGATAAAGATTAGAATTTAGAACCAGGAATGGTTAATTGGGGGATGACATTATCCTTATTTTTATCAGTATGGTATATATAAGTATCGCAGACAGAAAATGAGACTGACCTACAACAGCCCACTGGGGTAGGCCGCCAAAGCTAGGATGGAGAAGCACCTTTCCAAGGTCTAAACCCCATAAAAGAAACAGAGTATATAGTTATATACAATTTTGCAAATTGTGAAACCAGGAGTCTTAATTATAGAATCTAAAGAAATAAAAAGTCCCAATTATACCGTGGACAAGGCCTGCCAGGTGCAGCCAGTCCTCATCAGGATAGTCCTTTCTGATGGCCTCAGCTGTTTGCAGCAAGTGTTCGACCTGAGGCTCATCCAAGTCAGGGTCACTCTCATCAACTACATCATTAAGAAGTTCACAGCATTCCCATATGCCCATTTCCACCTTGTTAAGTTTTCCATAGTCTTCTCTCATTCTCTTGACCTGAAATTGAGTGAATATACGAGTCCATTAACTTGCAATGCACAAATATGTAGCATGGATCGTATCAGGAAAATAAAGTGATTGAGCACATAGAAGCACAAGTTGCTTACAAAGTCGTAAGTCTGGTTAATATGATTGGTCTGGTAGAAGTTCTCTACACCCTGTTGCCTCTCACTTTCAACATGATAATCTCTGTGTGCATATCAATAATAACCAGTTTAAAACATGCGAGAAAAAGAAAAGTAAAGGGTAGGTCTTCTCGGTGCATTTTAGGGCTTAGCAAATGATGGGCAGGTTTTGAGCTTATAAATGGACAAGGGGTCCAATCGGCTCAGATCTTAATAAGGCCTAAGATCAAAACAATTATATAGGCCTCAACCTCTGATAAAATTACTATGCCTCGCCAAGGATAAACTCTTCAAGATATATCAGTATGAATACAACACATTTGTGTTATATCTCTCCCAACTTAACTATCAACAAAAGTAGATCCATGTTTTACAGCTCTGACCAAAATTTCTGGAAAGAGGGAACTGGTACATTAATTAGAGATACTTCAGAAACACAAATATAACTGCAATTTCTGTTCAGAAGCATCCATTAGTCGTGAATTAACTCAAAACTAAAGGTTCATAAACCCTACTTCATATTCAATTTCAAGTTGTTTTTAACAAGAAAATTGTTCTCATCATCAAACTATAAACAGTATGCATATCATAAAAAAGAGATGGTCCTTTGTCACATCTGATAAACCTGTGGCGCATGTACAGTTTCTGTTGTCCATATATTGGTATTGTTATCCATCCGGGGTCAAACAAATAAAGTTGTTGCATATCTGTTTCCCTTTAATTTCCTCCTTTTCTTCCCAAAATAACATAATGTGCAGTCAAGCAAAAATAATAATAAAAAAAAAGCTACCTAAAAGTATGGCCAAAAGAGTTGGTCTGTGGCACCGTAAATCCCCCATCCAACACCATTCCTTTCTCAACATTATCGACTTTGTTAAACCCTGCTTCAACTCCTGATATACAAAACCAAAATTACGAAAATATTCCATGCAATTAAATTAAGGGTCATCATTAATTCTTGAAGCTCAATCATTAGTTATTTCTGATTACACAGACAACCCTAAGAAGAAGTTTACAAATCTGCAAATTCAATAAATAAATGATAAAAAAATAATGATATAAGTTGAGATCAACCGATATCAGCAAAATCCTAGTAAAAGAGAGTTTTTTTTTTTTCAAAATTTATGAACTAGAAAAAGTACTGTAACATAATCCTCTATTAGTGAATGAAAAAAAGATTTACCCTTTGATGCAAAAACATATAAAATAGCAAAACCACATTGAACAATGAATTTTTTTCGGGATAAAAGAGTAGAGATCATAAATAATTACCAAACTCAGGTTGATCAATGAGGATAGTCATCCTGAATCAAAACAGAAGCTCAAGACTCAACAGAACCCAAGAAAAACAACAGATTTTAAGCAAGAAATCTAGTGATATAGAAATTGAGTGGTTGGTTGCGCATTAGGTCAAGCAAAAAGTTGGTATTTATAATTAGCCGGAAGAAGTCCTTCCCTGAGAATTCCCAGATCCTTTGTCCTTCCCTGAAAATCTAAACTTTTATTCCTTATATGATATAAAGCATTAATTTTCTTTGAATAAAATAATTGTTTTACAACAAGTGAAAGAAAGAAGCTGGTGCAAGTTGGCAACAGGCAAAAGAGAGAGATAGAGACTTAAAAGCATGACGGGGACGGGGACTAGCTGGTTTTTCTTTTACCCCTTTTTCAGTTTTCGTTTCTATCCGGATGATTATTTTACGATCAAAATCCTCTTTTTGTCATGACTGAGTCAGCTTTGCGTTCGACACCACAATTTTTTCTGCACATCACCTGGTCTACATCGTGGCTCCACTTGACGTGGCACCCAGTCATGGACTGTGACTCTCCAAAACTCCTTTGTTGTTATTAGGCAGCTGCTGTTTTGCATATGCTACAAAAGCTTCATCACAAAACTCAGACGGTAGGAACTAGGACGTGGCAATCCGCTTGCCTTACACCTATGCCTGAGAGTACGGGGAGTTTGACACGTGTGTCACACAGGCACTCGCGTTTATGCGTCATTAGATTTTGTATTGGCTGAACAGCTCCGTATGAATGTACTTGGAACGTACACATAATTCTCGCGGGTTATTTTGAGCTTTCAAAACACATGGTCTTACGACTTAAAAAAGAGTTTAGAATGGAAAAGCCTTGTTTGTTTTATGTTAATTTGATTATTGATTACTTATTATTGATAAGTTTTTATCCAAGAAAAAGGGATAAGGATTGACTATAATGTGAATTTTATTTTTTATTATTTTATTTAAACAGTAAATTCAGAAATTTTCTCTTTTTAAATTCTAAAAGAAAAAAGAGTTTAATTGAAAGAGAATAATAGAAAAAGAAGATTTTCTTTCCTTTTTTGAATAATTAATTCTGAATTTAAGTTAATTTTGATATAAATTTGTTATAAAAATTTATCAAAATTCACAAAAAATTAACATTATTTATAAAAAATTATTACTCTTGATTACAATTTATAGAATATTAAATTATACAATTAGTGCCAATATGATGGTAAAGTAGTGGATTTAATTTTTATACAATAATTTGTAAAAGTTAAATTCTTATACTTTTTAAAATTAGCAATGTCAATCTAATTGTTAACAATGTTAAATTTTTTCCTATTATTTATAATAACATAGTATTTTATTATTGATGTAACTTTGAATATGATAATATGTTAATAATGATATAGTATTTTTTCTTTATTTTATAACATTCTTTTCACTACTTTAACTTTTTTTGAAGGTTTTTCATCTATTTATGTTCCAATCTCATTTAAAATCATTAGTAAATCTAATAATCTCACGTATATAATTATAAAAATCATATCATTGCTTGGTCATGTCCTATTGCACTGTTATTATATTATTCGTGAAATATTATATTATCATTGTCATATTATCAAATTCAATGTTATATCAGTAAAAAAATGTCATATCGATAGAACTAAACTCCATATCAATATAAATAATAATAAAAATTTAATACATTAAATTGATGTTGTTAATTTTTAAAAATGCAAAAGTTTAAATTTTATAAATTATTATATAGACATTAAATCCCTCGCTTTAATAGCACATGGACTAATTATATATTTGAACTTCATAGAACTAAGCTGTACTCATAAGCAAACATTAAGCAGGTTGGCAGCATGAAAAATACAACGTATAAGAGCATCATAATAACTGTCATGATAGAAAAGCTTATACTAACATACAATGTCAATTTCTTTCGCGTAACACAACACATTCTAAAATGTTGATAAAATACATGCAAGATAATGTATATTATTACCCGGTAACAAGGTATTGTCCATTGCACATTTTCCAACACAACATCACCGATGATCCAAAACGAGCCACATCACCCACAAAATTTTGTTAATCTTATGCCAGCAAACTTCAGATAATATTACATATCTTGATCGTCAATAGATTAACGTTCCCTTGTCCATAAGAGACAAGTTGGTTGGTATGACATGATTTAACAGTGGCACTTGTTTTCAAGCTTTGTCAATTTTGTTTTAAGAGTGGGACAAGGAACTGTCGCAAAATATCTGCTGCCAGCCCCAGCCAAGTTGAGCGGCTGCAGTGTCCGCTTCTGGAAGCAATAGCGTTTGGGTTGTGATAGAGCGAGTTAGCCACGCATCGTTTTTAAAAGAAAGAATCTGATTGGTTCATCAATCATGCGGCATAAGATATCTTATGCCACAAAATGAAGAAACTTGCTGCTGCTCCTTCTAATCCTTTTGCTATTTGTGTGGATATTTTAAGCCACAAAATGTCTTCTTTTTTTTTTTTTGTGTTGCATCAATCTTCTCTTTGGGATAAACTCAATAAACTTATAATATCTTCCTTAATCATCTTAAGAATGCAATGAAGCAAACTGCTTAACCACCGAATACAAAACCTCAGCAAAGCACTTCAGTTGTTAAGCAATGCTGTGGGTAGGAAAGCTCGATTGTCCGATTGTACAAATTGGCAATCTTTGTTTCAAACAACCAATTTATGCGATAACCTTTAAGAAAGCCCCCCTAATGCATGAAAAAAAAAAAATCTAAGCAGGCTTGGAAGGAATTGTCTTCATTATGTCGTTGGTGGCCATATGTGGAAATGTCTCCATTCACCATCATGAATATGATAAACGTCAAGTTTGCCCAAGTCTTCTTCAGTCCCATGAGCAGAAAGGGCGGTTAGATCCCCTAATGCTTTCTATGCCAGTGTGGCAAAGTTTTAGCAACCGCCCCGTTACCTGAACTTCGCAAAACTTTAGGCTTAATAAAAAACAAAGATTCCCATATTTCTTAGATGATTTCCACACTTAAAAGAATTAAAAAACAGTGGGAATAAAGAAATTCACCACCAGATGAGCCTTGGCAACTGTGACTCTGAACTAACATTGGCAAATGACAAAGACAAGTTAACCGACTGCAGTTTATAAACTAGAGGCAACTTGGAACTTGTCTAACCCATATCTCAACGTCTAAAAAGGATAAGGAACATGGAGAATAAACCACATCTCGGGAAAACGAATCTCATTGTGTTACGTAATTACACTGGAATGCAGCTTATGGCCTGGATGATTGAGTTTGACATTGCTTGAGACCATATGTAGTTAAATTAGTTACCAAGGATGAGATTTACTAACAATTCAACAGCCTTCTCATGACCTTAGAAATTCCCTTTCCTCAGCTAGCTGCTAATACAAGTCTAAAAAGTTCTAATGCTCTATTAAAATGGGAAAAACAAGTCGTTGGCTTCTCTACTTCAAAATTTCATTCTCTTGGCGGGACCTTGATCAATAATGGGATCAATGACAGGAGGTTGAGTTTCTATGGCTTGCTGATTTTCTGGATCTTTCTCTGCTTCTGCTGTTGCAGGGGGAATAAAGCCTTCGGGAAATGGGGGTGGTGGAGGAGCTGGTGGTAACTGCAATTTGAACAGAAAGTTTCTCCTCAAAATCATGAAGAAATCACTTTGACAACTCTTCAAACATCAAGAGGCAGTGCTCAATTTCTTCATTAAACATGAACATCGTGATATATGAATTATCAGCCGGTTTCCATATGACTCGACTATTTTCCTAGGTACTCGAAAACCAGAATAAATTTGATGCAACTAGGTCAAATCAGTGGAAAGGAGAGACATGTAGCCAATGAAGCAATAAAATCACAAACCAAGATTCTTAATCCCTTGGATTATGAATCCTACAGTTCTACAAATTAGCATCAATACATTAACATAAGAAAAATTTTATATTATAATAAGTTACCTTTCGCTGTAAGGAGGCAAGAATATGATCCACGCGCTTAACTTCCTTAAAGTCAATTGTCTCTTTACCACCCTTTGATTCAAAAGTTTCACTCTCATTTTCAGTATCAACTGCATTAGAAATTTAAGTTGAAATATGTAAAATGCTAATAATGACATGATTTGGCACAAATAAGATACTTATGGCTAAGAACACTAGAACAGGAATGCATGCTTACATAGGGAGTTTGAACATGGGATGGTAAGATTAAAAGAAAGGGGACAGACAAAATGTGGGAGGAGTTGCATCTACAAAGATTGGACTGATCAGTTAAATACTTAAATTTACTCCTAGAATGGTGTAGCAAGAAAAGCTACAAGATCCAAGAGTTAATATTGGCCCTATATTGCATTTGCATGATTATTTGAGGCAGAGCAGATAATCCTTCTGAGAATTAACAAGCAACTCGAAAAAGCAGGTACAATAAAACCACTCAACTGCTACAAGCATGGATGATCTAACTACATTGAAGACAAAAGTATAGGTGATCAGAGGATTGTTGGCCAGTACTGAAGACATGAATAGGTTACAAGGACAAGTAGCCGGAAAGAGAAGGATCCAAAAGCAAATACAAAAAAGAGTTTGCCAGCTTTTGTTATAGCACAAACAAGATCAATGAATAAATCAGAAGAGTTTACAGTTCAAAAATAAAACTGTTTTACCTAGAAGAGAAGATAAATTAATAAGAGAAAAATCAGAAGATAAAAGGGTTAAGTCATGCAAAATATCAATCATGGCTGAGAACCATCGATGATTAAAGAAATATCTTCAAACATTATAAGACAAGCAGACTCTTTCTGTGTTTTGAGATTAATCCCTGACTCACAAATTTGAATATAAGCTTACCAGTATTTAACTAGTAAAGTGATCTTTAATGCGTTCCTACAGAAAATTTAATGAGCAACTGTATTTTTGTACACTAGGATTGTTAAAGGGTTATAATACGAAAATTGGCTGTCTCTAACTCTTGAGACAGCAAAAAGGGTTCTGCCTGTGTCTTTTGAATGAAGAGGTAGGTTTCGGGGGTACAACGTAAACCAAAATGAATGCTTTTTTTAAGTCTAGAAAAGGTTTGAATTATTTTAACTAAAACTAAATAACTGAAATAGTTGCCTGCTCTGTCGTTTTTCACTTTTTTCTCTCTTCCCCTCCCCCCCACCCCCCTCCTCTTTTCTTTGATAAGTAGAATGGCAGTAATTTAAGGAATATTAGTTTAAAAAATAAGCAAAATTTATCTCCAATAAGAAATCAGAAATGTCCTTGCATATACTAAACACATTTAAACTTTTTTGAATAATTATGTTCTTATCAATGAAAAAGTATAAAGGAAATGGAGATAGTTACCATAACCGATCTTCTCCAATTTTGATGCAGCAGTAGTAAAAGCTTTCGATATATAGTAGAGAGCACGTCCCTGTTATATGGGTAAATTATCAATATCCCAAAGATAATATGTGCATACACAGGATCTATGTGAAGAAAGACAGAGAATGAGGATTATATGAAAGGAAACAATAGATAATCTATCCTTTACTCCGTCCACCCCTTAAAACTCATTTCTCCGCTTTGTTTTCCGTTCTTTATTTCTTTCTTAACAAGATATTCATTTCATGGTGAGTAATACAAATGAACGCAATGTCTGAATGGAAAACCAGTTTTTGCAGTATTTCTAAAGAATTGTTGTTAGCAAACTGAAATCAAATAAGACTTTAGGTGATAGCATTGTTGTGTTATAAAGAGTTAAAACATGATACAAAAACAATATATCAAAACTTACAACTCGAGCTGCAAAGACATTGCAAAGCTGGGGTGCTTGGTAAATGGAACCATCCAAAATATAATATGCCAGCATTGGCGTGACTTTCTCTGGACCGTCCCTCTTTTGCTTACGGATAACAAAGAGGTTTGGCTCCATAACTTCACTAAGCATGTACTCCACGCCGGTCATTTTCCTATATGAAAGAAGAAAAAGCTCGTTTTGGATCTTATGAGTACCTAAATCCATAAATTAGGACTATACACCGTGATTGATGATTTAGTCAGCAAATTTTTCCAATCAAATGAAATAATTTTAGTTAAAATGAAAAAAACAAGTTACTTATTTGGTGGTTACTAAATCAATTTTCAAGTAGATGTGATGCCGATCACAAATAAATAGCTATGCTTGTTATTCTTCCAGAATTGCATGAAAATGCCTCATCTTCGTATAATATGAAAATTATAACGTACCCAAATTAATATTTTTTTCATACTTCCACTGGGTTTCAATAATTTTGACATTTTCAATTCCAAAAAAACACGAAAATCAAATCTTGCAACATGCAAAGAGAGTTAATTGAAGTAAAAAAAACCAAAACAAAACTTTAATTTTCTTACGAAAGTTGAGAGATGTCCAGAGGGTGAATGGAGTGCATCCTCAGCTGCTCGTTGTTGCAAGTCCAGTCATAGAACGGAGACAGAGCAAAGTAATCGAAAATCAAGTTCCGATCAAGAGGATACGTGTTCAGCCACAATTGGTCTCTGAAACATATACCTGTCATGTCTGTTCCAGGAGGCTGCATCGGCAGAGGTGGTGGCGCTTCGAAATTCCCTGCTGCTGCCGCCTGCGGTGGCGCCACCGGTGGCGTCGCCATAATTGGGGTTCTCCTAGTCGGGGGTTTTTATCCGTCGAGAGACAGGGCGGTTGCTTCTTAATTCTTAAAATGCCAAAATACAAGTAAATTTGACCTATTAGATGGTCCTTAATTTTTACAGTTTCACTTTATCCTAAAGTTAACGGAATTATGCCATCAAAGTTAACGGATTACATGTCAAATTATATGACATGTTAACGTCCGTGTTGTACTTTGTACCTATGTCAGAATTCACGCGAAATTTGACAGTGGTGAAAAAAGATCAAAGCCAAAAGGGCAAAGTGAATTGAGATAATATTAAATAAATATATAAATGAAAGAAATAAAAAATAAATTCATTTTTGTTTTTTATTATTAAAGCAAAGAGGCATGTCTTTTCCTTTTTCTTCCTTTTTTTTGTTTTTCTCTTTCCTCTACACTTTGCCAATGGCAAAACTTGATGCGAAAATTAACCCTCACCTATGGGCAAGCTGAATATTTGAGCTATTGCAGCAACTGACTTTGAACTTACATGTATACAATCTCTACTGATAGAATTAAAGCTCAACTTCAGATCAACGTTAATGGTTTATTGCGACAATCAAAATGCTATCTATACTTGTGTCAATTTAGTATTTTACACCACGCATTAGATTACTAATTCTTGAAAGCTCGCAAACAATACAAGATCTTAGTGCCAAGATCTCATAGATTGGATAGGCTTTTAGTGATGGGGGATTTGTTAGACAGGCTTGGAGAGATTCTATAGAAAATGTCACTTACTTCATTTTTTGATCATAATCCAATTCTCTTAGGAGAAATCAATATGGATTGGGGACCTAAACCTTTCAAATTTTCAATCAATGATTAAGGGAGAAAATTTTAGCTTAATGTTTTGAAAGCATGGGAAGAGACAAATGTCACAAGGAGGGGTGGTAGCGGAATTGGGGGGAGGGGGGGGTGGGTTGTTAAAGGGGTCGAACAGGCCATCAAAAATTGGCAACAAAAGGAGTTAGGCCATCAAATATTGATGAAATTGAGAAGAGCGACCCATAAGGTAGAGGACGAGGCGATTAGATATGGGGTAGGAATCACAAATAGAAAGAGGAATTATCAAAGAAAAGAGAGGAACTATGGAAAGCTCACAAAATCATGGAGAGAGAATGGCACTAGAAATTAAGAGTAAACTGGTTTCTATGGAGGAATAGGAATACTCAGTTCTTTCATAGTGTTGCTTTAAGTCGGAGGAGATCTAATTTTATTCCCAGAATAAAGGTGGAGGAATATAGTTTATGAGGAATAGCAAAAGATCAAGGACAAGATTGCAGGCTATTTTGAAATGATTTAGAAAGAGGATAAGGTTGCTAAGGTAAGGGAATAAGTAGGGATTTTAAAGTTCTTGATGAAACAAAGGCAAAAAAGTTACAAAAAACGATAACAGAAATTGAAGTTTGGGAAGCCATTGATTCATGTCACTAGAAAAAGGCTTCAGGGTGGATGGTTTCAACTTGAATTTTTTCAAAAAGCAATGGCTGATGATAACAAGGGAATTAATGAGTTTCATTGAAAATTTTTTCCAAACAAGGACCATTGAAGGAAGCATCAATGCAACCTTCATCACACTCATTCCAAAGTGTAGTGCCTTGGAGAGCATTACAGATTATAGGCCTATCAATTTAGTTGGTAGCATCTACAAGATTATTGCTAAAGTGTTAGCCAAAAAAAAAAAAGAAAGTTATAGGAAAAGTGATTGGAAATCAACAATTTGCCTTTATTGGAGGAAAACAATTAGTGGATTGTGCTTTTATTACAAATGAGATTGTGGACATCATGAGAAAGGATTAGGAGGGAGGCGTGTTTCTTAAGGTGGGCTTTGAGAAAGTCTATGGCACAGTGAGTTAGGGTTTTTTTTATTTCATTTTAACCAAGATGGGGTTTGGGGAGTAATGGAGAGGGTGGATTAGGGCATGTATTTTCACAACTAAGATATCTATACTGGTTAATGGGGTCCCAACATGTCAATTTAAGATGAAAAGAAGCTTAAGGTAGGGCTACCCCTTTCTCTGTTGCTTTTCAATTATGTCACTGAGGCTTTTAGTGTGATGATGAGCAAGGTCGTCTATCAATTTAGTTGGTAGCATCTACAAGATTACTACTAAAGTGTTGGCCAAAAAAAAAAGTTATAGGAGAGGTGATTGGAAATCAACAATCACCTCTTCTATAACTTCTTTTTTTTTGGCCAACACTTTAGCAATAATCTTATAGATGCTATCAACTAAATTGATAAGCCTATAATCTGTAATGCTCTCTAAGGCACTACACTTTGGAATGAGTGTGATGAAGGTTGCATTGATGGTTCCTTCAATGGTCCTTGTTTTGAAAAAATTTTCAATGAAATTTTCAACATTTTTTTTTGTTTTGCAAATTTCAACCTTTTAAGTTCTTTTCATCCTAACTTATGGAACTCGATTGTCCAAATTTTTGGACAATCAAAAGCTTTCAAGTCAAAAGAAAATCAACCGAAAATAACCTTAAATCCACCTGATCAATCAAGGAGCATTCAATGCTTTGTGTAGATTGTTGACTATAGAGGCTAAGCATGCTTTCAGTTTATTTATTAAAAAAAAAGAAAAAGTGTCTACATTATTATTTTGAAAACTTACTGTCTCTCTCTATTCCCTCAGTGACCTCATCTGTTAAATATCTTTACCCTTCAACACTGAATGTAGGAAATTTTGTTTCTATATATCTCAACTAGACAACCTTTTTTTATGAAAAACTTTAATCAAGGGATTAATTTTATTTTTCTTAATAATTAAAGGAAAGGGGATTCGAATTTTACTCGATAGAACATCATCTACTAATCAATAAGCTAACTGCTCAAGTGCATGTCATGGCAGTAATTGAAAGTCAAGATATGTTTGGTTTTCTTGATGGTAAATGTCCCATGCCTGACTAAATTAGTTAAGAATATATGTTTTGAAAAAAATCAGATTTTTTTTTACTCTCAATTAGATAAACTTTCTTTTATGAAAGATTTTAGTCAAGAGATTAGCTTTTTTTTTTCCTTAATAATTGGAGGAAAGGAGATTTGAACTTTACTCTTTAGATAGAAGATCATCTATTAATCAATGAACTAAATGCACAAGTGCAAGTCATGGGAGTAGTTGAAAGTCAAGATATGCTTGGTTTTCTTGATGGTAAATATCCCATGCTTGACTAAACTAGTTTAGAATATATGTTTTGGAAAAAATCAAATTCTTTCTTGCGAGGTTGGATCACAGATACATTATCTAAATAAGTGCTTAGGCTAGTTGTTGGATTAGAAACATCACTAGATGTGTGGAATGCCTTAGTGGATGCCTTTGCCCAAAAATCACAAGAAAGGGAGTTTTATCTTTCACAAACTCTACAAACTCATAGAAAGGATAATCTCTCCATTCATAACTACATTAGAGAGTTCAAAGCAATCTGTGATGAGTTAGCTATTATTGAAACTACATTAGAGAGTTCAAAGCAATATGTGATGAGTTAGCTACTATTGAAAAACCAGTAAGTGATTGAACCAAAGTGTTTCAATTGCTTAAGGGTCTTGGTCATGGATATGAGTCATTTGTAACAAGTATGATGAACCCTCCAATACCATCATTTCATGAAATTGTTTCCTTACTTCAAGGACATGAGACAATGGAGTTTGTCAACTCTCTTGATAGTTTTGCTTCTTTAAATCAAAATATGACTTTAGTTAGCCAATGTTCTCCACATCAATCTAATAGAAGGACCTTCAACAATAGATCTTGACAACCATAAATTAGTTTCTCATCTCAAGGTAAAGATTTTCCTCAATCTACTCATTCACATGTTAAAGATGGCATTCTAGGTGCAAAACACTTAACATCTACAGCAAATATCTCTGCTAAGCAAGACCAAGATTGCAAAACCCTTAACTATCATTTCTAAGTTATGCTACAAGGGTTAAATGTGGTTATAACATGTTACAAGAGACCAATAAAATCTGAAAGTTATTGTGAAATTATGTTCTGTTCTGTTATCTAAAAGTTTTGAAATTTTGTTAACTCTATTATTCAAAGTGAAATTATATTTGACTTTTGTAATATGAAAATATGATTTTGGAGGAAACGTGTTTATGAATAAGATTACCTAAAAACTATGTTTCGATATCTACGATTAATGATAATTTTGACTAAATGTTTTGAACATACTTAATTCGGTTGAAGGAATGTCAGTTACTTGTTGAGTGTTTTGTCCTTTGATTTCTCTTCTTTGTGTTTTCTCCTTTCGGTGGACTTTTTTGACTCTAAGTAGGAGACGATCACTTTGATGGCCCTATTGTTCATAGGCTCTTGTTTTTCTATATTTGAAGGTTGTTTGCTTTGGCCTTCTGTTGTTAGGGTCCTTTGCTGCCAATGACTTTTTGTGTAGAGAATTTTTTGTAAGTGTACAGTTACCTTGCCCTTACCAAGCTTCATATGCCATTAAAGTCCTTTGCCAATCAGGCTTGAAACTTGCCATGGCATTGTCGGGTATGGAGGAATAAAATTCACTTTGCAAAACAAAAAAATTTCATCATTTTATAGATTTCGATAATTTTTGCATATTTGGGAATTAGACTTGTTTGGCGAGAGTTTTGATTAGTAAAATTAATATCCACTCTTTGTTATTTATAAGCTTTAATGTGAGTATTTGGTTTTAGTTTGTAAAGAGATGTTAGTTAGATGAAAAATTTGTATCTTTCGAAGAATTATATTATTGTTGTATTGAGAGACTTAAGGTTCTGTAAAATTTGAAATTTGAAAAGATTTTGAAGATATTACACTTGATCAAGGATAATATTGTTGCCTTACATATTTATAAGATTTGTCTCATAAGTACATGAAGTTTATTATGCTCTAAATCTTTGGGTTTGGGGTACGACATAGAGTGAATAAATATGATTATTTTCATCAATAAAAAAATTTTAATATCCCTTTTATATATATCATTGGTTATAGATATAGATGTTAATTTATTAATTTTTTAAATTATAACTTAATGAGACATATAACAACTCTTTACAAGTATAGGATAATTTTTTTCGCAAATAAATGTACTCAGCGGGACGGCAAGAAGAAAAATAATACATAATGTATTGGACGTAAGCAATACGTTGCATTCAAGACAAACAAGACGCGTGCCACTTGAATTACGACATCTTAATTTTTAAAAGGTTGTCAAATGGAAATTAGCATTTTAAATAGAAAATAATTGTCAGTGATTCAGTTGCATACCATCTTTGTTTTTGTGCATTTACTACATTTTTCTTATCATCCTTTACCCATTAAACAATTCTCTTTGAAGGCGACCGATTGTTCTCAAATTTCTATGAGTTTCCAGTTGAAAGTCATTAACATTGCTGTAGAAGTATGCAAGGCCTTCATATTTTAACTCTTTATGGACCTTGTCAATATTGGGTGCCAAAATCACTTAATATTTCGGAGTTGTTGGGCAGTCAACATGTCTTGAGCGTTAAGGTTCTCCAATCGATATCAATGCAATTCCTTCCCTTGGTAAATCAAATTAGTATTTGTCCTTTTAGGGTTTTAGTTTATTGTATCCGATGTTGAATTCCTTAAGAGCAGGTAATTACATATTAATATATAAAGCAAAAGATGAGCTACCCTGTCCTTGTGTCATTGTGGTTGTGGAGGAGTGACAGCAAAAGCCTTCGCTGCCCTATTCTTGAATGATGAAGATTCTATTATTCTTCCTTTCTGTCGTGCTCAGTTTTAGTACTCATATGGTTCAGGTTTATGCTGAAACAGGTTCGCAGATTTCAATTTGTCAAATCTTGCTCTACTGTGCATATACATATATATTTATACACACACTTGACCGAGGTTTCAATAACAGCGCCCAGTAATTGCATGCATGCTTTAACGGATAGCTAGGACTAGAAGCAAAAAATTAAGTGATGGAATAGTGAAATTAATATTCGTTCATCAGGTAAAGAACTTATCATCAACCATTGTAGTTAGACAAAACTTAAGCCTAGACAGGAATTCAGGTTTTAGTTAGAAAAGGGCTCCGGGGAAGGTCATAGAAGGTTGAGAAAGGTCATAACGCTGAAATGCACAAAATTAAACACGGCAATCGTACGTGTTCCTGGTCCTCAAAGGTTGATCACAAGCAGTAAATCTTTGCTTTTAAACTTTTTGCCTGAAATTGGTGGACTGGAGTAACTGAAAGCACATCTTATCTAAGAAGTAAAAAATGGAGAGGGCTTTAACTTTCCACATCCTGCTGGTACGTAAAATCATTTTTGGTGTGTCTAGGATTTTTTTCAATTTACTGACGCCTGGTGATTGTCGTTAGGTTTCACGAACATTGATTGCGGCATTGTTAACGGCTACACTGATGAGAGTACCAGCTTATATTATTATCCAGATACCCTGCTAGAAGCAATGGCAGAAATTGGAATGAATGCCAATATATCTAATGAGTACATGACATCCGCTTCTAATCAACAGCTCAGAACCCTTAGAAGCTTTCCTAACGGAAGCAGAAACTGTTACAATCTAAAAGTTGAAATTGGAAATACCATTTTGGTCAGAGCATCCTTCATGTATGGAAACTATGATGGCCTCAATCTTACACCAACATTTGACCTCTTCCTTGGGGTTCAGGAATGGACCACAGTTAACTTTACTGGTCCAGAGACCATTGTAAGGAAGGAGATCATACATATTCCCACCACAGAGGATATCGACATTTGTCTTGTGAAAAAAGGTTCCACAACTCCTTTTATTTCAGCGTTAGAGTTGAGGCCCTTGCCAGATTCTACTTACAAACGAACCACATCCGAGTACTTAGTGCTCCTAAAGCGCACAGATATTGGTTCTACAACAAATGGATCAATATTCAGGTCAGACATTTTAAAGTTTTTTATCTTAATTTTTCCTTAATCACCGTACAATCATGCTTTTATATGAAAGTTTTAGTGTCCTGTTTGATAGTGTATGCATGCAGATGCTCCACAAGATCATAATTCTACCGAATTATTTCAACACTAGTTGTCAACAGCACTGTCCTGTTTGATACATAGTGTATGATGTTTAGGTTCCTTTCAATACCTACATGAAGGTACTCAAAATTTTTCCAACGTGTCAACCTTTTGATTCTCAGCCTTATAAACTATTTGAATACCTTGCTTAGGTACAATGATGATATTTCTGACCGCATCTGGAGCCCCCCTGATTCTCCTAATAATGTGAAGCCAATCATCGATGCGTCTAACAGAGGTTCCTTAGACGATGGTGATTACAAAGTGCCAATCCCGGTTATGGCAACTGCAGTCACAACAACATCAGATAATGTTACTTCCTTGTCATTCAAATGGAAACCTGAAACCAAGAACTGCTATGTCTACTTGCACTTTGCTGAAGTTGAGAACCTCCACAGCAACGAGTTTAGAGAGTTTGACATCTCAGTGAATGGTGAGCTGCCAATAGGTATTGTTACAGTTAAACCCTCAGAGAAACCACAAACTTGGGAGAGCCCCTTTACCTTCACTGGACAGGATGTAGAGATCAAATTAAACAGGACTGCTAATTCCACCCATCCGCCTATTCTCAATGCTGTGGAAATTTTTATGTTATATAACTTCTCAAAAGTACCAACCGAAAGAAATGATGGTATTCTTCTTACTTTATTTTTGCATAGCACTACATTTGGTTGACTAAGTTATACAGAAGACATAATGATGTCAAACTTGAAATAGAGAACTATTGATAGGTAAAATAGAGTATTACAGTTTGACTTCTCTAATTATATTGTTCGCTATTTTTTTTCTTTTCTATATACCAGTTGAAGCAATAAGGGGAATCAGAGAAAGTCTAGGAGTTAAGAAGAACTGGCAAGGAGATCCTTGTTTTCCTGCTGATCTTCATTGGGATGGTGTGGAGTGTGAAGATATTAATAGTATCACCACTGTGTGAGTGTCTGAACTATTTGCAGGCTAAGAAATGCATAAAATCTATTTACAGTACAGTGGTAGCAATAGCACAACATATTTAACAAGTCAATTTGATATCAGGAATTTGCGCTCTTGGGGATTGAAGGGGAATATACCAAAGTACTTTGGTAATCTCGCATCAATTGTAACCCTGTAAGTGTAGGAAAGCGTATCAGCTTGTTAAGAAAGCAAAAACTTGACTATTGCACATCACTCTCGGTATAATGATTGATTCAATTTCACTTTTGCAATTTCCATTTTCCTTAATTTGTTACAGAGATTTATCCAACAATAGCTTGGAAGGAGACGTGCCTGATTTATTATTGCATTTGCGGGACCTGAAGCTTTTGTAAGTCTGCAGAAATATTTTCAGTGCAAGTAACCCTTGAAGTTATTGGTGAAATCAGAAAAAGTCATCAAGTTTAATCTTATTTTTGCAGGAATTTATCCTTCAACAATCTCAGAGGTTCAGTTCCACCTGAGCTGATAGAGAAAAACGGCAGTGATGGATTTCATTTGTTGTATGTTTAAATATACAACATATTAAATATAAAACTAAGGACTAAAAGTATTTTCTACAGGTTTCTACACTGGTATTAATAATTGCATCCCATAAATTTGGATAGGGGATATAAAGCTTCGATACCCTCCCCCCTTTTTTCCCGCTAAATAGCATTATATAAAGCTCCTAAGTAAACTTGTAACTTGGTTTTGAATGATAGTTTTATGCTATAGTCAATTGCACCCTTAACTTGACAATTGTTTCTGATTGATTGTCCAATTCCAGTTTGGATGGTAACCCGGATCTGTGTTTGTCGGGATCATGCGGAAAGAAGCAGCCTGTTGCTGCAATTGTAGCATCCGCCACAGCAGTTGTTTTTGTCCTCTTGGTAGTGTTCATTATTTCATGGAAACTCAAAAGAGAAAGGAAAGGTAATGTTTAAATTTTGTTGGTTATTCTATTTTGTACATTTAAATTTGTGATTACATTGCTTGTCAATACAATGAAGAACATATGCCTCTTGAGGAAGCTAGACCACTGGAGTCGAGAAATAATCAATTCACATATTCTGAGGTAGTTAGTATCACAAACAACTTTGAAAAGGTCATTGGAAAAGGAGGTTTTGGAACAGTTTATTACGGATGCTTGAATGATGACACTGAAGTTGCTGTTAAGATGCTTTCAGAATCATCAAATCAAGGGTCTGAACAGTTCCAGGCTGAGGTAAGTTATGTCCAAAGTTTTAATATAATATGTTGCTAAAGCATTAAGGATTAAACCAAACATATTGTTCCCACAAAATTATTGCAGTTTATATCTTGAATGATAATCAATTATTTCCTTCCAAATCGCAGGCCAAACTTCTAATGACAGTTCATCACAAAAACTTGACTTCTCTAATTGGGTATTGCAATGATGGCAAAAACATGGGGCTTATCTATGAATACATGTGCAATGGAAATCTAGAATGGCATTTAAAAGGTATCTATTGCAATCTTCCCCATATTTTGTTAAAAGAATTTATAAGATAGAAGTGGCAAAGTATATAAACCGCAAATTTTCTGTCCATTTTTGTTTTCCAAAAGGATTGTCATATTTTTCCTCTTAGATTTTTTACTTTGCCTGATAGTGAAATTTCCTATAATGCTTTTGGTCCTTTATCTACTTCAATAATCAGATAGACTCAGATTGTCATCATATGGCTGCAGACAGAAACAGAAATTCCCTGGGGTGGGAACAAAGACTAAAAATAGCAATAGATGCAGCACAAGGTGAGAAATGCACATCTTTATAATCCTTCATTTTCTTTCTCCTTTTCATATTTGAACACGATAAACACGCTAATCAAACACGTGGAAGTTTTATACATTTTATGCCTCATATATTTCTGTTTCAAAATTTTATTTAGTTAGAGTGACTTGACTTGAACTCTTGCTGAAGGTTTGGAGTATTTACATGAGGGCATTAAGCCACCTGTAATCCACAGAGATGTGAAGAGTAGCAACATTTTATTGGATAGGAAGTTTCGTGCCAAACTTGCAGATTTTGGGTTGTCAAAAGCTTTTAAGCTTGAATCTAGCAGTGGAGTAACAACTGACAAAGTTTGTGGTACTCCAGGGTACCTTGATCCAGAGTAAGTTATCATGCTCTTGCTTGAATGCCTCCTCGCAAAATTACAAGCATCAACTCTCCAATGCGTCGACCACCTTGTTTTACAGACTAATAAGATCCTATAAAAATACGTTTTTGGACTAGGTACTATATCTCAACAAGATTAACCAAGCAGAATGATGTTTATAGCTTTGGGGTTGTTCTCTTGGAGATGATCACGGGGCAATCAGCAATCATTCGTAGAAACAATGAATACATCATCCTTGTTAAATGGGTGACACCAATGCTTGAAAGAGGAGATATACAAAACATTCTTGACCAGCATTTAGGGGTTTATGACATTAATTCTGTATGGAAAGCTGTGGACTTAGCAATGACTTGTGTATCAAGCAATCCTGAAGCAAGACCTAATATGAGCAGTACAGTGATGGATCTGAAAGTGTGTCTGAAAATGCAGATGGCATGGTCCAAGAAGCTGGAGTCAAGATCAGCAGAATCTATTGAGATAATTCCTCTGAATATTGGAACAGGATCTGTTCCCAGTGCGAGATAGTAAATATCATTACTGGAAACGCTATTGTGCCACCCAGGTTAAAAAGGATGTTCTTGTTACTTGTTCTGTTACCATGTTTATTCTGTCTTTTCTGGATTCATCCTTCAATTTCAATTTTTTTTTCTTTTTGAATATGAAGTAGTCCTTATGTATCTGATCTACACTGCTTCTGTGGACCGTGGTTACAGAAGCTAAATAATTTTGCATCCAAATTAAAGAACAAAAAGCTGTGTTTACAACTAAAAAGCTAACAAGATTATTTGTATAAGAATTTATCTAAAAATCCTATCATCAATATACAAGTCTAAGAATAACAAATTTATGTCATATACTGAGTGCCTGGGTTCTTATGCTAACTTATATATTGTGATCTCCTGAAGGCATGAGCCACCGGCGTTTCGGGTTTTTAATCGGCCAGAAAAACAGAACTGATTTTGATCTGGGTATGATGAAAATGATAGCTTACAATGTGGAAAGCACAAGTTTGATTTAGCCAAAGTCCTTAGGCATAGAGGAAACTGTGGAGCTTGATTAAGATATTCTAATATTGTAACTGAATAAATCTGACCTATAGTTCAATATAATATTTGCTATACAAGTCAATAACCTCTTTCTATTTTTAGGTTACGACTACTCCTTTCTTGAGCATGTTTTCCGAAGAGCATTAACTGCAATTACCTATACTATAATCCAGATTTCCTCGCACCCAAATCCCCACTTGCCCTAAGAAATTTTCATAACCGGATAAGTAACATAGCCATGCCATCATATCTGCCTACTTTTCTTTTTGGTCCTCCACTAATTTATTCATGACAGAAATAAATCACAATATATAGCAAAATGATGACAAGTTCTTTTTGGATCTTCAACCTTCACAGTTCACGCTGCCAAATTAAGTAGCATTTAACGTTATACAAAAGCAAGTGGGCAGTGATTGCTTGCAAAAGTCCTTTCACAGTTCACGATATGCAGACACGAAACTCCTTCAAAGCTTTGATACGACCATAAAACCATAAAACCGAGAAGAAAACAGTTTAACTAAGGCAATAACATTTCAAAAATCACCTTAAACTAATCTAAATATAATTTCTTCTTAAACTAATCTAACATAACCATTCCAAAAGACAATAACACGAACATATCAAACAAGCCCAGCAAAAAAGTAAAGAACAGAAGAAAGTTTTAATTTCAGACTGACCTCTTCATTGATAACCGACAGTGTTGCTCTTGTCTTGTTAAGCTTGCAAAGAAGGAAGTCTAACTCTCTGGTATCTTTAGAAATGAAGAATGAATCAAACTCTTTGAGAACCCTTGACACAGACGTTTACGATTTCTGAAAAATAATTAATTTAAAATGAGATGGTCTTATAATATTCATTCAATGGAAGTCAAATCGGTTTCCTCATTTTTTTTTGCCCGCTTTTTTTTCTTTCGCTTTCAAACATGTCATGTCACGCGGTGACAAGCCATGCCGTCTGACACACACATGGCGTGTCATAGATTCTCTCAGTGGCGTGTCACAACCTTGAATGCTGCCGTGTCACAAACGTCTTTCGCTATCGTGTCACCAACTCTGAACACTAGCGTCTCACAGATTCCCTCCATGGTGTGTCACAATCCTTGAACCCTGCTGTGTCACAGATTCCCTTCATGTCGTGTCAAACTCTAAACTCTAGCATATCACAGATTCCCTCCATGGCGTGTCACAAACTCTGAATACTGTTGTATCACAGATTCCATCCATGCCGTGTCAAACTCTGAACTCTAGCGTGTCACAAATTCCCTTCATGCCGTGTCACAAACTCTAAACTTTGGAGTGTCACAGATTCCCTCCATGGTGTGTCACCAAACTCTAAACCTTGCCGTGTCACAACCCTGTTTCATGCCACATTCCCACCATACCGTTTTATGCCACATTCTCTGCCATGTCACATATTATCACAATGTCAACTCGCATATTCCCTCTGAGTCGTGTCACAAACTCTAAACCCTATCGTGCCACAGCCGTCTCACATATGCCCTGCTATAGCACGACGATTTCGTGCTTTGGATTCACATCTTTCTCCTTCCGATTCATCACTATATCACGGATTTCTGGTTGCACATCATCCTCGAAGCTTTCGATTCACCGGGACTGATTTTGAATGTCATGTCCAAAATATCTGAAAAACCTTCTCATACAATATTATTTTGGCCCTCGCACAAGCTTAGCTAAAAAAAAATAAATGTTTTGCAGAAAATTAAAAATTCATAAATTATTTACATATTTATCTATTTATTTCTTGATTTTTCTTGTATTTAATAGTGCGCCTCAACGAATGTTTCATTAAGGATATTTTTATGTCAAAATCTACTGTGATAGTTAAAACAGTTAAAATTATCTCGTTACTTATTTTCAAAAACAGTTTATTTTTTTTAGGGCAAAAAAAAATCCCCTATTAAATACTATATAACCGGGCCTTCATGTCTAACTTTTTCCCCACATCTTTCCCCAACTTTTCAATCTTTCCCGCCCTAAGCTCATCCCCTGCTGCTTGTCATCCCTTGCCCTGCCTTGCCACTTGCCGACCCTTGCTGACCCGTGCTCCTCGCTGACAGCCTCTTTACCAAATTTTCGTTCTCATAACTCTCTTCTTTCTAAGATCAATAGCTGTTTTGGTCTTCTTGCGTTAACTTTTAGCTCTGTAATCAAACGTTATTATGTTAAGTAGGTTGTTGCTTTGTTATCTGTGGAAGAGGTAGACTGGGAGCTCCTTCACGGCAGTGTCAAGTTTGCAACCAAGCTCAATCCAAGTACAAGTGCCCCTCTTGTCTTGTTCCTTAGAAAGTTCTGCCTGCTCTCTCTCTTCTTTTCCTTTTCTGTCTGAGCATTTTTTATTTTACTCTTTTCTTTTTCCATTACTTTCCAGTTGTTCTCTGGCATGTTTCAAGAGACACAAAGGTATGGCACCCACAATCTTGCTTGATTTTTTTGTTTCTTTATTATTGAAATCCAATAACTCTTCACGTATGTTGATAATGTTTGAATTTTGCATCATCCTTTTGCATATATTATGGGAAATTTCTTGGCCTAATGCTTTCCCATCGACTTATGTTCTGATAAAGAGATGAGCTTAACATTCTACTTCTGCTTCAGCAGTATTACGAAAGTCAGCATTTTTCTTCTGTTTAGTGAAGTTGAAATATGTGTGAGCCAAAAGAATAAGTGAACCAATGGTATACGGTCTCAAGCTTAGTTTCCATTAGCCTACAAACAATTTCTAAAATGTAAGTCAAAGATTAAAGTGGGAATCCGGGTATGGTTGTCCTGCTTATCCTACTAGTGTTTTTGTAAAGTCTTAAGGTGGCATTTTGCATGATGATACTTAGATGCAGGAACAAATTTGCTTCTCTGCTTGATGCAGAAACCCCCAGCACGAAGCCAAAATCCACAGAGGAAAAATCTGGTGAGAGCTTTTTATCTTGAATTGGATGTTTTTCATATGACCAATTTCATGCTTTAATCTAGGATGCTTGTGTTCATGAATTTGATGTTCTAAAAAATTATTTTATAAATTGGTACCGGTTGGGAGATGATAATATTATTACATATATGTCTTACTAAGTTTGCGGCTTTGGGGGTGCTTTTCTGTGTAGATGATGCTATTAAATATGACGCAGTGGTAACTTAGAATTTTTAATTTTCTCTAGTAATATCAAGAATATCAACACTTCTTTTGGTCTGTTCAATAGTCCATACTGAGCTGTATAAGCCAATTACCGGTATAAGTGATATATATTGTCAATTATTTGGGATAGTGCATATAAAGCATATATATATATATATATATATATATTGTCAATTACATATAAAGCATGAGAGGAGAGATAGTGCATATTGATAAATTTTTTATATTGTTTTTACAATCTTTTAAGTTTTCCCCCTTCGCCCCTAACTCATGAAAAATAGTGTAGTCCATTTGTTCGAAAGTTTCTTTGTTTTGGCTTTTGTTATTGCTTGGTCTTCAAGACTAGCTTTATTCCTTCATATTCTTTTCGTGGCCGAGCAGTTTAGTTGTTTATGATTATTCATGGTTTTGTGAATGCAGGGGTAAGCAGAGATGAAGAGACACTTTTGCGGACAGTTTATCTAAATAAGTAAGAATTTACTTCACTTCTCTTTGTATATATGGTTCCTACCCCCTAGTGTTTTGAAAGCATAATAAATTGGAGTGTTACCTTCCAGTTGAAGATTCGTTTTTGTGTAGTAGAAAACCATTTTTGAACTGTACCACCCTATTTTGGTCCAGCTCTATTTCATCCTTTTGCTTTGCTTCAGTGCAGGCTTACGTTCTAGTTGGGTATCATTATGGACTGTTTTTTATTTTATGTTAGGGTGTGTGTGTAACTTATGTTAATGTCTGCTGTAGGTTGCCTGACAAATTTCCTGAAGGATCTCGAGTTTTTGTGGTAGATTCAATGTTGGCAACAGGTACTAATCTTCATGTAACTGTTGGAAATCTTATGTTATATCCGTCCTATGTAACTATAAAGCTTTATGGCATTTTCCCCTCATATTTCATTCGAAGTGAAGTAAATCATTGATTTTTGCATTCAAAGTGAAGATAATATAACTATTTTCCTTGTAGCAGTGCAAACACAAATTGTTAGATTTGTAGGCATTGTGTTTTTAAGTGATTGTTTTTCCTAAGACAGGTTGATTTTGTTGCACTTCTTTTGCTAGTTTTCTTGTTAAAAATTTTAGGTGGCATAATTGTGGCAGCACTTAACCTCTTAAAGGAATGTGGAATTGAGAACAAGCACTCATGTGTATTGAAGATTTTGGAGGGATGGAAACTATATACACTCACGTGTATGGGTTTGATACTCGGGTGTCTGTTATAGTTGTACTTAGTACAACACACAATAATGTATTAACATCGTTTCCGTTGTTGGACTTTGAATACATTTTTAGTATGACATACGATAGCATATTTAGCTTTATATTTATATTTGTTTGACATTTTTAGATATGGTGTTTGTGATGATTTTTAATTGCATGAAATTGATTTTGAATTTTAATTTTTAATGTGTATTTTTTATAAATTTTTAATGTGAATTATGGATGTTAATTGATAATACTAAAATTTTAGTTGGTAATTTTTGTTGGAAATGCATTTCTAACAGAATAATAGAAATTTTGTTAGAAATGCATCATTGATGAAAAATTTTATCAGAAAATTTTCAAGGAATTTTCTATTGGAAATGAATTTCTGATGAAAATTCCATGAGAAATTTTCAATGGAATTTCGTGAGAAATCCTTTTTCTATGAAATATTTTGTTGAAAATTTTCAATGGAAATTTAGTTGGAAATGTATTTCCAATGGAAATTTTGTACGAAATTTTTTACGAATTTCTTTGGAAATGCATCTCCAAGGAAATTGATACGATAACGAATTATACAGTTTTTCTAATAGAATTTTGTGACGAAATTTTTCGTTAAAAATTTTCATTAAAAAGTATTTCTAACGATGTTTTTACCGATGGAAGTTTTAACGGATTTTTTCATAAAAAATTTGAAAAAAAAACATTTTCAATGAAAGTTTAATTTTTTTCAACAAAAAATTTCGTTTGAAAAAGCTTGTTTTTTAGTAGTGTATCAAGCATGCTTTCAAGCTCATAAAATTGATTCATAACAAAATGATCATCTATAGATGTGACAAAGTACTTCTTTTCAATCAATAGGTGTTTACTATGCATATCATACACAATATCATTTATATTCATATCAAATAAGGAAGAAAACTTATCTTATGATATGGTGTAGAGCTATTTTGCCACAATGAATCTCGTTCTTAAATTTTTTTTCAAAGTGTTCCAACTTGACAATGTTCATAACTATCTTATTTTGGTGAAGTCATTTTAAATTCTAATTCCACAAAAAATAAGTCTCAAAATTATTAGTATAAATAAGATTTAGATGAAATTCAAGAAATCGACAAAATTGACTTTAAAGCAAGAATTTCAGTAGACTTTTTTAAAATTTATTTCATCCCATCATTCGATATGCAAAAGAAGAATTATGCTAATAGTCTTTGAGATTTAATGAAGTTAATATTTAACTTTGCCTTTACACATTACAAGAGTAAATCATTAGAGATATTCGAGGGTTTGCAAAGTTGTGCAGCTTTAAAACTTATTTTTTGCAGCAAATGGATTATAAAGAATTTGGATTCTTTTGATAGCTGATGAGAACTCATGTACTTATGTTTATTTTTAAAATATAACACTTCTATCTTTTTTGATTTTTTTACTCTTATCTTATTTGTTTTGATATGTCAAAATGATTGGTAGCAAGTTTTTTATATAAACTTGTCGTTATGATATAATCCTTTCATCAAGGTACCATTTTATCTTAAAAACACTTGTATTTTTTCATATATAACATTTGGATAAAAATATTATTTCAATAATTACATTAAAAGATAAATTTCATTTAAAGAGATTATTTTTTATTTTGAAATTACACCAAGAATAACTTAGTCAAAAAAGTGTGTCACATCCCAAGCTTTTCTTTGGGTTAATGGTAATGACTAATGCCCCTTCTAGCACATCAAGTACTTGTTCAACTCATGGGAATTTTAATTGTTTTTAAAATTTTCCTTGTGTCATCAGCAAAGGTTTTACTAATCGTTGCACAACATTAATTAATTATCACATAAGTCTAGGTATAATATTTCATTTTAATTTTTAATTAATATAGTAGCAATCAAGGCACAAATGGGAGTTCGCGTTTTCCAACAGGCATAATGACTAAACCATTATTAAACAAAGTCTTCTCCCAAGCCCGCCATTGAAAAATACAGTTTGCTAAGACCGTTTACTTACTACAGCCTAAATTCCTAATTTAATGATCTGATCATATTTGTCTGTGCGCCAATTTCCGTTTTCAACAGAGAAATCAAACATGAAACAGTACCCACAGAGAAGGAAGGCCTGACAAAAATATGTTGTACAATTGACCAAGTTTTTTATACCAGTTTATCGTTTCCTTATGACCTTTCAAAAAAAATTATCGTTTCCTTATGGTACTTAGTTCTTATGTGTCATCTAAGTTATAAGATACTAACTGCTTCTTTGCTCTCAAATGTGAAAAGTCGAAGAGTCAGATGGGGAAGAGAAGGCATTTCCTATTGTTTAGCAGCTTTGCTCTGGCATTTCTGATCATTCATGCACAGGATCAATCAGGTTAGCCCATCTAACTCTCTGGATAGCATTTCCAATTCTCTTTAACTAACCAAATAACCAAGGCCTTCCCATGCTTCTTCCCAGGGTTCATTAGCTTAGATTGTGGGTTGCCAGAACGTTCAAGCTACAATGAAAGCACCACAGGCATAAATTATACTTCAGATGCACCATACATCCAAACTGGCATCAGCAATAGGCTACCTGAATTCAATTCAGGCATGCAGCAACAGGTTCTAGAGTATCTCAGAAGTTTCCCTGAAGGAGACCGAAACTGTTACATGATAAACCTCACAAAGGGTGAAAAGTATTTAATCAGAACAGGTTTCATGTATGGAAACTATGATGCAAAAAATGAAGCACCGGAATTTGATCTATACTTAGGACCTAATTTGTGGGCTACAATGGTATTTCAAAATGCATCTACTGCTATATTCAAGGAAATCATTCAAGTTCTTCAATCAAATTATTTGCATGTCTGTCTTGTCAACACTGGGAAAGGGATACCTTTCATATCAGCATTAGAGTTAAGGCTTTTGAAAAACATAACCTACAACACTCAGTCTGCAACAGAAGCACTGGAATTTTTCTTAAGGGATGATTTTGGTTCAACATCTAATTCAACGTTCAGGTATGTCATTTACCGAAACTTGTGGTGAATATGAAAGAAAAATAAATTTTGGATACTTCTTTCCTAGTTAATGAGCAATATTTGCCTCAGGTTTCCGCAAGATGTTTACGATCGTATCTGGCAGCCTTACCAAAGAAATGATTTGGGACAAATAAGCACCTCTTCTCCCATTTCAAGTAACAGCGATTACCAACCACCATTGCTTGCCATGAGGACTGCTAGCATACCAGCAAACGCAAGTCAACCCTTGAATTTTTCCGTCCAAGATTCTGATTCCAATTCCCAATTTTATTTGTACGTGCACGTGGCAGAAATTGAAGAGCTCCAAGCTAACCAGTCCAGAGAGTTCATCATCTATCTTAATGACAAGCTTTGGTTCCAAGCTTACAGTCCTACATATTTGCGGGCAGACACCATACAAAGCCTATCAGCAATAAAAGGAGGTCAGTTTTCAATGGTAAGAACCAGAGGTTCAAGCCTTCCACCCATCATTAATGCCCTTGAGGCTTATCGTGTAAAGGAACTCATACAGTCACAAACAGTTGAAAAAGATGGTATGTTCTCTAAAACTAATGATATAATATTCTCTCTTCATACCTATCATTCTGAATAATTAATATCACTCCTGTTTTCACAAATACATGATAGTTAATGCGATCGTGAATATAAAATCAATGTACGGATTGAAGAGAAACTGGCAAGGTGATCCTTGTGCTCCACAAAAATACTCATGGGAAGGTCTTAATTGCAGTTATGAGGATTCCAATCCACCCAGGATCATATCTTTGTAAGTCTATGCCTTGAAGTTCAACTTAGCCTCTAATTTGCTTTCAAATAATTTCGTTATTATCGTTAATAAAACTATTGCTCATGAAATCAGGAATTTATCCTCCAGCCGTTTGAGTGGAGAGATACCTCCAAATATCGTTAATCTCACTCAATTGCTATATCTGTAAGTGTCTCCATCTCATATGAAATAAGAAGCAATCGTCCTATAATGAGGATGGAGGAGAAATTAAGCTTACCTATGTCTATTACAATATCAGGGACTTATCAAACAATAATTTGACTGGACCAGTGCCTGAGTTTCTAACTCAACTGCAATCTCTGACTCTGTTGTAAGTTATTTGAGATTTTATACTTGAAAAATATAAATTTTGATTAAGGAGTCAAAGAAAATTTCTTCTCTATCTTCGTAGAAACTTGGAAGGAAACGCACTTAATGGTTCAGTTCCCAAAGGACTCATTGACAGGTCAAACAAGGGTTTGCTACAATTGAAGTATGCTTTTAATTTATGTTTATGAATATTCAATTTCCTTGAGTTTCTTTTACTTACCTCTTTAGCTAAAATCAAAACAAATTTACTACATGAGATGTTTAATTATTAGAAATTAGGATTGGTTCCGGATGACAATTATTAGCCCTTGTAATCCAAGTCTTGCTTTTTCTCCTTGTCAACTGAATCGATCATTAAGTGTGGAAGGAAATCAAATTCCTTGTACATGGGAATCATGCTCAAAGAAGAAGAAGAACAGTGCAGTGGTTCCAATAGTAGCATCAGTTGCTTCAGTGCTTTCTTTCCTCATAATTGCTTCGGCTTTCCTATGGTGGTTTAAAAGGGCGAAACCATCAGGTAGAACCAACCTCACAAAAAAATGGTGGATTTAAGAAACATTAAATTGAACCATTTCATGCTATTGCCAAAGTTTTTGTCAATAGTTGTATGCATATTGAACTTATTTTAACGTTATCATCAGCAGGCAAAATGGATTTGGGCTCTAGAAAACCATACCAGCAGAAGGAGTTAAAGAATCGACAATTTACATTCTCAGATGTCCAAAAGATGACAAATAATTTTGAGAGAGTTATTGGCAAAGGAGGATTTGGAACAGTTTTCCACGGTTGCTTAGGTGACACTCAAGTAGCAGTCAAGATGCTATCAAAATCATCTATTCAAGGGTATAAGCAGTTTGAAGCTGAGGTACAAGAGCCTGAGTACTAGTACTAAAGTTTGACCTCATTAATTACATATTTAACTAATTAAAATTTGGGTTTGAATTTATGACTATATATAGGTGGAGCTTCTTTTGAGAGTACATCATAGAAATTTGACTTCGCTTATTGGATATTGCGATGATGGCACTAACTTGGGGCTAATCTATGAGTTCATGGCCAAAGGGAACTTAGCAGAGTATCTCTCAGGTTTGAATTCATTAAGTCAATTACTACACTAGTTTCATTTCATTATTTACTTCAACAAAAGAAAAAGAAGAATTCATTAACTCACTTCTTATGATTCAGATAGCAGTAGCAGTGTCTTGAATTGGGAAGGAAGACTTGGAATAGCGCTAGAGGCAGCACAAGGTTAGCATGAGCTCACCTATAATTTCTATAGTCTTTGTTTTTTTGTTTATTTTAAAAACTAAATGTACAAAAAAGAAATGAAAATGCAGGACTTGAGTATTTACACCATGGTTGCAAACCACCCATAATTCACAGAGATGTAAAGTCTACCAACATCTTATTAACTGAAAACTTGCAAGCTAAACTATCTGATTTCGGGCTATCAAAAACATTTCCAATCGAAGGTGGCTCTCATGTCTCCACTGTCGTTGCTGGTACCCCTGGATACCTTGACCCTGAGTAAGTACATCTTGTTTTGAGATGATTGTTGATTTCTTATCTCTTTTCCACATCATTTGTTGCTGCAAATTTGTTGGTTTTCATGCTTGGCATGCAGATATTCTACATCAAACAGGTTGACTGAGAAAAGTGACGTTTATAGCTTTGGGGTAGTTCTTTTGGAAATCATTACAAACCGGCCTGTGATTACAAGAACCATAAATGAGCCTACTCACATAAGTCATTGGGTTGGTTCCATGTTGTCCAACGGGGACATTGAAAACATTGTCGATTCGAGGTTGCAAGGAAATTTTGAAATAAATTCTGTATGGAAAGCAATAGAAGTGGCAATGGCTTGCTTATCTCCTGCCTCCACGAAAAGGCCAACTATGAATTATGTGGTGACGGAATTAAGCGACTGTTTGTTAGCCGAGGTAAAGAGGACTAGAGGATTAGACGAAGATGAATCACAAGAATCAGTTGGCATGATAGCCATGGATCTTGGTTCTGAAATAACTCCTCTGGCAAGGTGATTAGGGGGAAACTATGTGATAATTCAACATATTTATGGTGTCTCGAGCTTTGTTGCTTTTTGGCTTCATCCACACCAAAAGTGGTGCTATCAAGTATCTTTAGGAAAAATTTGTCCTGGGCTACGTGTTTGTAATTTTATACTTGTACACACATAAAACACTTTCAAGAAACTAAGCCATGTACGTAAATAATTAGAAGACACTAAGCTTGGTAATGTAGTTTTTTACCTTAAATGGTAGAAGATGATTTGGTAATTTTCATCTTAAATGGTCTCAGGGTAGAATACAAAGAGATTTCAACAGCCATTAGAGCTAGAGAATCCATCATTACATTTGAAGTGCTACATGACAAGTTCACTGACATCGAAAACATAATCAAGCAGGATGATGAAATTACCATCCCGACTGTCGCAGCCAACTATGTTAAGAAATTCAAGTACCCTTCCACTATGAGAGGCGGTCACACCTGGGGCCATTACTCCAACAAAGGTAATTTTCAGTACTAAAGGAGGAAGTTTAATTCATCATGAATTTACAAATGCCAAACTAGTGTGCCAATATTGTGATAGAACAGGGCACAAAGCAAAAACTTACCGCAGCATTAGAGGAATGACCAAAGAACCAGTCGCCAACTTCGCTTCCATCAAACTAGCAATTAATCAAATCTGGATAGTAGACTCAGTAGCCTTTCACCATGTCACCTCCAACTTGCACAACTTGTCTTCATACACTGATTATGTTAGCCTAGATGAACTCATTGTGGTAGATGGCACAGGTTTGTCTATTAAACACAGTGTCTCTACCCTTATTCCATCACACACTAAATCACTTCATCTATCCAATGTCTTACGTGTTCCTCACATGAATAAAAACTTGATGTTAGTATCTAAAGCTTGCAAGACTAATCATTATGTCTTTATTGAATTTTTTCCTTCACACTTTTTATGACTCAAGCACGGAGGCACCTCTAATGAAAAGTCTAATAAAGATAGTATTGACCTTGGGTGCAGGTATTGATACTTATCTTTTTTGGGTAAAGGTATCGATACTTCATGAACAAGTTACTTGTTCATTAGGAAGATTTTGTATGTTTCAAGTATTGATACCTCGTTTACAACACATAATGCTATTTTTAAGTCTGAAATCAAGCCATTTGATTGTTTCTAGGTCTTATCTTTCAAATAGACTTATTTATTTATGAAAACATGCATGTCTAGGCTGTAAATGTTCAGAATTCAAAAGAAAAACATTAAATCGTTAGCTGACCAAGCTAATTAAGTTACATTTCTAACCTTAATTCAAAGTTAGGGTTTCAAATTCTCTCCCCCTCAAGAAAATTCGTCTTCAAATTTAAATCAAATACTAACTAACTTCCAATTTTGGAACGAATGTGGATACTTCGTCTGCATCTCGTCCTCGACTTCCTAAGTCACTTCCTCCATAGAGTGGTTGTGCCATAGAACCTTCACTGAGGCTACATTCTTGGAAAAAAGTCTCTTAACTTGCCTGTCCAAGATCTCCACTAGTAGCTCTTAATACGACAAGTCGTCTCCTAACTAATTCTCCTTATATTGGATCACATGAGATAAGTAGAGATTGTACCTATGAAGAACGAACTCATGAACACTACAAGAATGTTAGAAAGGTCCAGGGGCAGCCAATCTATAAGTTTCTATGCCAACTCTATCTAGAACCTCAAATGGTCCAATATACTTTGGACTTAACTTGCCCTTCTTGCCAAATCTCATAATTGCCTTAGTTAACAACACTTTTGAAAACACATGATCACCCACCTAAAACTCCAAATCTCTATGTCTAAGGTCGAAAAAAGACTTCTATTGACTTTGCGCCATCAACTTCTTCTCTCAAATTATTTGTATCTTGTTGGTGGTCTGTTGAACCAATCTTCGGTCCAAAGAGTTTCTGTTCACCAACCTCAAAGCAACCAATATGTGATTTACACTTTCACCCCTATAAGGCCTCATAGGGCACCATCTCTATACTCACAGATAACTATTATTATAAGCAAATTCCACTAAAGGTAAGTGTCAATCCCATGTAATTTCAAAATCAACAACACAAGCTAGTAACATATCCTCCAAAGTTTGTATGGTTCTCTAAGTCTGTCCATCTGTCTAAGGTGGAAAGTAGTGTTAAAATTCAACTTAGTTCCCAAAGTCTTCTAAAATTTCCCCCAAAATCGACTACTGAATTGAGTTTCCCCTATAAAAGATTATAGTGACTAGGACTCCTTACAATCTCATCAATATACAATCCCATATACTGTGCCACTCCATGTATGGTCTCCATCGATAGAAAATAAGTGGATTTGATCAATATGTCAACTATCACCCAAATGAAATAGCACCCCTTACTTGTTCAAGGTAGTCTTGTCATAAAATCCATCAAGATGTGTTTCCATTTCCACTCGGGTATAGGTAAAGGTTGTAGTAAACTTGGTAGTCTCTAATGTTTTGCCTTAACCTATTGATACACTAGACACTTGACCTTAAACTCTACTATGTCTTTCTTTAGACATTCCAAGCAATATACCTCTCTCAAGTCGTGGTATATCTTGGTGGTTACCGGATGCATTGTACGACATAAGTAGATAAATGTGCCTTTTCTAAAATCTCTCTCCTGAAACCATCTATGTTTGACACATATGCCTTAGCTCTATAGGGGAGTAAACCATCAAAATCTCTAACAAAGTGTTATCCTTTCCTCCCTTGGACATTCTTAATGGCCTTGGTCACCCACTCATCCTTATCTAGGGCTTTTTTGATGCGATCAAGTAGCATTGACCTAACTTGAATATGTGCTATCAAGGTATCAGTTTCTTGGACCCTAAATGTAATCCCATATCTTCAAGATCATGAATACCTTGCACCAAATATCTCCTTTTAACTAATATATGGGCTAAACTCCTTATGGATTTTTGACTCAAAGAATTCACCACGGAGAAATCATAGTCTTTAATTAAGTAACTCTGTCCATCAACGTTGCCTAAGTCTAAAATCACTCTACTGAAAAATATACTTAAGATGCTTATGATCAGTATAGATCTCATAAGTATTGCCATAAAGATAATGCTTCTAAATCTTCAACGCAAACATAATAGCTACCATCTCCAATTGTGAATGGGATAATTCTGCTCATGCCTCTTCAACTATCTCGAGGCATAAGCTATCACTTTGTCATGGTGCACCAACTCGAATCTTAATCCAACTCTCGAGGCATCACAATACAATAAATCGTATACCCACCCACATCCAGCGTTAAGCTAAGTATTGAAGCTGAAGTAAGACAAGTCTTAAGCTTTCCAAAGCTTTCCTCGCATGCTTCGAACCATAGAAACTTCACATTTTTCTAAGGCAGTCTAGTCATGAGCGCTACAAGTTTAGAAAAGTTCTTTACAAACCATCAATAATATCCAATTAATCTTAAAAAGCTATGAATTTCTATCACAAACATATGCTTTGGTCATTTCTCCATCGCCTCAATCATTTTTCAGGTCAACCTTAACACCATCATTAGAAACCACGTGACCCAAAAAGCTCATATTATTGAGCCAAAACTCACACTTGAAAAATTAGACGTACAACTGATACTCTCTCAACACTTGGAGTACAAGCCTTAGATGTTGCTTGTGTTCTTCCTTACTCCTCAACTACACCAAACTATCATCAATGAACACCATTACAAATCTATCCAAGTATGGTTTGAACACCTAATTCATTATATCCATAAAAGTTGTCGGGGCATTTGTAAGACCATAAGACATAACAAAAAATTCACAGTGACCATATTTAGTTCGAAATGTAGTCTTCAGCGCATCCTCTTACCTAATCCTAAACTAGTGGTAGCTTAAGCAAAGATTAATCTTGGATAAACATTTAGTTCCTTATAACTATTCAAATAAATCATCAATTTATGAAAAAGGATATTTGTTCTTTATCGTTACCTTATTCAACTATCAATAATAAATACACAATCTACGTATCCGTCATTCTTCTTCATGAATAATACTGCTACACTCCATGTTGGCACACTATATCATATATAACCCATATACAACAAATCTTTCAATTGATGATTGAGCTCTATTAATGTCATATGATATGACCATATAGATATCGAACTAGTATCTTATACGAAATTAATACAAAACTCAATCTCCCTCTTTAGAGGTACTAGTAACTCCTCCAAAAACATATCAAAAAACTCTAATTATAGGCATACCTACCTCATTACCAACCTCAGTTGAGTGTTTCTAATCACGGCCAAGTATCCTTGGCAATCATGTCTCAACAACCTCCTCACTGTCATGGCAGACACTATGTTAGTTAAGGCAATGTTATGATCACCTTGGATATTGAAAAATGGCTCTCTTGGGAAATGGAATCTCACTAACTTGTGGTGATAGTCCACATTAGCCTAATTTGGAGATAACCAATCCATGCCTAAAATTATATCCAAAGGTAGCATATTTAGTAATACAAAGGTGTCTTAATATCTTTATCCTTGCTTTGAACCACATAAGACTTATACTTATGCGTTGAATATGAATACCTTATTTCTGCTCATTAACTTTTCAACTCTCTCCAACTTCTTTCTGCTTTGTGTTACAATAATATATCATGTCTTTAATATGGTATCAGAGCAATTTCTGACTCCTATAAGACCTTAGATAATCTTTTTTTAGTTCTCTTTAGTTCTTAGTGGTCTTCTATTAACTCTTGTCTCTTAGGCTAATCCACTGTCACAATGACAACACCCAATATAACCCAACAACCTCCACCAATCTTCGATGGCTCAAGTTATAGTGTATGGGCTGTGAGAATGAAAACATATTTGAGCAAAGAATGAAGCTACATTGTACACTCTCAAATTTGGTAATAAATTGCTATTGATAGTGTCATTATATGTGGATGACTTACTAGTTACAGGGAGTTGTGAAATGCCTTGTAAAAATTTAAACCACAAATGCAAGCAGATTTTGAAATGAAAAACTTGGGACTTATGAAATATTTCCTTAGACTCGAAATTCATCATTTAAGTACTAGTGTTTGCTATCTCAGAAAAGCTACATCTCAAAGGTTCTCAAGAGGTTTCAGATAACAAATTGCAAAACTGTTACAACTCCATTTGTTGGAAACAGTAAACTTAGTGAAAATACTGGTAATGAGCTTAAAGATCTCTCTATTTATAGGAAGTTAATTGGATGCCTACTCTATGTTTTTGCCTTTAGACTTGATATTCAATTCTCAGTGGCATTTCTTTCTCGATTCATGCAAACTCCAACTGATCAGCATATAGTGCCTACCAAAAGAATTTTAGGATACTGAAGGAGACAGAATCTGATGGGATTCATTTCACCAAGTCAACTAGAGTTGCACTTTCATGTTATACTAATTTTAATTTTGCAGGAAGTGTTAAAGATGCAAAAAGCACATCTGGTTACTTATTTGCTCTTGGTAATGGCCATTTCTCTTGGAATTCACATAAACAATCTGTAGTTGCTCAATCATCAGTTGAATCTGAATATATTGCTGCAGTAAAGACTTCAAATCAACCTATCTGGCTGAAGAAGTTACTTTTTGACATTCAGCTTGAGCAATGTACTCCTACAGATTTGTTTGTTGATAATAAGTCTGCCATTGCTATTGTTAAAAATCCTGTTTAGCATGGCAAGACTAAGCATATGAATGTGAAATATCATGACATTAGAGATACAACGCAAAGAGGTGAGCTCAATGTTCAATATTGTCCTTCAGAGTTACAGCTAGCAAATATCTTGACTAAGCCTTTTCAGAAATCAAGATTTGAAGCTTTCAGAACTCAACTAAATCTTTCCATTTCAAGTGTTAAGGTGGAATGTTAGAGAATAACACTTGCATGGACATGTGCAAGTATTTTGCCAATATGCTTAGTGCTTAGTAAGGGTACTAGTTGATTAAGACTTCTTATATTAAGACAGCAATTACTATATATGTGTTGTCTTTACCTTTCTTGTACACATGTTAAGCTATTGTTACAGGTGCTATAATCTCAATTATCTTGTAATATATATGTTCACTATGTGATCATCATGCACTGAATATGAATACCGTGTTTCTGCTCATTAGCTTTCCAACTCTCTGCAACTTCTCTTTATTTTGTGTTATAGTAATATATCATGTCTTTGCTTTGTGTTATAGTTATATATCATGTCTTTAACAAAGATTACTTGTGGGAGGGTCTTAATCACAGTTATAATGGTTATGATCCTCCTACAATCATATCTTTGTAAGTCTCTGCCTTCACCTTCACAAACCGGAGCTGATTTCCATTAAATCCATATCTTTGTTAATGAAACTGCTGACAACAAAATCAGGGACTTATCATCCAGTTGGTTGACTAGAGAGATACCTTCTGTTATAGAAAGTCTCACCCAATTAGAATATCTGTAAGTATATTTTCAAGATCAATATCACTAACAGTTTGTGTATCTATTAGGGGTGGAAATAACCATACCTATTTGTGCCAAATGATAATTTGACAGGATCAGTGATTTGGAAGGTAACATGCTTAATGGTACAGTTCCATCTCAACTATTTGAAAGTTGGTTTAACACTTAGGTATGCATTTTGAGCAATATCAATTTCCTTCTTTGCCCTTCTAGAAAACAACAAATTAAATAAAATCACAAGAGAGTACTTAAGTTATTTGGATGAACAGCAATTTCAAACAGCGACACAATCGTTAGCGCTTGCTTATTGTTCCATATCTAACTCTTTATTGTTTTAGCTGAATGGAATGAAGTGTCAAAGGAAATCCAAATCTTTGTACATCACCCTCTTGCAAGAAAAAGAAGAAAAAGGTGGTTGTTCCAATAGTAACAACAGTTGCTTCATTTTCTGTCCTCATAATTGCATAGGCTACCTTATGGTGGTTCAAAAGGAGGAAACCTCTAGGTATGATCACCAATATTATAACTCGTGGACTCATAGGATATTAAACTTTTTTAAAAAATATTGAAATATTTTCTAAATATACATGGTTATTGAACCCATTATGACTTTTTCTGATGGAGAGATGGATGCTAAATCTGAAAGAACATCGCAGTCTCTAGAGACAAAGAAGAGGCTGTTCACATATGCTGATGTCCAACGGATGACAAACAACTTCCAGAGAATTCTAGGCAAAGGAGGATTTGGAACAGTTTTCCATGGCCACTCGGAGGACACCCAAGTAGCAGTGAAGATGCTCTCTCCATCATCAGTTCAAGGCCATAAGCAATTCCAAGCAGAGGTATAACAACCTCACTTGTGAAAAAGTCTTACATAATTACATGTATATCAAACTAATTAATGATATGGGCTTTTTTAATATAGGTGAAACTTCTACTGAGTGTTCATCATAGAAATTTGACAACCCTTATTGGATATTGTAATGAAGGCACCAATCTGGGGCTATTCTATGAGTACATGGCGAAAGGAAACTTAGCAGAGCATCTATCAGGTTTAGAATGCAAAGTGCATCACATATTCACACATATATATAATTTTGATTTAGAGAGAACATACTACTATCATCTTTTACAATAGATAAAAATTTTTAACCCACTTTTTATGAATATTACAAGAAGCATCAATATTTTTATTTGGGGAGGAAGATGTCGAATAGCACTTGAGGCAGCACTAAGTTTTTCTTTCCTTACCGGCTCTCGAACCTTGCTCGAGAATATTAAATGTCAAGCACCTAACCTTCAAGGACAAGGGGAGAGCCTTGAGGCATCACTAGGTTGGCACGCATTTGTTTAACATTTTGTACTCCATTTTATGACCCTTTCGTTTGAAACGGAGAGTGAACTAACACAAGAAATTGAAAACGTAGGATTGGAGTATCTGCATAATGGTTGCAAGCCGCCAATCATCCTTAGAGATGTGAAATCTACCAACATCTTATTAAATGAAGATTTCTAGGCCAAACTAGCTGATTTTGGGCTGTCAAAAACTTTTCCAATTGAAGGTGGCACTCATGTATCAGCATCTATTGCTGGCACCCCTAGCACTAGGTTTGATTTTTATTATTTTTTATTTTTTCAATTTACTTAATAGTTTATTTTAAAATAATATTGACATTACATCTTTTTATGATTAAAATAAATTTATTTTGAGAAAAATTTAAAAATTTGCTTTGATATTAAAATAAAATGAATTATTGACATTAGTTTTTTACATAGTAAAATAAAATTTATTCCACTACCAAATTCAAGAACTATTGTTTTTACATGTCAATAAGATTAAAATGACAATGGCTGACATTTTTGTAATGGCCTCACATATAAAAGGAAAAAGAAGAATAAATGAAATAAGATTTTCTCAAAAAGAAATTACTATAGATGCTATTAAATTATTTAATTATAATTTTTATTTATTGTGTTTATTTAAAATCTTAATCCTTAACATAAAATTGAAATTATCTAGACTGTGGTGAACTTAATTTGAAAGATTGAGGGATGGTAGGAATTGAATACATAGTTCTTAAGCAGTTAATTACTTTTTTGTGTAAGTATTTCATAATTTTGTTTTTTTTTTTTTTTGATTTGGAGAAAGGAGACTTAAACGCTACTTTTTAAGTAGAAAAATCATGTACCGATTAATGAGTCAAATATTCAAACGTAAATATTTCGTAATTTTGCAAGTGATTTGTTTAAATAAAACAAATTGACTAATAAAAATATTCTTTCATATTTTTAAATAAATAAGTGATATGATGGTCACATATCTTGTAAATAAATAAACTTTGATACAAAAACTGATGTAAATAATTTTATAAATATTACTTTTGCATTATGTTTAATTTTTTATAGTTGATGATTATATCAATGATATTAATGTTTAAATAATTTATAAAAATATAAATTGATTTTTTGGGTTGCATTAGGAAATTGAATATGTATTACGAATTTATATATATAAAAATAAATAAACAAAATTTGAAATCAACAAAAAAGAAAATAATAATGAGATTACATGTTATTTGTCATTTGTTTGATGCATTTTGATCTCTAAATTTATATGTGAATATGAAGAAACTGTGTGAGTAAAGATGCATGCAAAACTTAGAATTAAAAGATAATAAATATAAAATCAGTTCTAGCAATTATCAAGCACTACTTTTAAAAAAAAAAAAAAACCTGTTTTGGGAAATTGTAAAAATTTCGCAGAACCAAAACCTATCATGGATGATCTCAAGGAAAAAGGTCTCGAAGGCATCATAGTAAGAAGGATTGTTGGAAGAAAATTTCTTGCTTCTTTTCCAAGCCATGAACTTAAAAAGGCATATAAAGAAGGAAATTGGAAGAACTTATCTCAAGGGTTTACTGCCTTTGAAGATTGGTTGAAGATTGGTCACCCGATTTGGATTTTGACCAAAGAAGATGTTGGCTTGGGGTTCCAATTCATGCATGGAACCCACAACTTTTCAAAATATTGCTACATTATTTGGTGATTGGGTTTAAATGGGAGAGGAATCCCTAAAGTTCTATTTCACTTGGGAGGGCATCAATGTTGGTGTATACACAGATTAAGAGATGAGGAGAGGTCAGGTCTCATTCAGGTAATGACATGAAAAGAAGCTTTGGGCCCAAGGGATGTTGTTGAACATGATGGCATTGAGGAAGATAAATGGGCCGAAACAAAGCCTATAACTCCATGCCCAAACCCAAATCTGTTTTTAGGCCTAGAACGGTAAAAGGAGACGGGCCTACGGCGGATGAGAGGCTACTATTTTAATTTGTTTTCTTGTTTTCTCTCTCCAATCAGATGTCTTCATTAACTAACTATTATTTATTATCAGTTAAGTACAATCTTCAAGATTGGCATCAAAGTCCACCGAAGATAATATATCTAGACACCCAGCTAAGCAGGATTAAGCAATTCTATTTAAAATGTCATGGTATGAAGTATTCTTCTAACTAGAATATGGTCAACTAGCTCCGAACCTGCCTATTGTATTTAAATATCTTTCTTTGATCATATATACAGGATCTCCTTTTGTAGGATATAAGTCAATTATTTATCTATATATATAGATAAATAATTTACTTATATTTTACAACAGGAGATCCCAACTTTCCATCGAAGCAATTAAAAATAAGTATAATTTAAAAACAAAAATGAAAAAGATGGTTGTCCTTCATAGTTCATCTCATCAAGGCAACTCTAGTGATGAAGAATGGGTCTAATTAAATCTCTACATTAATTAATTTTTTATGAGAATAAGTAGTGCAGTCATTGTAAATAATTAATTATAGCTACCAAATTAATTTATGAACTATGAAGCTTAAATAATCCAAATTAATACGAATAGAGCGGTATCCAATGTTAATTTTCCCCCTTCACAGTCAAAAAAACTATTCTCTTTTATCTTTCGGTAAAATAAGTTGACTTGGTTTGCAAGTCCAATAGGCAATATGTACTCCAAAGAAATTAAACAGGAAATAAATAAAACAAAATTATAAAAAGGAAAAAAGCATATTATTTAATATAAAATTGAAATATGTTTGTTGTTGTTTAAATTTAATTTGAATATCTTGTCATATGTACATATAATAATATTTCAACTGCTAATAATATTTTAGCAAATTCCTCGTCATTTAAACATATTGATGAAGTTAAAATATAAATTAAACAAAGTCTTCCCTGAAGTCCACCCCATATAACAAGTAAGCTGAGAACGTAAGGTGTGAAAGGCCATGTCCATGGTTAATGTTGTCACGTTTTGTTCACCAATTTCACGTCATTGACCTGCAACAACCAATGAAAGAAGATAGTACTTTTTTAATTTTTGCAGCAAACACATATATAGCAGAAAGAATTTACGCACTAAGCTTAAACTTGATGGTCGTAGTGGAATGATAGAGAATTTTGGTAGAGATGGTCAAGAGTCTAAATAAAAATCGTAATGCTTAAATTGCTCCTGGAAGAATAATTGGCCAACTTTCTTTAATGTTTTTTTTTTTTTTATTTCAGCGGACAGTATATACTTTTGCCAGTATATATTAATTATAAGTTATAAGATTTCAATTGCTTCATTGTCCTCTCACAGCTGTGAGGGTTTAAAAATTGTAATGGAGATGCTAAACCATGTCCTCCTTGCATTCATCATTAGCAGCATTGCTTTTGCTATTTTGGTTCCTGCCCAGCTTGATCAATCAGGTTCAGTTAACTAATCTTTCAATGAGGATCTCAATACTCTTATCACTAACCAGGGAAGGACTAAGGCCTCTGTTTGTTGCTCTCTCAGGTTTCGTTAGCTTGGATTGTGGGCTTCCGGAAGATTCGAACTATACTGAAGCCACAACAGGCATCGATTACGTTTCAGATGCAGCTTACGTGGAAACTGGCGTAGCTAAGAGTGTCTTACCAGAATTCCAAACAGGAATGCAGCGGCAAATGTGGCATGTTAGAAGCTTTCCTGAAGGGGACCGAAATTGCTACAACCTTACCCTCACAAAGGGAGATCAATATTTAATTGTGAGCGAGTTTCATGTATGGAAACTACGACGGATTAAATGAAGTGCCACAATGTGATCTGCATTTGGGACCCAATTTGTGGGGTACTGTCACATTACAAAATGCTTCCACCGCAATAACCATGGATATCATTCATGTCCTCCAAGCAAATCATTTGCATGTTTGTCTGGTGAACACGGGAAATGGGATACCTTTCATATCAGCATTAGAGTTTAGGCTTTTGAAAAATACAACCTACAGAACTCAAACTGGATCCCTGGAGCTCTTCACAAGGTATGATGTTGGCTCAACAACGGGATCAACATTCAGGTAAGTTACTCTCACTTTTCAATTTATTGAATTGTTTCATAGTAGAGAACTATAACTACTAGATACCTTTGCTTAGTTAATGACCAATGCAATAACAGGTTTGAAGAAGATGCTTATGATCGCATTTGGTGGCCTTATGAAAGAAATGATTGGACACAAATAAGTACATCTTCCACAGTTGGTTCTGAAGACGATAAATACCAACCACCATCACTTGCCATGAGGACTGCAGGCACACCAGTGAACGTTAGCCACTCCTTGGATTTCTTCATTGACTCCAGTTCTGTTCCCAACGCTCAGTTTTACCTTTTCATGCACTTTGCTGAAGTTGAGAAGCTCCTGGCTAATGAGTCTAGAGCATTCAACATCTCTTATAATGGCAAGCATTGGTATGGACCTCTCAGTCCTGCTTACTTGTCCTCAACCACTCTGTATACTCAATCAGCCTTGACTGGTGGACAGTACCAATTTTCTATCTACAAAACTGCTGATTCAACCCATCCACCAATCCTTAACGCAATTGAGATTTATATGGTAAAAGAATTCTTACAATCTGAGACAATCCAAAAAGAAGGTATTCTCCTCAGAACTGAGTTTATGGTTTTCACTAGCTAGCTACCTGTCTAGACAATCAATACACAGGCTTGTAACTCCAATTCTCATATATTTGTGAACACAATAGTTGAAGCAATCTCAAACATAAAATCAATTTATGGATTGAAAAGAAACTGGCAAGGAGATCCATGTGCTCCTCAAGCATACTCTTGGGAGGGACTTAATTGCAGCTATGACGGTTACAATTCACCTACAATCATATCCTTGTAAGTTTGTAAACCACCACCACCCCCCCTTCCCCCTCCCCCTCCCTCTACCAGCTATCAATATCTTCATTCAATTCAATATCTTTGTCAATGACTCTATTTAACATTAAATCAGAAACTTATCCTCGAGCGGATTGACAGGAGAGATACCTCCTTACATAGCCAATCTCACTCAGTTACAACATTTGTAAGTATATCAAGATCTCAATAACTAAAGTCCTGAATCTATATATGGAAGAAACATCAAAATCTTAACTATTTCTTTGAAAATATCAGGGACTTATCAAATAATAGTTTGACTGGAGCAGTGCCTGAGTTTCTATCTCACTTGCAATCCTTGACACTGCTGTAAGTAACTTAGGATATAGACTCAATGAAAATTTCTTTATAAGATAAGTAGTCAAGGATCACAACTGCTTTACTTTGCAGAAACCTTAAAGATAACAAGCTTAATGGTACAGTTCCAGCTGGACTTATTGAAAGGTCAAAGAATGGCTTACTGTTAAGGTATGCTCTCTGTTCAGAAACTTGACCTATTCTTCCCGTGATTTTCCACTATGGTTCTCTAAACCATTGATCACATGTTTTTAGTAAACAATAAAGCCAAATGACATGGAGGCTAAATAAACTTCATATCACATGGCAATCCTTACTGTTTGTGAGTTCCCAGTTTTAACCTTCCTGTTGTTAACTGACTGTAGTGTTGAAGGAAATTCAAACCTTTGTGCATCACTTTCATGTAAGAAGAAGAAGAAGAAGAAAACGGTTGTTGTTCCAATTGCAGCATCAGTTGCTTCATTTGCTGTCCTCGTAATTGCATTTGCTACCTTATGGAGGCTTAAAAGGAGAAAACCACCACTAGGTATGATCAACATTACAAATATCAGTAGATTTAGAACACTAAATGGAGCCTAATTCATGCTCTTTCTTGAAATATTCTCATAAAGTTTATGCTCATAATCGTATACTGATTTTATCAGGTCCAAATATGGATGATGAATACCAAAACTCAGCCCCGTCACCAGAGCCAAAGAATAGGCAGTTCACGTTTTCTGAGGTGCAGAGAATGACAAACAACTTTGAAAGAATTCTTGGGAAAGGAGGATTTGGAACAGTTTTCCATGGCTACTTGGATGACACTCAAGTAGCAGTAAAGATGCTATCTCATTCATCTGTTCAAGGCAATAGGCAGTTTCAAGCTGAGGTATGAGAGCCTAACATGTATGAAAGCTTTCTCACTTATGATATCAATAAAGATTCGATTTCTTTCATATAGGTCGAACTTCTTCTTAGAGTTCATCATAGAAACTTGACAAGCCTTATCGGGTATTGCAAAGAAGGCACCAACATGGGCCTAATATATGAGTACATGGCCAAAGGAAACTTAGCAGAGCATCTGTCAGGTTTGGATACACTGTGCTCCACATTCTGATTCAATAAATTTTGCTTCAAGCAAGGAAAAAACACTTTCTGCTATGTTTATTTTGGGGAACTCTCTCATATCAATACATACATGGTTGGAGAAGTTAACATATCTTCTGGAGTGGATGCAGATAGAAGTAATAGTATCCTGAGTTGGGAAGGAAGACTCCAAACGGTACTGGAAGCAGCACAAGGTTAGCATGCATTAGCTTAATTTATTTTCCCTTTTTAGCGAGCTTTTATCAGTTTTATTTGCAATAGCAAGTGAACCAAATACAAGAAATTGAAAAATGCAGGATTGGAGTATTTGCACAATGGTTGCCAACCATCAATAATCCACAGAGATATGAAATGCACAAACATATTATTAAATGAGAACTTACAAGCCAAATTAGCTGATTTTGGTCTATCCAAGACTTTCCCAGTTGAAGGTGGCACTCATGTATCGGCATCCATTGCTGGTACCCCTGGCTACCTGGACCCCGAGTAAGTGCATTGCTATCAGCAAAACTATTGCTTTTAGAATTCAGCATTATGTAGTTGCAATGATATTTGGATTCAAACCAAGTTACATGTTTGAATATTCAGGTATTACACATCAAACAGGTTAACCAAAAAAAGTGATGTTTACAGCTTTGGGATTGTTGTTTTGGAGATCATAACAGGTCGACCTGTGATTTCAGAAATCAATAATGAAAGGACTCACATAAGTCACTGGGTTAGTTCCATGCTGTCCAGAGGTGATATCAAAAATATTGTTGATCCGAGATTACAAGGAGATTTTGATGTTAATTCTGTATGGAAAGCTGTAGAAGTAGCAATGACTTGTGTGTCTCCAAGTTCCACAAGAAGGCCAACCATGACTCAGGTAGTGGTGGACTTAAACCAATGTTTGTCAACCAAGAGAGCCAGGACAATGAGGGGACATGAAAATGAATCACAAGACTCAATTGGAATGATGACCAAGAATTTTGGAACCAAACTTAGTCCCTTACCAAGGTGATTCTACAAATCCATTGGAATAGACATGGTCGTGTATCTAGATACTGAATTAAGATCAATTCCTTGTCGTTTTGATTCTTTCTAGCTTATGTTGATTTAGTACTGTTGTTGTAACAACCCACTGTAAGGCCATTACTAGCGCACGAGTCATGTAGGCAAGCCCACACAACTTGGAAGCCTTCCAAGAATATTTTATGTTACTTTGATCTATATCACTTAGCTTTAATTTCTGTTACTGTGAAGCTTCCTTTACCTTCATAACTCTTGATCTCGCATAACGATTTAAATGATATCAAACTTAAAGGCATCAGTACAATACTTCTAAACATCAAAACTTTTGACACATTACACCATTTCAATTTAATCAACAGTAGACAACTTGACATCTAGACAGCGGAGTGACACAAGGGAAGTGCTATGAGATGCCAATTACCTATGCAGCAAGCTGATGTCCCCTCACCACAACTGCTCCCAATTAATTCACTTATCTACCATTGTCAACTAGTTGGGGTGAGCCTTTTATACTCAGTGAGTGGACAGGAAGGGAAACAAGCATTAAGGTAGAGTTTTTGATAAAAACCTAATGATAATATATATGTATGATGATATAGACGATGCATAGAGTTAATAAATCATGTGCATCAATATAATACACTTAAGTTTAAATCTCAAAATTTTTAATAACTTTTGCAGCATAAAAATCTCATGCTCGATAAAATCAATTAACCATGGCAACTATAAACAATGTAATTCCCCGAATGTCATGCAAATTGATAAACGAAAACCATGGTTTTCTCAAAAAAATATAATAGAAATGCCACGCTCAATTAATAAAAACGTATCGAATAGAGTATCATCGGGTAGGTCTAATATAGCCCGTAGGCTCTCTCTCCAATATCAATAACATCAACACCTACACGTGGGAACTCCCCACGCCACCAAATATGAGTCGGGGCTTCAGGTCCCCCATTGTTATCAATTATCAATAATCAGTAATCACTACTTTGTGCACAAAGATCACACAAATCTAGTATGGTAAGAGGACCTATTCCCGTAAGGTTTACCCAAGAAAATAAACCAATGGAAATTCAATTGCATATAATCAATTCCATCATTAGCTCAAAAGGCGTGTATGCATGTTTAAATCAAAAATGCCGTGAGCAATATATAACAAGTTCATCATAAAATTAGTAAACATTAAAATAGCAAGTTCGCTTATGAAATTCAATGAGTATGGCATAGTTAAAATATTTCACTTAAGCATCGTGAAAATTGCCACCAAGACAGATTAGAAAACTCATTAACGACCACTCTATGGCCTTTATACAGGAGTGTAATACATACAACTTTGAATGCTTCAAAATAGAGTATAAAATCTCATCATGTTTCAAAGGCTTGTTTCCCATTTTGTAAACAGCTTAATGGTTTTGATATACCCATAAAAACAACACATATAAAACGAGCTTAATAATCATTCCTAATCGCTAACAGCTCATGCAACCCAATTGCAATCCAAATATAAACATCGGAACTCAATGTAATTGAATAATATATAAGCAGTGGGCATATCTAGCATATTTAATATATAATATTCACCATTCAATAAATACTTTAAAAAGGAATTGCCCACTCACCTCCGTTGGTGGGAATTCTCACCAATTACTAATCCACCTCCTTAACTTGAGCTTGATTTGACTAAGGACTTAGCAAGCCCAAATTATCAGCACCACCCGAGCCTTTGAAGGCTCTATGCTCCGACCAAAGTGCCAATCTCCCATGCCTTCACCAAGTATTGTTTAGCAACCAAGCCACTAATTTAAACAATCTCCTAGTCATTAAGAATTCGCATTTACTTGGTATATTTTCCAAGACTATCTACTTGTACATGTGACCAGTAGTTAAATGGCAATCTAATTTCAAATTCCAATCTATTTCCTTACCTTCCAACTTCACCAATCAGCCTTTGGAACTAAGCCATGGTTTGGTAACATTTTCGGCAACTTCTTTCTTTCTCTTATAATCCCTTACAACAAGGCACATTTAATTAATTGAACAAGCTCATTTTCATTTTTTTTTAATAAACCGTAGCTAATTTGGGTGAGCAATTATTAGTTTCTAGCACCTTGCCTCATTGACAGCTTAACTCATCCAAATTCTTGATTTTCAACACTACTTCACCCACATCTCCAAATCTGCCACAATGAGTTCAAAAGCTATAAATTTCTTACACTTAAATCTTTAAAGCTTAATTCATAATTTTCCTTACGTACACATCAAATTCCCAGCTCCTAGCTTCCATTTGTGGGGCCTTGATCCCTTCAAAAAAAGTAGGTAGCCACGGGATGCAAGGAACCAAGAGGAATCTCTAACATATATATTTACCTTTACATGCATCACTTTTAAAACCAACTTGAAAGAATTCCATGGGAGCCCTCGAGTTCACTCAAATAATGAGGATATTGGAAGCTTGAATGGCTATGCTTTTGGTATCTTTAGCTCTCTTTAGAATGTAGGAATGATAGAAAAAGACTTGAGAGAATTTCTTTGGAGCTCTCAGGTTTTCTAGGGAAACATGGGGCAGAATGTCTAAGCTCCAAAGAATGGGCGATTCCCCGAGCTTAGTTCCTTCCAACTAGAGCTGTCAAAATGAGCTCACTCGTCCCTAGACCAAATCTTTATGGGTTGAAAAATATGAGTTGGACCGAGTTAATATATTTTTTATATCAACCATCAAAATCTCAACTCAATCCACCTCTCGTTAGCTCATAGTTAAGTAGAATCGGCTATTTTTATTTTTTTAAAAAAAATTATTTTTATTATTCTACTTAATAAATTTTTTATTAATAAAATTATTTTATGATTTAATTCATAAATTGAATAATAAAAACATATTACAAACTAATAAATTACATCAAATATAAAAAAATAAATAAATTACATAAATAAAGTTTAAATCTTTAACACAAATTACTATCCCATAAACATAAGTATATAACCAAATAATAAAAATTTTCAAACTCATTTATGTCCTCCTCAATCTCTATCTTCAAGCAAAACATTTAAATTTTGTTTAGATAGTAATGATATCTCAAGGTCTAAATCATTATCAATTTATCATCTAATATTCATTACCATAAAAGAAAAAGAGATAATAAGTTTTAATCTAAATTAAAATTTTTAATTTAATAAGTAAAGATTAAAGACATTGAAATATATAAAATAAGCAATACCCTTGATAATTAAATTATTAATTTTACATAATTAAATATATAAAATTATTAAAATAATTAAAATTATTTTTTTACCCATAAGACTGGCCCACCCCAACCCACTTCAATCCATTAATTTGATAAATAGACCCATTTAAGTCCGATTATAATATGAGCTTAAATTTTCAACCCAACTCACTTCATATTTAATAAAAAATAAGCTTGACCTAATGGATCATCCCCATTTTGACAAATTTACTTCCAATTCAATCTTTTTTTTTTTTATTTCCTTTGCAAAGGAGGACAACATTGCTTTGTCCGCCCTTCCTCATTGATGTAATTTTGTTCCTTTCATTTCTTCTTCCTTTGGTTGTCGCATGGATGGTCAACTTTGTGTTGACCGCCCATTTAATCTTTAACCACTTTTACATAGATTAATTGCCAATAAGTAGTAAATTTTTTTTTTTTACTTGTGGCCACATGTTTCCCCCACTTGCATGCAACGATGATTACATGACGTTGTTGTCCTTGCATGCATGGCAAGGCCATATAGTGGCCGGTCATGTTACCTTCATGTGGCATAATTTGCTTAGTTCTTGTATTTTAATTACTTACCGCACTAGTCATTATATAATACATGTATTACATTCCACACATATAAATTTTTTTATGATAAAAATTCTTCAATCCATAAATATCTCATTTCCCCACTTTAGCCGAATCTACCTTTTTAAAATGACCTTTTAATATTTTATTTATTTATTCAATTATCATTATTATTTTATTATTAAAATATTATTTTTATTTCACCCATTCTCCTTTAATTTCTTATGTTTTCAACATCATTGATGATCACAATTCTTTTCAAATTTCTAATATTGTTCAAGTTTAATTAACATTCGAAGGGATGAGATGCTACAGTTGTAGTGGAAAACATGTATATAATTTGATTTATATACTTGTGTGTGTTGAATATTGATGGTTTTTGATATGCAACAAAGCTGCAGAGGAAGAGGCAATGGTGATTTTGAGGGAAGCCTGAAGTTCAAAAGGAACAAAAAGACTCGAGTCGGCAGTCATTTCAAAGCTTTACTCTTGCTGTTTTATTCTTAAATCAGATTGAATTTTACCTGTTTTTACTGATTATCTTATGTTGGTTAAAAGTCAAAATTTAGTTACTTTACTTAGTGAAACTGTGTCGTATAGATAGTTATATGAGTCAGTGTGCCAGGAAATCTTTCATTGATCCCAGCACCCTCGGTCTTTGTAATGCCAGATGGCTTCATCTGGTTTGCTATTTCTTTTACCATTTCTCTCTCTTTGAACAGCATACATATTGGCTGTTAAATGAAACACGGGGTTGAAGCCGTTTTGGTGAATTAGAATTCTTCTCTCTCGAGTATGCTGGCCCCTGTGCAGCATCTTCATCCTTTGAATATTCAAATGTTTTAACAGTGTGTATGATTTCAAAGAACGATGTCCTGTCCTATTTGAGTAAACCAGAAATTCCAGCCATTTTGTTCTGCAGTTCTGTCTACATACAGAACTCAGCATTTTAACTGGCATTTGAATGATGCAGATCGAGCAAGTTTTTCTTCCATATTTTCCCTCAAATACTGCCTGTATCTTGGGAGGCAATAAAAATTCCTCAGGGCTTAGGTCTGTACCATGTAAGTTTCATGCCAAGGAAAAAGCAATCAAAATGACAGTTGAAACCAGATCTGTGATCACTGATTCGACGTATCCACTATTTAATAACTGTTTGAGTTTTGGTTCCCTAAACTAGCTACGGTGAAGAGAAAACATGGTCCAAATCCTTGCTACAATGACCTCTTCCCCTTCCCAAAAAATGAAAACTAGCTAGGCCTTGAAATTTTACAACCAAAGAGGGAGGGAAAATTAACAGGTCTCCATTGTCGTCCCTCGTAAATATATCTTTGTATCTCTTGCTGATAAAACTCTCTTTCCTTCTAGGGAAACCGCGTTCTGCCAGGTCAACTATGATCAGCAACCCAGCACATCAACTAACAGAAACAGCTTTATTGCGCAGTTTAGCTCTCGACAGCAGAATACCTTAACAAGCATAGTGTGCCAGCAGTATTCAGTCAAGTCAAATAACAATTCTACAGATCTGTCCTTCCTTCGATACATCATTGATGCTACAACTGAAAATGGTCAAACATACTACTCAGTCTTATTGCAAATAAAGGAAAAAGTCAGTTCATCGATCATTCATTTCCTCGCTTCTGCATCCTCACTTCATTGATTTCTGATCATTGAAATGGCAAATTCCAATTTCCTTATTATAGTTAGATATGTTTTCTTATACTAACCATCCAATCCTACCTTGTATTTAATGATCTATTTAAAGTAACTTAAGTTTATCATATTCCACTCCCATAATAAAAATACTAGTACCTTGGTATGACTTGTTCTTTTTTCATAAACAAACATGTGCCTCCGCAAACTGAGATCCCGTCCACTTTAACAAGTGGCAATGGAGTAGACAATTTGAAAGCCTTGTTCCATATTTAATAATCTTGACCAAAAATATAATCATAACTTAATATGCTCGGAACTTTTATTTAACAATGATGTCAAAATATAGTACTATATAGCTTGGTCAAAGTGTTTGTTCAATCAATGTCATACAGACGCACAAATAAGTTCTGAATTGTACATAACAGCAACTTCTCTTGAGTTAACTAATGCATCAATCTGCCGTTTGCTACAAAAATATTGTTGTGCTAACGGTTATTGATTGCTACAGCCACAATGGACCAAGTTGTTAAAATATTTTATATAATATAACTAATGACAAAACTATTAGTAGGATTGCAATGCTAGTTTGCTACTTTCTTCTCCTATGCAGAAGAAGCTAAAAATCTGATGGAGATGTTTAATTGTTTTTTCCTGGCTTTGTTTGGAGGTTTGGCCCTTGTAATTCAGCTCCAGGTTCTTCAGGTTCATCGCCAAGATCAATCAGGTTTTTCAATGTCTTAATTTATGCATATTAATTCAGATGATATTCTTTCACCATAAGCAGGACTCAGGCCTTTCTTGCTCTCTGAGGATTCATTAGCTTAAATTGTGGATTACCACGAGACTCCAACTATACTGAATCCACTACAGGCTTAAACTATAGTTCAGATGCTTCGTTTATAGACACAGGCCTAAGTAGGAGTATATTACCTGAATTCCGAACAAATGTTCAGCAGCAGATGTGGTATGTCAGAAGCTTTCCTGAAGCGTCAAGAAACAGTTACAACTTTAGACTTCAAACTGGGAATAAGTATCTGATCAGAGCAAGTTTCATGTATGGAAACTATGATTCTCCAGATGAAGCACCAGCATTTGATCTGCATTTGGGACCTAATCTATGGCTTTCAGTGAGATTGGAAAATGCATCGACTTTCATAAACACAGAGATAATACATGTGCTCTCATCAAACAATTTATATGTCTGCCTGGTCAATACAGGCAATGGAACACCTTTTATATCAGCACTGGAATTAAGGCATCTGATGAATAGCATTTATAAGACTCAAACTGGATCACTGGATCTCTTTGCGCGGCTGGATATTGGTTCAAAGGACAATGAAACAATCAGATCAGCCATTCATTTTATATCATGATATCATGCTATTTTCCCCAGTAAGCATATGACCTTGCTTGGTTTGCCTAACTACCAAATACCACAGGTATAAGAATGATGTCTATGACCGTCTCTGGAGGCCTCAAAGTTTCACTCGTTGGAAGCAGCTTAGAATATCACACACAATTGATTCAGATGGTCACAATGATTTTCAACGACCATTGGCTGTAATGAGAACTGCTGCCACCCTAAAAGATGCTAGCATGCCAATTGATATTCTCTTGGATGCTGATAATTCTACTGCACAATTTTATGTTTACATGCACTTTGCTGAAGTTAAAAAGCTCCAAGACAATGAGTACAGGCAGTTCAATATTTCTTTGAATGGACAGCTCTGGTTTGGACCTTTTACTCCTGATTACTTATCCACAACCACTATATACACCCCGTCAGGCCTAACCGGAGGGCAATATCAATTTTCAATCTATAAAGCTGACAATCTAGCTTGCCACCTATTCTCAATGTCCTTGAGGTCTATACGGTAAAAGAACTCTTACAATCACAAACGGACCCAATGGATGATATGTTCCTAACTCAATGCTTATGCTTTGCATCTTCAGTCTGTGTAGAATAAGAATTACTAAATGTCATTATGGAAATGTTAGTTGAAGCTATCACAAACATCAAGTCAATGTACAGTCTAAGTAGAAACTGGCAAGGAGATCCATGTGCTCCTCAAGACTACCTGTGGGATGGTCTTAATTGCAGGTGCACTGGCTCTGGTCCACCGAGAATCATATCCTTGTGAACCTATATGTTCAAGTAAACTAAATTTTCTGCCTGATTGAACTCCCTATTCATAAACTATTGAACATGCAATTAGGAACTTGTCCTCAAGTGGATTGACTGGGAGATATCTACATACATATCAAATCTCACCATGATAGAAATTCTGTAAGTTCCTCATTCTTGCGCCATTAGACCATTAGTTGCTAACCTATTGATGATAGAGACCAATGGGCTCCTTTTTTCTATCACACTGTCAGGGACTTATCTGACAATAGTTTAATGGGACCAATACCTGAATTTCTATCAGAAATGACCTCACTCAGAGTCCTGTAAGTAACTTGGAAATTATCACATGTAGAAATGCAATTTTCTTAGTAAGAAAACTAAAAGATCATATTGCCATGCAGAAGCTTAAGAGGCAACATGCTCAATGGTTCTGTTCCAGTTGAACTTGTTGAGAGATCAAAAAATGGGTCACTATTGCTAAGGATTGCTTCTTGTCAACAACGTTATGCAAAGTATTACTTTCACTTGTCCTGCACTACAACCTATACCATTTCAAAGTGGAAAGAGTCATATAAACTATAATACTTATTTTTTTTCTTTTGAATATGACTAATTCTCTTCTCTTTCTGTAGAATATAATAGTCATTTAATAACTATTATACTCTGGTAGTTTTGTCTTACAGTATAGGCTTTAATATTGTAACTCTCACATACCATCAATTGAATTGAGTAGTGTTGAAGAAAATCAAAATCTTTGCTCTTCAGCTTCATGCAAGAAAAAGAAGAAGTTTATTGTACCAGTAGTAGCATCAGCTGCTGCATTTTATGTACTTGTAATTGCATTAACTGCTTTATGGAGCATTAAAAGGAGAAAAACACAAGGTATAAGCCCATTATGAAAACAACCAAAACACTAGAACATAATAGAATATATAATATATGAAATGCCAGTGTAGAAGGATTTTCCATTGTTCTATGCTTATTGAGCTTGTCATAACTCACTAGCCGCGGAGGCTGATGCCACAACCAACAAAGAAGATCTGTTACTAGAGTAAAAAAATCCGCAGATCTCTTACTCTGAGGTCCTCAAAATTACTAACAACTTTGAGAGGGTTATTGGCAAGGGAGGCTTTGCAACAGTTTACCACGGCTACTTGGATGGCATTCAAGTGGCAGTGAAGATGTTTTCTTCAATATCAGTTCAAAGCTATCAGAAGTTTCAGGCAGAGGTAGATAACTTTTATAAGAAGTTTCGGGTCATTTTGTAATACACTGAACTAATTATTAAACATTTGAGTTTTTATTTCAGGTTGAACCACTTTTAGGAATTCATCATAGGAATTTGACCAGCTTAGTTGGGTATTACGATGAGGACACCAACAAGAGGCTAATCTATGAGTACATCGCTAATGGAAACTTAGAACATCATCTTTCAGGTGTGGATTTATTTGAATAGAGAAATATTAAAGCACAAAAGCTTGCATGGTGCAAATTCTGTGTTATACGAAGAATCTAAATGCACAAGGGATGCAAGGCTGGAGTATGATGATTTGTGAGTGTAACAAGAGATTCGAGGTTGGAGTGGTGATTTGTGAGGTTACATGTGGTGCTGGCCTAAAGGTGAATGGGTAGTTGAGAGAAATAGTATAGTTTACTCGCATGGGAAAGCTGATCGCAACTTCTTTACTCACACAGGAAAGTTGGGAGAGATTTATTGAAGTTCTCATGTGAATATAATATTTCATATTACCAAGAAATATGATTTATAGGTAAAATATATACTACATGAAAGGTATAAAAATCCCTTAATTTAGATTTTTTGAGCTCAAATGGTATTTAGCATGTATGTCTAAGCCCCTGGACGTGCTCCCATACAGTTAAGGTGTGACTTTATCTCCCAAAAAGTACTAATTTTGAGGAGTTTACGGTATGATCATAAAATAAAATAATTTAGATAAAAGAATAATGAAAGCGGCAAGAGGCAGCTGAGTTCATCCGGCCTAACCTTTCGGGCGGAGCCCAAAAGCAAAGCCACTGTAGCAGAACCCAACACAAAATCTTAGCCACGAGTTAAGCAGTAGGCATGTACTTTTATGAGCTTGCCAGAGAGACTGAGAGGAAGCATGCTGTCAAATCTCCATTAATCTGTTCAGGTTTAAGTATATATCTTCATGGAGCCAAACATTAGTTCTTCATCCATTATCACTTAACAACAAGGCAAGTAAAGTAATGCTGATAATCTCAGATTGAATAATTAACATCAACCATATGACTTGAAAGCTATTCTTGAATTTGAAAGTTGGGCGAACTTTCTAAGCATTTAGCAAGGTCTTCTTCTCTTGAGTAGTCGTACTAAAATCAGCTGCTTAGTTTTTCTTGGCCAAGTCTAAGTTTACAACAGTTCAGATTACTCGCAGCGTACAAGAAAGTTTAAATAATACAGAAAACCAATAAGTTTAAGCGCAGACAAGAAAATCTATCTTATATAAAATGATTATCTTCCAATTGAAGAAGTCAGATGGACTGATGGAGTGCATCATCATTGCTTACAGTTACATGGCAATAACCAACAACCAAGTTGCTGAATTACTCCCGTTTACCATAACAGTGGCTGTGAAAACAATGATATGATGATCCAATCCAATCTCCATTCTCTTAAGTTAGAGAAAACAGACATGGTCCCAGGGATGTTCAGACATCTGCTATTAGCGTTTCTTAGTAGTTTTCTGATACATGCTCAGGATCAACCAGGTTTGAATCATTGAATGTCTGAAAAGCTTTTATTATTTGTGATTCACTATTTGCAATTAAGTCCTGTTTCTTTGTCTCCCAGGCTTCATTAATATAGATTGTGGTTTACCAGAAAATTATAGCTATACTGAAAATGAAACCGGTCTAGCCTATATATCGGATGCAGCCTTCATTGACACTGGCATCAGCATGAGCGTGTCACCTGAATTCTTAAGTGATAGCCAGTGGCAGCCACTCCAGCATGTCAGAAGCTTTCCTCAAGGAATCAGAAACTGTTACAGTATAGAACTAAGCAGAGGTAATAAATATTTGATCCGAGCAAATTTCTTCTACGGAAATTATGATCTGCAACGTAGAGTGCCAGAGTTTGAACTGCATCTTGGAGCTAATTTGTGGGATATCGTGAAACTGCCTGATGCATCAGCTTGGATAGTCTGGGAGATCATACATGTACCATCATCAAATTATCTCTCGCTCTGTCTAGTGGACACAGGATTTGGGACACCTTTCATATCAGCAATAGAATTAAGGCCGTTGAGAAATTCTATCTATGAAATTCAATCCGGATCACTGGAACTCTATTGGCGGTACGACATTGCTTCATCAACTAATCAAATATTCAGGTAAATTATTTTATATATGCTTTCTTTTACCTTTTAAATGCCAATTGCTCAAGCAGTCATGTTTAAAAGTTGGGAAATTACTCAGGTATAAAATAGATGAATATGATCGTACCTGGTGGCCTTACAATTACCAAACCTGGGATCAGTTAAACACCTCGCTTTCCATTGACTCCCAAAAAAATGATTTCAAGCCACCATCAGTTATCATGGGGACTGCCGCAGTGCCAAAAAATAAAAGCATGCCCTTGAGTTTATTTTTACAAGCAAGTAATCAGACCAACAAATTTTATGCCTATATGTACTTTGCTGAAGTTGAAAAGCTCCAAGCAAACCAGTTCAGAGAGTTCAACATATCTCTTAACGGACAACATTGGTCTGGACCTCATTCTCCTGCCTATTTAGAAGCATCTACTGTCTATAAAACATCACCATTGACAGGCCAACTAGAGTACGAGTTTTTAATCTACAAAGCAAGAAATTCATCGCTTGCACCAATAATCAATGCCATTGAGGTATACAAGGTGAACGAACTCCCACAACTACAAACAAACCAAGATGATGGTACATATGTTCTTACCAAATGTTCTGTTCATTTTGTATACATGGTCGTCCTCTCCTAGTATGATTGGTCCTAACTATTTTTTCCTGTACAAAATTCTAGTTGATGCCGTTAAAAATATCCAATCAACATATAAAATCAAGAGAAACTGGCAAGGAGATCCTTGTGCTCCTGAAGCTTACGTGTGGAACGGTCTTAACTGCAGTTACAATGATTCACCAAGAATAATCTCCATGTGAGTCTTTTTTTCTTCAAGGTTATGCTGATTTCTGATCGATTTCAAATCCCTGCCATTAAGACTAACGCAAATCATCAGGAATTTATCCTCAAGTGGATTGACAGGAAACATAGCTCCTTACATATCAAATCTCTCAATGTTACAACTCCTGTAAGCATCTCTTTTAACAGAACTGATAAGCTGACAACATATTGAAACTATATCTACTCATAATTTCTGTTTCAATGTTAGGGATTTGTCAAACAATAGTTTAGTGGGAGAAGTGCCTAGTTTTCTGTCCAAACTGCCACTCCTGAGGGTCCTGTAAGTTGGCAAATTTTAAATTAAAATTTGAAGATTCCTAGAAGTTGTTTTTATTAGAAAAAAAAAAAGAAAATTTTATTTCTCTTTGCAGAAATTTGAAGAAAAACAAACTCATAGGTTCAGTTCCAGTTGAACTCATCCTAAGATCAAAAGATGGTTCACTAATACTGAGGTATGCTATTTCTCTAAAACCATACACATATGTTGTCATAAATTTATTGGGATGAATAAATTTTTACCTAAATAGTACTCTGCCTTATTAATAAATCAAATCAGAGTAAATGTAATTACAGAGATTATTGTCTATCATGTTCCTTCCTTTCGCTGGGAAAAAAACTAATCCCTCTAGATGAAATACGAAAGTATTAGCAGTTAACTCCATGTCTCACCATTTACCTTGCACTGTCTCTATTCAAGTGTTAGTGGAAATCCAGATCTTTGTTCATCAATATCATGCAACAATAAGAACACGAAAGTTGTGGCTTCAGTGGCTGCATCCGTGACTACATTTGTTCTCATCACTGCCTTGGCTGTCTTCTTGTATTTTAAAAGGAGAAAGCAACAAGGTAAATGACCATCACGTATTCGTATGGTTAATAGTCTGAAGCACATGAATATATATTTTGCTAAGTTCTTTTAGTTACACTAGCGGCGAAGACGGATGGTGAATTTCATAGAGCAAACGCAGACTTGGAGTCAAAGAATCGACTGTTCACTTACTCTGAGGTCATGAGGATTACCAACAACTTGGAGAGGATTCTTGGCAAGGGAAAACATGGAACTGTTTACCATGGTTACTTAGATGACACTTCTGTTGCCGTGAAAATGCTTTCGTCATCATCAGTCCAAAGCTACAAGCACTTTCAGGCAGAGGTACAAATATGAAGTTTTGATGCTTGAGCTCATATACATCAGTTAAACTAAGAAATGATTTTTTTTTTCTTAGGCAAAGCTTCTTCTAGGAGTTCACCACAGAAACTTGATAAATCTTGTTGGGTATTGCAATGAAGGTGGACTTATTTATGAATACATGGCTAATGGAAGCTTAGAGGAACTTCTGTCAGGTTTATATTTGCTTGAAATCTTTGATTATGGAATCTTGAATTTCATTCCATCCGGTATGTCATCTTATGATTTTAATCCATTGTAACAACAGATAGCAGCAAACATTTCTTGAATTGGGAGGGGAGACTACGAGTAGCATTGGATGCAGCACAAGGTAAGCATGTAGAGAAGTTTGCATAACAACCATTCTAGACATTGTTAGTAAACATCTACAACTGATATGCAGGACTGGAATATCTACATAAGTATTGTAAGCCCACCATGGTACACGGAAATGTGAAGTCCAGTAACATCTTAATAAATGATGAATTTCAAGTCAAGCTAGCAGATTTTGGGTTATCCGGGACCTTTCCAAATGATGAAGGCACTTTCTTGACCTCTGCTGCTGGGACACCAGGGTATCCTGGTCATGAGTGAGTAGCTTCCTTAAATCATATTTATTGCTTCTCAGTTAAAATTATTGAAATGAAAGTCAACCTGAGTAAATATTTTGGGGTTGATTTACATGTTTTTGCTTTCAGGTATTCAGATTCAAAGAGGTTAAGCGAGAAAACTGATGTGTACAGCTTTGGGATTGTTCTTCTGGAGATGTTCACAGGGAAACCTTCTATTTCAAGAACATCTGAGAAGGCTCATAAAGATCTCGTTGAACGATTGAGTTCTATGCTTGCAAAAGGAGATATTGAAAAGATAGTTGATCCAAGATTAAAAGGAAACTTTGGCACTCAATCTGTCAGGCAAACCGTAGAGGTAGCAATGGCTTGCATATCTGCAGCTGGGACTGGAAGGCTAACCATGGATGTGGTAGCAATGGAATTGAATCAGTGTATAGCAGTTGAGATTGCTCAAAACAAAAAGGGCCATGAAAGCAAAGAAAAAGGTTCGATTGAGATGATCACCATGAATTTGGACGATGATGAATCAATTCTATTGGGAAGGTAGTAGTTGCACTCATATTAGATCTCAATATTATTTGTACATTCATATTATTCGATATTACAAAATGATATCACTGAGAGGCAAAACTCACAAATAAATTTGTTAAAGCCATAAGATAAGCCTTTTTACTGTGGACAGTCAGCATATAAAGTAACTAAACAAATCTGTCATTTACTTTGTTCTTTCTTTGAGCATAAGAAGGGGGTTGAAATGGACCTGATAGAGTAGCATGAGGGCCGGGAAACGTTCGACATGTACGTCCAATTCAAGCCCAGTACCACCACATTCTGTTACATAAAGGCCGAAGTTTTTAAACTAGTTGGTCCGAGAAGTTAAGTTCAGAGTTCAGCCGAATTGGATTTCTTTATGAAAGTTGGGCTGAAGTCGGAGAAAAATAATTGATTCCCAACAAACAAGTGACTGAAGCAACGTTGTCCACTGACTTTATTCCTCATAAATTTTCTTACAATAAATCGAATCTCGCATCTTCCTAATATATATCAACTGCGCAATGAAAAACATGGCGTGCCCTAAGGCTGCAACATGGCATTTTCTGCTTTTTCAAAAGCATTTTTGTAAAAGTAACATGAAAGTTATAATCTGACACTATATTCCATGGATAGGCACCAATGGTTGCCAATTTGTGCAAAGTGGAGAGTGTTCTGGTTTCGGACGTTTAAATAAACTTAATTTCCACATTGCAAGTTGAGCAGCAAGTCCAGTAATTCAAGTTTGCTCTTGGGAAAGAAAATTTTAAACTTTAAGAAAAAGGAAAAAGGGTGTGACCATCATCAACAAATTCTATAATGTAATGTTTGGAACAGAAACCAGTATCCAGTGTGAATGGAAACTGGAAAACAATGGACATAAAAACATTATGAGGCTTAGACATAAAGAACTCGTTCAAAGATTTGCACTCCACAAGGCGTCAAATAAAAAGCAATAAAATTGTGCATTTGAGGAAGTCCGCATTTTCTGACTGATGATTGAGGACCAATAATTCCTAATACCTAGAGAATTTCAGCAGAGCGGCTATCCGTTCCCACGGTAAAGAAAATGACATTTCGCTTGATTGAGCTACAAGTCAGCTCTCAGGGCAGTCTAGCTGTCCACCCCAGAGCAACGGCTGCAATCACAACCGCTCAAACAAAGTCAATTCTCCCAACTTGAACAAGAAATGTTCTTATGCACACGCAAATTGGTTATTTTGAGACCTTTGAACTGTGGTCAGCTTGAATGACAAACCAAAAACAAAATTGCCAGCCAGAGATCTGGGCTCCTTCCTCAACAGATTGTCTAAATTTAGCATGTACATCCAAACCACAAAACACCCATTTGCTCCACTCAAAACCCACTTTTTCTCCTTTTCAAGACAAAGTTGAAACTGCCAAACAAAACCAGGAAAGGATATATATAAATTGAATTTATGAAAAAAAAAAAAACCCCCATATCACCATCATCATCATGAAAACATCATTAATTGGTTGAATCTAGGGATTATAAAGTATAGAACAGAAGTAGTAGTTTAATAATCATATTACAAATGCACCTGCCAAAAAAGAAGCATAAACATGTGCTAAGCAATTGGATAGGGGGTGGTTCCCAAGAGCACGCTTTGGGTTGAATCAAGGAGACAGGACCACTGGCCGGGGGCTCACATATCTTTAGAGAATGTTTCTTGCTTTGGTTAGCTAAACAAAGTACACATTAAAAAAAACCAATCATAAAGATCTCCAAGGAAAAGGAAGCTTTTAAGTACACAGAATACATTAAACAAGAGTACTAAATTGATTATCACTTTCTAGCCCTTGATCTTAATCATAGGTGCTATAATTGCTAAGCCTTTTCATATGAAAAGGTGGACAAGAACTATGCTATTTCCACCCTTCTTTTTTGCTGTTCCACTCCAATTATCTTAAGTCTGAAAGTGGAAGCAGCAAACACGATGGTGGAAATAGAACTGATCATAACACTCCCTTTCTGCTTTTGGGTGGTGGATACAATGGTGGTGATAATCAGGAAATCTATCATTACCAAGACTTTTTATCTCTTGATTACAGTAGATGCAATGACGAAAATGATGATCAAGGGATTTGGATTAGTTTTCTAGTATAGTCCTAAAACTAGCTATGAGGCTGCGAAAAAGTTTTTGCATGTTAATCATTAATGATGAATTATGAAACGATGATGAGCGTGACTGAGGAATCATGTGGTTAGGATTTCTTTTATAGGCTTTGGAATAGTTTTTTCAACTCTGCGGGTGTTGGATATGATTAAGGTTAAGGAGTGGCAAATGAGTTTGCATGGGAAGAGAGTGGTTGATTGGTAAAGAAGAGAAGGCAAGATTGGTAGGAGGACAATTCATCGGCTCAAGTTTGTGGCCTAGGTTTTCTAGTGCCTTGACTTGGGACCTGAGGAACTTAAGGTAGTTTGCAGCCTCATCAAGCATTGATGCTGTATCCATCTTGCTCCCACCAGGAACCAGCCTCTGCAGAACCCTAATTCTCTCACTTATCCTCTCCCTCCTTTGCCTTGCGGCAACAGTTTGAGGATCAGTTGATATTCTCACATTCTTCCTCTTTGGTTTTTCCACCACTTCCAAGCCTAAGTTCACAGGCCTAAAGGCTGCAGCTCGATAAATCATCTCTTTCATTTGCGCAATGGCTTCTGGATCAGGTTCCTCAATGGAAGAAGATACTGATGAACTTGGCTGTTGAAAATTGATGTTCGATGAGCTAGGGCGCTTTTCTGTTCTGGCTTTCTTTGCTTTTGGTGGGTTCTCAGGAATGAGCCTAAAACCACCTTCTGTGGCAGAAGAGTCAGTCTGAAGAAGATTAAAGTAACCACAATTTAGACCAACTTTAAACTCACTTTGATCACTGCCTCTCTTTGAAAAACTCGGCTTTGTTTGTGATAGTTTGCCATTTTTGAAGTACCGATCCGAAGAACTCTGGGACAATGTTTCGTCAAGCTCATTTACAGGACAGTTGAAATCTTTGCTTCCGGTATTTGAGCCATTGTTTTCGGACTCTCCTGATGAAACTGCACTACTAGCAGCAAAATTCCACAAGTTTTTACAGTCTGAGAAAATCATGGAAATCCCATCATCTTCAACTGATGTATCAGTGTTGCTATTACTTGCTGAGAGCAAGCAATCAAAGGACTCAAGAGAACCAGTTGTTGTAGCCCCAGCCTTTCCATTTCGCAAACCATTTATGACTTGTGATTGAACCGCCATGCCAATATCAGAAATCGAAGCATTTGATGTGCTCAAACCATAAGCTCTTTTCATCAAAGCAGAAGAGTACAACTCTTGTGATAAAGCATCTCCCCAGTTGGCAGATTTCAGGAGGCTTGTATCCGCTGCTAACCTTACTCCTTGACGCTGCAACATATTAAAGTTTGAGGCAACGTTTACTGAATCTAGTTCAGAAACTTGTTGCTGAACGATTTCCCTTACTATATCTGAATCTGGATTTACACGAGAAGGCTCCGCTTTCTGGAGTTCTTGAACTGGATTGAAGATATCTTCTGGCAGATCCATCTTGCCGCCATACATGGAGGAATTTGAGTTGGACATTAAGAAACTGTCTTCTATATCATTTCGCTGACTGTTCCACACAGGCAATGAGTTTGCTACAACTTCTGAGTCATCCCATCCCAAGCCATCCATGGATGAAATTTTTCTCTGTTCCAAGAAAATAAAATTACTTCAAAATCTATAATCCAAGGACAGAAAACTATCAGCTAAACAATAAGAAACCTGATAAAATGCAAGGTTCTATTGCAGTTTATCATTTTATTGCAAAGAAAATAGAGATGAAAGATAGTTGATGGAACTTTGAGTAAAAGTACTTACCAAATCCAGATACAGCTGGCACTCAGGTTAGCTTGCCAAAAGAAGCCAAGTGAGGAATTTTTGCTGTAAGTCTTTTAGCAGAGACAAAGTTGGATCAAACCTCAGCTTAATATCACTTTCTGTATAATCTGGAACTGGCACTAACCGTCGTCTTTAGTTCTTGATCATGAAAAATATGATCATGAACAAAACAACCCTTGCTAGCGTCAGTCTTGGCAACTGAAGTCTGTCCTGTATATCAAGAGAAATAAAATGGAAGAAATTGCCCCAATAAATCCTCCAACAAAAGATAAACATGATTGTAATCCTGGAAAGCATAACTAAAATTCATGTATGCATAAAAAGTTTGGTGCTTATATATAGAGTTGAGGGAAGATATTTACCTTGAGCTGTCCTGGAGAAATAGTATTGACACGGTATTATGTTTAAACGCATGCTTATATAGATAGGAAGAATAAAAAGACCAATATTGTAATAGAACAAATGCTTTTTATAAGGACCTGAATAATGTAGAATACAAGGAAAAAGGGGAGCTAAATAAAATATAATTTCATAAGTTGAAAGGAGGTGTAAGGTGGGTTTTGAGAAAGATAAGGCTTTTTGGTCAGTTTGGTGGGTGTGTAAGAGTATATTTCTGCAGATGGGGAGCATGAGACACCAGAGAAGCATTTTGAATCTTACCTAATAGATAATCTTTTGTTTAATTTTATATGGTTTTGTTCTCTTTCTAGTGGGGAAAAGCTCTGACATCCTTTTGGTTGCTCATGCTAGTCCATGCGCGCTGTAAAGTTTCAGTAAACACGGCAGTCAAAGCAAGCATCTTTTAAGGGAACCACTCTCTTTCTAAAAGCTTTCCATTAATCATAGTTTTAATCATGACTAGTATTCCTGCTTGCACTTTCTACTGAAGTTTCTTTTAATTACTTCTTGCGTTTTGAGTACTGTTCTCTAGAAATATATCTCTGGTACCACATAGCAGTTTTAATGCTCACGAGACTTTGGAAAACTATCACTTCAGTCGAACAGTAATTACATGTATCATGCTGTTACCATATATGTTAAACTACTCTTAGATAATGACCCTATGCTTACCTGAATTTCAACATTTCTACTGAATTCATCAGTAAATTTTGATGAACATGGTAAACCGTGAGAGGACAGTAAAGTATTTGAAAAAGGTTGAAACCTGAAAAGTTTCTGCGGTTACATTTCTTAGGATTGCCATTTTGAGCATAAAAAGAGTAGTGGGACTGGGGAAGTCAGAAGAATTAAAATGATATTGGCAGGCAAAGGGCAGGGCAGTCAGAGGGTCAGAGGAACAAGATAGCACAGGCAAGTTGCTGATGGAATTTTGTCTCTTCAACCATCCTATATTTTCTCCTATTCTTTTTCAGTTTATTATATGCAGATATTTGCGCTTGCAAGAGAGATAAAAGAAAGAAAAGAAAAGAGTATCTGGGTTCTGAGTCCTACCCACATGCGGCCCATCATTACAGCTCAGCGAATGGGTTCCCATAGCATTTCCTTTTGATCCCAACCTTTACACATATCTCTCCCCATTATCAACTCCTTCATGTTTTTCTTCACCAAATCTGCAGAGAACAAGTGACAAGATTTAGTTTGGAACATCATATTTCTTCACAAAAACAACTAATTTTCAAGTCACTAGGCGGATTAAGTTGATCAGTTAAAAAATACATACACAAGGAATGGAAAAGAAATATACCAACTTGAAAGTTGAATTCCAATCCTACTTAGCACGAACCTATATAAAACAAAACAAAAGGAGGAGAGGAAGGGAGAGAGGACCAACAAATAATGAAGGAGCATTAAATGACCGTTTTAAGTATAAAGTCGAAACTGGAGTTGCTGTCAAATCTCAGTCGGATTGACAGAGACTCGTTATTCCTTAGGCCTGGACTGGACTGTTTAGGTTAGTTGACTCTTCAAATTTTTCCTGTCACAATTACCAAACTCTGACCTTAATGGAAAATCATGCTGCCATCTCAAACTTCAATCGGCGGATCTTCATCAATAATTTTTGGTGCCACCAATTTCCAATGGCGAATTGATCACTTTTTACCAACTCCTATTTTCATTTGGTCCATCTTCTTCTATGACAATATGGCGTACGTTTGATTCCCTTAACCACCCGATTGCAACTACTTGTTAATTAGGGAACCTGGGAAGGGCAGGGAAAAATGGACTTTAATGGTCATTTTCGTGGAAAATGTCAAGTACTGGCACTCAGGGATGAATATTTCCACATCTTTACATGGCCTTTCGCATGAATACTGTTTGCATACGTAAGAGGGGTGTGAATATTTGATCCATGCTTAAAATATATATGTCCTAGTATTTTTTTTTTTATGAATGATGACAATTAAGTATATCATATATTACATGAATGGTGAAATTCATTTTCTTCCTTACTAATTTAAACAATATGGAGTTTTTCATATGTTGCTTAATTCATCTGTCAAGCAAAACTTAGATTAATGGTCCTATTCATTTTACTTGCTCTTTGCAAAATTATTGATATTTTTGTTTCTAGTATATATTAGTATATAAGGAAAAAAAACAAGGGGGGTGGGGGAAGCACAAAATTTAATGGCAATGAAACTTTTGTCTTATTAAGTGAATTAAGTTAGAGTCTAGTGATCCTTTCACATTGGTTAATTTTGCAACTGTATGTAAAGTTTTTTATTTCAATTGATTACCTTAAATATAGTGATTTTAATGCATATACAAAACCCAAAATATATATTTCTTAAAATAAAATCATCCTTTAAGAAAGTTAAAGTCATAATTATTTAAAATGTAAATAATTACATATACATTTTACCGAACTATAAAAAAAATCCCAAAAAAATTGAAAAATTCAAAGTAAAGTTCCAATGTACTCTTATGTAGCAGTTTTTACTGTGAACAACCACATCAAGAGCGTTAATCAGGCAGCCAAAGTTCAAAAAAAGTGAAAGGAAAACTCCGATGGGACGTTGGTCCCATCGTAACAATGTCAAAGTCTCAATTAATGCCGCTATGATATCCTCCCGCGTTATTTCTGCAAAATCCTAACCGTTTTCGTGTGCTACTTTGGTTGGGGTGGGCTCCATCATCCGCCACGCTTTCTTCTCTCTCTTCTCATGTCTGTCATTGCTGACTCAACACGTGAGCGCAACCTCCCGGATCATAGGTGTCGCAAGATGATTGGGTGGTGGCCTAAACGGATAGCCACCTCCCACGTGGGGGAAATCTAAACAGCCAAGAGCTGGACGGTGAGGACCAATGGTTCTCCCATGATTGAGTATTGAATGAAGATGATGCTGATGGCCCAATCTACACCTCCAAACTTTTAAACATTATCGGTTGGGATTGTGATTTGCGTCTTTATCATCTTTGATGTGGATTTCTTCTGCTCGATTCTTCTTCTTTATCAGCATATTAAGGTTTTTTAACCTTCATTTAAATCAAAAAATTAAAAATTTTCATGTGTATCTTGTGTTACTTATCAAAGTGTCCCTGAAACATGTGTTTGGATCATTTTTATTTAAGAAAATTTAACTAACAAGATTTTTTAATATAAAGTATACCATAGACATTTATGTAATATTTCATCTTTATTCAATTATCTTTAAAATTTAATTTTTTATTCTTAAGTTTTAAATTTATTTATTTAATCAAATTACCTTTAAAACTTAAACGAAAAATGTCATCTCAAAACTACCTAACATAAATCCGAGCTTAAAAGTAAAATATATTCTCCTTTGAACATTTTAATGACAATTGATAAAAACAAAAATAAATTTAAAATATCTTTGAAAATCACAAATGCAATAGTTAAGTTTTAATAGTTACAAATAAAAGTGAAATATTGCTCGAAAGACATGAATGACACCAAGATTTTTGTAGTTATCCTCGTACGTTCTTAGACAAAGAAAGAACATTTTGAACGTTGGTGAGTTTTGACTAAAAGAAGGACACATGGATTTTACATATATAAAATTTGTTAATTAGTTTCGTATACATAAAAAATTTACAAATATTTAAATTAACGCATAAATTTGAATATTTAAATATTTAAATTTACATAAAAAATTTACAAATATTTAAATTTGAATTAGAAATAGACAAAGAAGATCCCATTTGAACATTGGCACTAAGCAAACGCAAAATGGTGGTCCATTGAAGCTGGCATGGCCCAGCTTCTGAAAGACGTGGAAACTTTGCCAAATCGCCGGCCCCAGGTAAACGGGGTCAGCTAATTAGAATTAGCCCATTCTTTACGGTCATTTCCCAACGCTCAAGTCTCTGAGACATGATCAACTTGAGTGTATATATGTAGCCATCAATGCCGCATGTCGGCCAAAAATCAAGGATAAGAAAAGATCAACGCGACCAAGGTCGCCGGCGTCGTTGTAGTCGGAGAGGTGTATTAACAATGACAACGAAATGTCGCGGTTGATAAGATCCGTCCGTTCAAGTCGGTGGCAGCGAGGTTTTGGTGTGCATGCATGGACAGAAGGTTTGTCACATTTAATGGCCTTCCGTTCAACAACCCAGAAAGGGGCAAAGGCCCATGGGGGTTGAGGTCCCCTTCTATCTTCCGAAACGAAGGGTCCTTGTCCCCAACGTTTTCTTGAACTAGCATTGTAGATTTGTGGTGATTATTGTGAATATGATCCGAGAATTCCCAAGCTGGATCGTTCAGGGTCATGAATCATGATGCCAACCGCCACGTTCAGGACACACTAGGCCCACACCATCACATATTTTTCAATTTTATTTGTAATAATTGTAGGCCCCAAATAATGAGAACTTTGTTCTTGCATTTCATACTTGGTTACTTCCATAGGTAATAATGCACTTCTAACCTCAATTTATTTTGGTATGAAAACTGCTAAAAGATATCTGGCTTTGCCTTCTCTTTATTACTTTCTATTTGTTCAAACATTCGTGAATGTCATTGTGATTAGACTAAGATACTGTTAGTTTGATTCGCTTCTAATTTATTGAGGATTATAAATTTAATAATTTTATATATAATACAATAACACAATATGAATACGATATGAGATTAAGTACGTTTCGATTTAAAAGAATTATATTTTATATTTTAACTATGTCAAAGTTATTTAATTTGTTTAAAATATTTTTAATTAATTATTTTATTGTATATCAATAAGTGAAATTAATTTACAAACGATTTTCTTAATATACTCAAGATTTTTATCAGAAAAGTGCTAGTGGGGATCAAATGCAATGCTCTAAGGCTCCATGTACATTGATATGGCAATATGCAGTGACACCAAATAATACCAGAAACCATAGCCATGTTGTTTGTGTATACAGAAAATTAAATAAGATAATTATCCTACTAACAAAAAAAAAAAAAAGGGATCCTAACTACCGGAGATACTCCTTCCCTGCATAATTATATACAACATTATAGGTTCACTCAGGACCGCATCAATCCAGAAATTGAAGTCTAGAAAGGAGATTTTCCACGCAAGCTCTACCGAAAAACATGGTTATACAATGCAAAATGGGCAAATTGTACACTTCTGTCTACTCTAGCTAGCTCCACATGCAGGACCTTGTAGCTGACTTATATTTTTCCAGGAAGGTTGTCCCTATAAGCATAGCCAAAATGCAAATAATGTAGCTGGGCTTAGAAGCAGCAACTATGACCCAACAAGGCAATTGTTGTCCAATTCATTTGCCATCTCAACAAGAATTCCATTGATCCAGCCACTTGTTCTTGGTTGCAGCTGTACTGAGGCAGGTAGTAGTACGGTTTCCAGAAAACTGCTGATACACAGGACAGGACACAGAAAATATTCATAAAAAATCGTAATAATGAAGTGCACAAATTTTGTCATATGATAAAGCTTGTCCAATAAGATAAATCTTAGAAATTGTAAATCAGCTTGTTGCTTTCTATTACATGCAGATCTAGAGGTTCTATTCTATATGCATTTCCTAACATTCTACCTCTTACTCTTAGAATTGCTTCTTCTTTTCTGACCTGCTTAATAAGGCCAATGGTGATGACCAGCAATGTGATAATGTTTAGGTAAAATAAATGATTGGAGGCAAAGATATCAATGTGAACATGGAATGTCATAAACTATTATTTTAATATAATTTGTCAAAGTAGATAGCAACAAATACTGACAGATAAACTATCATAGAAATTCATGAAACGGCCTTGTATGGTAGTCCTTTCTCTCCAATCAAAATCCCAGCACTGTAAACATGCATGGTATAATTTGTGAATAGGAGGCATGTTTGGATTGATATATTGATTTTTGAAGGAGTTAGTGAGGGCATTTGCAGCCAAGCAAGAGAGAGAGAGAGAGAATTACTTGCAATGCTCTTTAATTGAGAAGATGAAACCATCCTTCTTCCCTATAACAGACCCCGTTTTTCCAGTGGGAATAATTTTGTTTTTGAAAGGCCAGTAGAAATATTAGTTACTCAAAAAAAAAAAAATCTTCTGCAGAACTGTTCCCTCTTGCATTGAGGCTATCTACAAAGACAAATTAAGGCTTCGCTTTCAACAGATGATCACTTTGAAATCGGTTTAAATGAAAACATTTTCGAAGCATGATAAACTATATGTTCAATGCCACTATGGGGGAAAACCACACCATTAGCATTCCCAGGAAAAGCATCCCGCAGACTTTAGGTGATTGAAGTAGAAACAATACCTTGGATCAATATAGGACAAGTTTTGTTTAGGACAGAGTTCTTGCATGAAAAATCTTGACAAGGAAATGCTAGGAATGGATGCAGTCTCTATCAATGTGATATGACAGAAGGTTCATCACTCATAAAGACGTACATAGAAAAAATAAAAAAATAAACCTATTTAGTGATGACAAGGAAGCTTGAAAAGGATTTTTTTTTTGTCCCTTTAATTTGAACAAAACTTGAGACAGGTCCCAGTGCAACTGCAATCTGGAAACGTCCTAAGAGAGCCATACAATTAGAGATCCCAGCCAACCTACAATAATAAATGCTTCTATTCATAAACCATAAGGCATGTTTCTTGATCTCACAAAGTCATACTAGTCAAACCAAAGAAACATCCACATTACTGACCAAGCTCCATTGCCGGTAGAAGATAAGCTATTGACTTCATGATGCAATTCCAAAGTTGAAAAAAAATCTTGCACTATTATATTCAATTCCTGCTTCTCCACTAAAACCATTCTGAAGAAGCCTCCATTTTGTCCCTACCATGTAGATGACGATTTTTTCATACCCTTTTATCACCAGAAATTTATGCCCAAAACCTGTTTCCTTAAGTTCCGTTACGAAATTTCAAAATCTTTGTTAGTCCCCTACTTGACTCTGGCAGTTTCAATCTAAAAGCCTTATATTGCGGCCTACGTACAATCACATCCCTACACAGTACTACATAACTTGAGCTACAAAGGGGATCCGTTGTCCTTACTCCGAAAACCCTGTTTCACAATGCAATTATAAAACAAGTTTCCCATTTATTCGATCTTCATCCAGCAATTTTCAGTGAGTAACCTTTCCACCCATGAGTGCATGATGCAAAGCAGAGCAGCAAAACCTAAAAGAACCTGTAAGGTTTGAAAATTTAAACTAGAATCAAAGAAATTCAATGGTATACATTTTTCTACTTAATCAAAACAAGGGATTAAAAACCTGGAATATTAGGAATAGACAATCAATCCTCAAAAGCATTATCGTTGATGTAGAAACATCAACTATATGCTCCACCCTGAACATCAAAATTCCATGATGATGGTTCATTCAACATTTCCATCATCTTTCCGTAAAGAAGAAAGCAGACATTACCTGTAGCATCACAAATCATTAATTCCAAGAACAGTTTGTATGTCCAAAAATTTTTTGAGGCTGAAAATGAATATTATTTGCATATTGTTCTCCAAGTTAGAAAATTACAAGAAGATAAAATAAAAATATTAGATCAAGTATACAGAATAATAGAAAAATTTAAAGCTAAAGTGTCCAATGCTTCGAAAATCCCAAAGATCTTAATTTTTCTTTAATGCTATTCTTACATTGACCTAAGGTGCCGTTTGATACTTTACAATACAATATGATTACAGGTAATGTGATTGTAAGTAATGTGATTGCAAGTAATGTGATTATAGGGAAAATAACGTTACAGTGTTTGATATACAAGCAAAATAATAATTAAAATGCAAGGAAGATAATATTACAGCGTTTGGTTTATAAGTACTTTGTGGGGAATATAATGTTAATTTTTAAAATTGCCCTTATTTATTAAAATGTAAGTTCAATATACTTATATTTTTTATTGTTAATTTTTATATAATATCATCTTTTAAATATATTTTTAATGTCATATATTTTTTTCATTTATTATTATAATCTTATATATTTTATTTTTATTTCTTTAATCTAATTTTTATATGATATATTTTATTTTAATTTATTTTACCTATATTGTATAAATTTTAATTTGTTATATTTTATTTTATTTTAATTTTTGATTCTTATATTATATATTTTATTTTAATTATAACATTATAAAATATTTTTAATAAGGTAATAAAGTTGAAAGGTAAAAATGTCTTTAAGAACATTGTAGAGTATAATGTAATGTGATTGTATTAGTTTTGGACTGCAATCACATTACATCCCTTGGCTGTAATGTGATTACATTACAGTGATCTATTGTAAAACAAATATTGCAATGTAATTTAATTAAGCATATTATAGGGAATGTGCTACTACTTCCCTCATACCAAAACGCTACCTAACTGTTTCAGCATGTTGTCAATGTTAAAAAAGTATCTCTGTTTAATTCGATAAACAGGTTTCTTACATACTTTTGCACAGTGAATGTTCACTTCCTCAAGGAAAATTCTTGGATATGGACTACTTAACCTGTTGATCAATGCTGACCGAAACAAAATATGTTGATACAAGACTATATTATTTAGGTTACTTACGCATTAAGTTAAGTTAGGTTAAGTTATTTTTAATTTTACTTGTACTCTTAGGAAGTTTAAGTTAATTTACTGTTAAATAAATAAAACAACTACTAGAGATAAAGTGCACCAAGTTCAACGATCTTTCATAATTTTCTCAAAAATATGTCTATCAATCTTTAACTTAAAGAAAAATATAAGCATCATTTAAATTTATGTTTTAAGTCCAATGCAAGCACATTTTCGAATGGATTTTCATGTATGTGTGAAATCTTTTACTAAGAATATTATGATATCTGGTTAAGTTTATGTCAACACAAAATTCAAATAAGTACTAAAACTCCTTAAGTTTACTTTTCATCTCCCTTTCCACTAATGTAAACTAACACAAATCTAGGGATCAATACGATTTTATAAAGCTTATACTGTATGGCTTAGGTTAAGGTAAGATAAAAGATATAATATGGCTCAAATCACCTAAACACATAATTATTCTAAGGCTTATATAAGGCTCTATTTTCCTTTTCTCCACATACACCATTTCTTCCACATTTGAACTTTTTTTTTTGTTCAACATTTTATTATAATTTTTTTCTTCTTTTAAAAATTTTTTTTCCCACAACTCTACAATTTTACATCCCCAAACTTATTTCTTTGTATTGTAAGTAGTGGGGTGATTTTAATATTTTAAACTTTTTTCACATCAACATCACTTTTCTACCATATACATTTAGTTCAATATATATTTCCTAAATCAATATACATGTTTAGGAGCGAGAGTTGTGAAATTGAAAATTTTATTTTAAAGCTAGATTTATTATTATGTGGTTAAACAAAGAAAATGGAAATTAGACTAAAAAAGGTATACTAGGGATAAAAATATATCAAGGTTAGCTTGAAAAGCTAAAACGGTCCAAAGATGGCCTACATTAAGCAAACTCTAAAATTCATATCAATGAGTCAAATATTTCAATGTTAAAAAATTATTGTGTTGAGAAATATATATAAATATTTTTCACTTTGTTATTTGATTCCATAATAGGTATATTAATTTATCTTCTTTATAAAAAGTAAGTTTGACTTTGCTTTTTATAAAATTTTTATAATATTTTATAGAGTTATTTGTATATTATTAAAGATTGTATTACACTAAATTCATGAAGTTTGAAATGTTGGAGTAATTTTGTGGTCTCTTTTGCTCCAATCTCAATCAAATTTTTATGTTTTCTTTTCTTAAATTGTCCAATTGACATCATAGCTAGAATCAAGCTTCTGGCTTTTGGCACTAATAACTTAAATTTAATTCTAATGTAAACAAAATACTTGGAAAGAAGTAGATATTTTGTTAAGAACTCAAAATCACAATGTAAATTGAGATGATTTCTTGACAAATTATTTTGTCGTTAAAATATTTAATGGGCTTACTTTAGTTATATATATATTTTTTAAAAAATCAGTTAAATCTTTTTATTTCTTGTTATAAATGGATTAACAAAAATAATATCAAGTTTAATAAAAAATGAAAATTTAAGTGATAATGATTTTAATCATAATAATTATAAAAATACATCTCTATAAAATATTGAATTTTTTTTATAGAAGGAGAATTTAAACTTAATTTTTGTAAAGAAAATAAATTAATGTACTTATTATGGAATTAAATAATCAAGCAAGAAAATAGTTATATTATATTTCTTAAAACAATAAATTTTTTATACTTAAACATTTAGCTTATTAATAAGTATATGTACCATCTAATCAAAGATTTGTATTTTTCAAATATATATTTTTTTAATTTAGTCTTTAAACACTTCAATTTTATTCAATTTAATCCATATATTATACATTTTTACTTTAATTAATCCCTATGATGTAGCACTTTTTTTTAAAAAAGTTTTTCTTGATAACACTGTTACATCAACATGTCAATGTCATGTGATATAGTCACATCAACTTTACGTCAGCACTAACATCATCACTTCTAACGATAAAATTAGATGGTATTAAGGGATGGACTAAATTGTTCTAATTTCTAAAATTGAGAAATTAAATTAACCAGATTTTGAGTATAAGGATCAAATTGATAAAAATGTATAAATACAGAGACTATTTGAGTACTCTAACCATTATTTTTATGTTTTGAGAATTTTCAAGAACACTGCTTTATACAAAGTACACTATGCAATTGAACAAGTCAAGGGCAAAAGTCAAATTACAAGTTTGAATCTCCTTCTCAAGAATTCATGCTTTGGGTGTGTGATTTTTGTTACTTTAAACCCTTTTTGTGTAGTTTTTTCCTCCTTTTCTGGATGTTCATGATTTTCTTTATAGTTTTATTTTCGCATGTCTTGTTTAGGAAAAAAAGAAAGAATGAAAGTAGCTATTTGGATTGAAGATGATAATGTGTTTTAGGATAATACCAAAGTAAGAGCCCGATATCGATTCAGTAAAATGGGCTAAGTCTTTGGTGTGCCATGTGGACTTATTCGGTATAATGGGCCTTCATTTTCAGCAGGAAGGATTTGTTAGGTTTTTTCATTTTGCATACGAAATAAATTATGGACTCAACTTTCTTTCTTCTTCTTTTATTTCTTAATCACCCTTTTAGCAACTTATATTACATTTTTAAACAAAATTATTAGTTATATTTTAATTTTTATTCAATTCTTTATATGCGATATGAACAATAATGTTTGAAATTATATACTTTTCACGTTGTGAAAAAAATTACATTTTTTATCCAATTACTTTTCACATGCTTTTTAATTACCTTATATTTCTATCAAAGGGGTTCTATTTAGTGTCTTCTACTCATCCTTTAATTATATAAAATATGTAATATTTTATCCCAACCCTCCAAAGTTGAAATCCTACTTCGCCTTACAACTCATGACCCTCAACGTAAAGGAGGCACAGGGAGGCCATAATAACACACAATGAACAACAAAGAAGATGAACATCTATTGACCCACCCATCTAGGCACATCCCCTGTCTCGATTGGCTGCTGCATAGCCACCCAGTAAGTAGCTTTATTAGCTTTACGCATAATGAAACCAATCTTTGCTTCCTGAAACTTCTGCAAAGGTTACTTTAACATCTGGAAACAATGGGAGCAATCTTCCAAAACTTGGGTATACCCTTCCTTTCTATTTCATAAGCGCCACCTTTGACAAGAAAAACTCTTCCAACTTTCCCTAGTAGTTAATAGAGCTCCTCTTAGAGCCAGAGCTTGAGCTAGTTGTCGTCCTTAGCATTTACTGCCCTCCCTATTCCTGCCAAAATTTGAGCCTATCCATTTCTTGCTATAATTCCATTGCCTACCGCAGTAAACTTTCCATCATAAATCCCTTCATAATGTATCTTGATCCATTCAGGTTGTGGGGGAGACCATATATCTTAACTACCAGTCCGAACATTTAAGGCCTTGCTGATAGTGTAGTTGTATGTCCTGCAAGGAAATCTGTTGGTTATGCAAAGCTAGAATTTGTATTTAAACATTTATCATTTATTAATGGTATTCATTATTTCTAAAAATTTGATAAAGTTGATTAGTTGAAATAAAGTCTATGGAGTGTCATGTACTTTGCAAAAGGTATCATTAGGAGTTATAATTATGAAAATCTTATTACATCAAAACATTATTCCTCAACCATTCCTATTCAAAAGTTTTATTAAAATAAAAAACGATATTGATAAAACATAGAAACTAGCATATGGTTATGTTTCTCATTTATAAGTAAATAATCGATCTTATAAATTAAAGTTTGTGAATACTTGAACTAACATATGGGTGTTTATTAAATAACAAGTTCACTAAGTATGACTCATCATGAGAATGTCATTTGGTATAGCACTCAAATGTTTATAAAGTAAATCTCATGTTACTAATGTATAAGTGATCTTTAGACTTAAGATCATTTGGTTACCTTATGTATGGTTCGAGTGCTATGCTTTGATATTGATTAAAGTGATCCTAGCCAAACATGCTAAAAAAAGATCGATATTGGGTATAATATGAAATATATGCAGGTAAGTCAATGATTTATAAAGGATTCATTGCCTTAAGTGAATATAAGGGGAATATCCCACTGTGTTTTGATAAGTAATAGCTTACGGAAGTTGTAGGCTTAGCCAATTAGAGATGTCAACAAATGAGTTTGTTTACACTCTTATGCTAGTTTGATTATTTGGATAAAATACTAAAATAGTAAACACAAAATTAAAAGAGACACTGCAACATGCTTCAAGTCTTATTGAGATATTAGACGACGAAGGGATAATTATTACACTACAAGACTGTGCAATGAAAGATTAAGTCAAACCACTATGACTTTTTTTAGTATTTAGATAGTTATGATGTATTGTTATATATCAATTTTAACTTATAAATATGAACTAATCAATTAGAAATTGATGATGAATGCGAAAGAGTTTGATTTAGGTAATCCTAGTTTTGACTTGGATTGTAGTTAATATTTCTTGTCAAAATGTTAAGAACCTAATTAGTCACACACATTAAAGAAAGTTAATTGAGAATGTGAAAAGAGGTTAATTAAATTGGACCTAATCGAAAGAATTTGAGAACTTTAGGGACTTAATTTAATAGCTCAATTAGTATTAGGTAATTTTACAATTAGCATAAAGGTTATGCAAAATCCTATAAGAATTAGGGATTAATTCAAGTGCCTAGACTTATGCTGCAAATTGAGGGCACAACTAGCACTACAAAATTACTACAAATCTTCCACAAAACCTTGAGCAGTTTATGAAGAAAATTTTGAAAAGGTTTCAAAACCCAGAGAATCAATTTTTGATTCTTCTTCTAAACTATTCGATCATTGTTTTTCTTTTTTGCTTGAGTGTCACACTTTAAACCGTTGTTGTTTGAAACCCTATAAATTAGTTTAAAATAATAAACCCTATGAATTGCACCTATCTTAAGGCTTGGTGCCTTTGGCGTCAATTGGTGTACTTTGGCGTTGTCAATTATGTTGTGGCGTCTTTTAGTTAAAAAAAAGGTCTAATTGTTTCTCTCCTATCTAGTATTAGGCTTTACAAGGTAAGTACCCTTAATCTCATTTGGAGTTATTCAAAATTGGTATTCATGTGGCTCACCATTAAAAGCCAGGCACTTTGACTTATTTTGATTTGTTGCAATCCAGCTTGGTGGAAAGGGTTGAAATTATACTAAATCTTTGTGATCTCGACTCCAAGGACATTAAGTATAATAATTTTTATACTTTAATTAGAGTTTATTTGTACTAAATAACCAAAGCATGATTCCGTGTAAGGAAAAAGTTTTAAATTTCTGTTGCATGCTTTTTCTCAAGACTTGCTACGTGTCAAGGTCTTTAGCTTTGCGGCAATCGCATCCCCCATTGTCCTTTTAATTCTTGAGATTGCTGAAAGGACATGAAGCTCCTTGTGACCTAGTCGAACATCACACACCTACTCTTTCAGATATAGGTACCAACATATGTATGCCATCCGAATATTAATGTTCATAGAAATGTCATCTTGAGAAAGGACTGCTAGCAGCCAATCATCAAATCTTGTAATATGCTCTCTTTTTTTTGTTAATTTTAAGACCAAAGCGACCTTGATACCAAGTTACTCTAGTCCAATCACAACTCAGACACATGATCCAATCTCCTCTCCTTGTAGGCACATTGGGTACGTGGCATGATTTAAAGAAGGTTTATTAGTTACACTCCCCAAAAATAACAATTAGTAATAACTGATTAAGCATATGTAAGTAAATAAGAGCATACACTATTCTTTTTGTTTAAAAAAAAACAGATTTTGGATTTTAATAAGAAATATAGTTGACTCTAAGAAGTTCTGTAATTAAAAGTTAGAAAAACACGTCCTCCTCAATGAGCAAAAAGACTTAAGATTTCAACTCTAAAAACTTTGTAGGCCTATGTAGGCAGCAGATGCCATTCTATTATTTAGCTATGGTCCCCTTGAAAAGACAGTTAAATGCTGTCTCAAGTTACGACTTTTTGCTTATTTATTAAGGGCTGCTGGTAATCATTAAAATGTAATTTTCTTTCTAAATAAATAAATTAGAAAATAAAAATCTAAAACTATCTGACCTCTGTGACAAACTATCGTTGCCCATCGAAACGCTATTGTTAGTTGAATGATTATTTGGTTTTGTTGATTCTCAAAACCAATCTGGGCCTTACATTTACGGATTTGCCCACATAAGCCTCATTAATTAGTCACGTGTGATTTAAAACAGCTAGTTACACGCGTAAGCATGCCAAGGGTAATCTTTGTTCCCCCAACCGAGCCATCACTTATCGTTCATGGCGAAGGTCATCTCTTAACCCAAACTCCAACAAAGATCGTGGACATCTCTCACGTAGCCTTCACTGTTTCTTAGTCCACCCGATCCACCATGATTCGTCCGTGTAGTCCACGCTCAAAACTCCCACGTGAATACCAACTCTAACCTTAGCAGTTTCCGTACAAAAGCCAGGGGAGAAAAATAAGCAAAACAAAAACAAGACAAAAATATTTGCTTGAGTGAAGACGATCTTTAACGGATTTTTAGCTAAAAGGATTGGCCAAATTTTGAAGAAGAAACATGTGGCCGTGAAAGCCACAACGCCTCGTTAATTACTCACATGTCAAAGAGACTCAGTCACTTTTTTACCACTTTTGGTTCTTTAATAATTTAATAATCTTTTTGCTTTATTATTATTCCCTGAAAATTCTTTGACCTTTTCATGTACGGAATAGCCAATGAAGATATGACATGTCAGCAATATGATCTATTTAAAAGTGGTTAACAGATGATGTGGCAGGATCTCTGCTGTTGTTGGGCAGTGGACAACATGGGACGGGAGGAAGTGCAGGAAAGGATAGAGAAAAGTGGGGGAAGGGGGTGTTTTTTTCCTCACTTCTATCCAGTTTGGTCCCGCGGACAGATTTTGCTTTCATTTTGGTTTATAGTTTTTTAATTGGTTCCATGGTGATGGAAGAGAGAGAAGAGATCCTTCTCTTGTGGAATTCCAAGGCATCCCTCTACTCTGGCAGAATCTATCTTTTTCTACATAATTATCTATCTCCCCCACTGTTTTTTCTTCTTTCTATCTGAAATACCGCTTTTATTTGTTTTCTCTTTTTGGGTTTTGTTTTCTTTACAACTTTTACTGATATTTCATGTTGTAAAAAAGGAATGTTAATTGTTATATTGTGGTGGTGGTGGTGTTGGCATCTGAATCTGAGCTAAAAGTTTGGTTCTATTATGTGGTGAAATTTTTGTGTTGTGATCAGTAGTTAAATTTGTTATAACTTCTCGGTTATTGATTTTTGGAGTAAAGATTTGGTTTTTATGGGGTGCTGTGGTTCTGGATATTAGCAAACATTTGTGCTTGTTAGAGCAATTATTCATGAGTTCTTGTTTGTTGTTTATGGTGTTCAGTCAAAAGATCTGTTTTTTTGAGGTGGAGTGATCTTTGGATGTTGGTAGAGTTCTGAATCCTTCTTAGGTGACTGATTGGATAGTTGAATTGATCTAAAAGACATGTTTGCTGCAAGTAGGTTGATTCCGGTGATTGTGTTTCTGCTGTGAGAATTTTTTTCAATGGCCATCTGGGGATCAATTGTTTGGTCTGTATTGAATTTGGCTTGAACGGATGCAAAGGGAATGTTTTGACGGTGGAAGAACCAGTTTTTTGAGTGGAATTTTGTGGTGAAGGATTGGAAAGGATGATGAGAGGAGAAAAAGATGAGGCAAAGGTGATGAGTCCTATGTTTCCTAGGCTTCATGTGAATGATACGGAGAGAGGAGGGCCAAGGGCACCTCCAAGGAATAAAATGGCTCTCTATGAGCAGCTTAGTATCCCTTCCCAAAGGTTCAACTCTGGATCACTACCCATGTTGCCTCTTCCCCCAAATAGTAACAGCAGCTTGGTTCCTTCAATATCATCAAGCCATGTAAGTTTGCTAATTTTAATGATTTCCTAAAGTCATAAGATGGAATTGAATCCTTGAAATTACCTTGTTTGAATGGTCTCAAGCAATATGCGCAGTATTTGTTTGATGCCTTGAGAATTTTGTTTTGTTTCTCTATCTGTTGTATTTGATGCGATTTGATTTAAGGCTTGGCATCTACTACTGCCAGCTTAATTATCTGGTCCCTTTTTATGGATTTATTTGTGTCTTTCCTGAAAATTTGCTAGGTGGGTCACCCAATTGTTCTAGATTCAATCAAATTCTTCTTTCAGTGTCATAGTCTCTTCCATTGTTTTCAAGCTTCTCTACCCTTTGAATGTTCAGTTTGTAGAACAAAATCTGTGTGAGGTTCTGAGTGATGCGTGATGTAATTTTTTTTCTATTTTATCTTGTGTGACAAGAAATTATTCATATTTGTAGGGTGGTGGCAATGGAAGGAGTATGTTTATGCCATTCGGCAACTCGCCCGAATCTTCAATTTTGGCTGAGAAGTTTCATTCTTATTCCATCCCTGGGATTAAACTAAATACCATGAAAGGAAATCAGGAAAGAAAATCCACAAAAGCTACAGATTACCAGAGTTTGGATACCACACCATCAATCCCAGCAATTTCTAAATTCAATCCATTGCAACCACTCCATTTCTCTAACTTTAAGAAATTTTCTTTAAGTAAGCTAGGACACGATGATGACCTTAGGGTTCGTACATCTGTTCTGTCTGGAAGAGATCTAGATTGCAATCGCAGTAAGCGGAGTGGAGACCAGGAAAATTTTTCTAAATTGAACTTGAACTCTTCAATGCAACTTCAAACTGCTAATGAAAAGCAGATGAAGGAAAACGATTCTGTAGATCAAAAGTCGAGAAGATATTTTGGGAACAAAGCTGAGGAGAATGGAAGATTATCTCCAAGTAGTCAAGACCTCACGGAAAGGTCTAATTCAATTCAGTCAACCAGGGATAAAATCCTGGCAGACACATCATCTGACCTGCCAACCAAAATCAAGAATTCAGAATCATTAAAACGACCACATGCCTTCTTGAACCAAGAACATAAAAGCAGCTCAGTAAATATGGTGAACAGTGTAGATAGTCCAAATGCACGGTTGCTTCAAGAGTGTGTGGCTACGCAAGACAAAATGATCTTCAGGGAAAATATTTTGGTGGAATCTGGCACAAGCCGGGAAAATACTTCCAAGGTGAGAAATGAGTCTTGTTTGAGACAATCACTTGGTGTTGATAATGGAAGTCCAAATGTGCTTGAAAACACAAGTAAAGCCCATGAAGAAAAGAAATGTGCGGCTATGGAAGTTGGGGGTGTTGGCTGGCATAATAATGTCCCAGATGCTGCCACGGTGGAGTCCATATCTCATTTGGATATATGCCCTGATGATGTCGTGGGAATAATAGGTGAAAAACAATTCTGGAAAGTAAGAAGAGCTATTGTCAAGTAAGTATCCCTCTTTTGTTGTTGCTATGTGCATCTGCTGCAGCTAATGAACATCATAAGTATGTGGTCTACTGACTTTTGTTTATCCAAGCTGCATTTTTATACCAATATCTAATTTAAGATTTTGGCTTTGCTTCATAGTCATTATTGTTGTAACCATATTGAAGTCTTTTAGTTTAGATGTCTTTTTAATTAACAGTTTGAACTATCCCATTAATGGATTCACATTAGTTTATCATTTTACAAGTTGTAGAAATTGTCAAAATCAAAGCTGGTGTTATTATAATTCATCAATGTTGATGGCAACAGTGAAAGAGGGGATTGAGTTAGCAACGACACCAAATAATCAACTAATGACACCTCAGGGAACTGAGGTCAACTTGGTACAGCTTCTATAATTCAGCCAACTGCCTTTTTTAATGTGTGGGTGTGCGTTGGGGGTGGGGTGTTCTGGACATACTAGAATTCTTCTTACAGGCTATCTCCAGATTCCAAAGATTCATATATTAAAATTTCTGGTATACAGTTTAACACAATAAAGCTTGAAGGGCTAGCGTTTTTAGTTAGATTATAATCTGAAATACTTAAGCAATCAGGAAAATTGGGTAAAGGAAGAGAGAAGAAAAGTCAAGATTCCTAAGAAGCACGCAGGGTTGCTTAGGAATCACACTTAAAGATGATTGTATTACACAAACACAAGCAATAATCTGAAAGTTTTCTGATGTATATCAATTCCGTTGATAGGGAGGACATTGATTTAGATAGACTCTTAGTATCCCTAACAGAAATAAAATCCTATGTCCCTTGGGAACTAGCATGTGCTTGGACTCTTAGCAAACATTAAGAAAATAGAGAACAAACAAATGTGACTTGAAACTCAAGAGACAGGAAGTAAAATAAGAGCCATAAATCTGAGACTATAAAATAACTATGAAAGCCTGCTCAAGGTACCGAAGTGAACCATTTTAAGAAGATTGGTCTATTTTAAGTCACTTTCATTAGGTTTCTCTGTATCTCAATGCAGAATTAATAGCCCTTCCTGCACATCGGAGGCAAAACTCTCAGAGAAGTATGAAACTTTACAGTATGTGCATGCTGTTTTTCTGGTCACAAGAAATATAGTTATAAGTAATTGTTAACTAGGTGTATAACCTGCAGATACTCTTGGGATATATCTTTCTGTTAATGGTTTATGTATTGCCTTCTATGTCATTTCTTGTTATATCAATATACCTTCTGTGTCTTCTGCATGTAACCACTTAGTTGCTCTCACTATTAAATGTTTAATATAATGTGCTATTTGTGTCACTTCTAATTGTTCCAAAATGCACTCAGAGTTAAGTTTCTTGATAAGATACTAATTGTTATATCAATATTTTCAGCCAACAAAGAGTCTTTGCTGTGCAAGTCTTCGAGTTGCATAGACTAATAAAGGTAAATGACAAAGTGGTATTGACTTGCTAGCCATTTCAACAAATTATGTATGTAATCTCATTTTTTGGTTTCTTACCCATCTATCTTTGTAAAATGAATACTAAATTACCTTGCTCTGTTTTCTTTTAATGGATTGAACAGAAGGAAAGGAAATTTACTTTGCATTAATTTGGAACAGGTTCAGAGGTTGATTGCTGGGTCACCACATATGTTGCTTGAAGATACCTTTTTTATGGGCAAACCATCTTTAGATGTTTCTCCCATCAAGAAGTTGCCATCTAACTATGTTCTTGAACCGCCATTGATTGTTAAAGTCAAAGATAGTTCTCAAAAACCAAATATTAGGATCGAATGTGCAGATAAGAATGTAGTTGCAAAGCTTCCTCTTCCTTCTGCCAACGATGATACTAGCAAAGGACTTGTTACACTGCAACCTAAATATGGGCCTTATTTAGGAAATGCCTTGTCAACACCTATGGCTGCCAATACCAGGACAACTCCTTGGTGTTTCTCTCCATTTGGAAGTCAGTGGTTAGTTCCTGTAATGTCTCCTTCTGAAGGACTTGTTTACAAGCCCTACACAGGTCCTTGTCCTCCAACTGCAGGCTTTATGGCACCAGTTTATGGCAGCTGTGGTCCTGTGAACCTAGCTGCAGGAGGTGGGGACTTTCTGAACACAGCTAACAGTGTTCCAGCTTCTCACCAACAAGGAATTGGAATTCTTCCTGGAAATGCTCCTATAGGTCAGACCTGCTTTCCACATTATGGCATGCTAGTTATGAATCCATCTGTTTCTGGCTCAGCAGTTGAGCAGATGAGCATGTTTATTGGAGTCCAGTCAAAGGGCAATCAGTTGTCAACAGGTGATGTAAACTTCACCATAGCTCACAAGAGTTCATGCAACATCTCAAGTCAGATGAGTCGAGCAATCTCATATTGTGTTGGAAAATTGCCTGCATCAAAAGAAAGCGAAATACAGGGAAGCACAGGAAGTGGTCCCTCTGAAAGGGCTAAAGGGGATGCGCTTCCTCTTTTCCCTACGGAGCCTACAATTCAGGCATCTGATCACAATGCTCAGACTAGTGGGCAGCAAACACGGGTGATTAAGGTTGTACCACGTAACTCCAGATTAGCGACTGAATCAGCAGCTCGAATCTTCCAGTCTATACAAGAAGAAAGGAAAGAGTACGATTAGTTTTTGTATCTAATGAGACTTTGCGGCAAATGACTGTATTCTTAATACTTTGTCAAATATTTGATGTTTTGTACCTGTAATTCTTATATGTTAATAACATGTACATAGGCAACATAAGGTTGAAAAACAATCAACTTTTGCTCAATTGTAATCATGCTTGCTTCTATGTTTTATTTTCTACTGGCTTTTCTTTAAGAGCCATTTTTGCAGCAAATCTTAGCTGCGTCAGAAAACCATTACTGCACCAAAAGCCTTTAATTGGCAAGCATTGCAAGTCTACTTTGAATACAATTCTGGAAGAAAGATAATCAAAAGAAAAGTCTCACATGTCACTTGTGCTTTCTGGTTCTGGCAATGTTAGTGTTTCCTGCTTTAACAAATTCAGACTCAGAGTGCATTGAGGGCTGCAACTTGAACTCAGACCAAATGTTTCTTCATTGCCCAAGAACAGCTTCACTTACGATTATAAAAGGCCAACCACCTGGACTTGCGAGGTTAGGGACTACTGGTTATTGAAAAGAATGCCTAGAACTTGAACTTGTCATGGTATCTTAGCTTCACCCGCATTGCACTCCAAAGTAACATCCACTTAACCTTTGATTTATTACTTAAAATTATTGCATTGTTTATTCGGCTCTAAGGAAAATACCATACTATCATAAATTACCAGATCTTAGTTGTACAATTTGCAACTAAATATCAAATTTTGTTGCTTTGTAATGGCTCTACTGGCATTTATCAGAATATCCAGGGCCGCCAAAATAGAAATGGGTTCTAAAGTCGTTCTTGCTTGGTATATGTAAATCATAGCATGAAGGATTTGACACATATGGCACAAGATTTTCAGGATCTCTCACAGCTCCAGAATCATCAATGTACCCAAGATTTCGGAAAAAACTTGCTTTTCCAAAGTCTTCACTAGGAAAATGGCCACTCCCCATCTGAGTAGAGGTGTGGCGCCCTTCTAATTCTGAATTGACAATCTCTCCGCCCCAAGTTATAAAATCTGCCCTGTCAGACAACCCTGTGAAGATGGAGCCTGGCCAGTATCCCAAATCTACGTTCTGTATCCTCAACCACCAGTTTCCACTTTGCTTGTCCTGAAACATTTTCCTTGTGGTCATTTTATCTTGAAATATTCCAACCTAACTCGGGTTCATTTGTTACACGTCCCACATAAGAAAAAGAACCAAAATTCTATCAGCCTTGCATAAATATAACATGTTCTTTACCTTACGTATAGTTATGCTCATCTCATATTGCTCGCCCCCATAGGTGGAAACAGGTTCTAGATTTCCACCAAGGCCAAACTTGTTGTCGGTTTGCACAAATCCAGGACAATCAAGATTATAGCAACCGGTGCTTTGATAGTCATCGCTCTAACGTTCCACAAACAAACAACTTGAGACAACTTAGAGTGTAATGTAAATTACCAATATGAAGCATATGTTTGAAGGGATTTCTAATAAAATGTTCACTGTTGAGATATAGAAACAGAAGGGATCAAGCAAACTTACAGTCCAGTATATGAATAATTTTGTTCGTTTATCGACTTGGCTAACCTGCAATATGAATGTATCAGTTTACCAAGTTGTTATTTAAATCAAAACAAAGGATATGAAATTTTTCTTGACAGAAAACTTACGATCCATCCAGCCTCCATAGAGTTCAATTCATCCTGAGGGCCTGACAAAACCCAGATTTGTGCTAAGCTGAACTCGCTATCAAATGTCGCTGGATTCCATACGTTAAGCATTGCACTTGCTCCAAAATAGTTGCCATTAACCACAGAAACTTGAGCGTACTAAATCATATTTTCATCCATAGCAGAGAAAGAGCATCATATAAACCAAAACTTAGGCTATTTTTGCTTTTGTTTACAACTAAATGAAGGTATAAAGGAATGAGAAAATTTTGAAATGCTACCTCATGATTTCTGACAGCTGCACTTGCAACTTGGTCAAGGTTTTTTCTTCGAGGAACAAATGCCATAGTCCGAGTAGAGTTGTGTATTTGTGCTCTAACAATGGGGATTGTTCCCTCAGGGCATTGTCCATTCTTATGCCAACCTTGAAGCAGCTCTGATTCGAATTGTTCTGTTTCCATTCCTCTCGGATATGAACTTGGTTTCATCTGTAAAATCACAACAATCCTTAATTTGTTCACGTTAAATAAATAGATTTGAAGACAAAGGAGTAATTTACTCCCTTTATTATTCTTATTAGTTATTTTTTAAATATAAAGAAGAAGCCATGTTCGAGGATACATTATTCTGATATTATAAAAACCATATATATCATCTAAGTGCATACATGTATATGTTTTGTATGAGCTGTTCAAATCTCCTCAGGAATTCATTTATTTTAAGTGGGTATTTAAAGAAATTTCAAAACAAGTAAATAATGTGCCCCTGTAGCATGCATGCAATCATATTGGAGAAGACAGAGAGAAAATTGAATTGATAAGAACCTGTATGGTGTGATTCTTGAGAAGAGGATGATTAAAAGCAGGTTGTTTGTAGATATCAACACAGTCAATTACATCACCATCTTCACTCTGTCAACAAATCAACAAACCATTATCGTCCATGAGATTTAATTAAATAATAATTATATAAACCATAAAGAAAAGGGGAAAAAAAATCAAAAGTATATGACAACCTGTATTGTTTTTATTGCTCCTTCATGCTTAGCCAACTCCATGTTTCTAACCAAGGAGATGGACCTTCCATCAACTTGAACATGAACATGGCTAAACATGTGATAGAGAGCTACAAAGACAAATATGCAGTATCCAAGCTTGGTCTTTGTATGACTCCACGTATCCATCGAATTACAAAAAAAAAAAAGCTGAGAAGTTTTTCCGATCTTTGAGAAGGGAAATTTTGTCAGAAACAAATAAAAGATGACTGATGAATATTTATAGGATTAGAAACCAATATATATGGCATGCTTTGTTAATATGGAATCAAAATCTGTGATTTGTATGTGGGAAAAATAAATATAAATGCATTTAGGAGTGTATATGACAATCATCTTACCAAGAAGGAAAGATGCAGAATATGGTACAGATGGATTTTTTTCCAATTTTAGTAATATACATGTGTATCCAATTAAGGATCAGAAAGGAATGTTTTTCATCTTGCATAGACTTTTCCCCTCTTAATAATTGATGCCATTTGTGTTTTCTTATATGAATGAAGAGGAAATCTTTATCACTTATTATTTTAAACATTCCGATAAGTAAATTGATTCAAACATGTGTTTATGCAATTTAAGAAGTAGATTTACGTGTTATTATGACAAACTGAAAATATTTGATGATAAAATAATTGAAAACCGAGGTTTTAGTTTCGAAGAATTTAAGTATTGAATTTATGATATAAAAATCTTTTTGTTAGGTTACTGAAAATTGAGTGTTGAGTATATTTTTTATTGGATCTTTTGTAAAAGAGAAATGATTTTATAAATATTTTGTATTGGAAAAAGTTAAAAATGAGAGATTAAAAAGGATAGAATGTAAGATTCATGTAGTTAAATTACATATTTTTTCTTAGATAAAATTGACCTGATAACTTTTAGCTACTTAAGATTTTCAGTCCTTTTTCCATTGAATATATTCAATTAAATTATTTTTAAAAATAAATTATGAAAAAAATAAAGTTTTCAATAATTTATTAAGCAAAATTTGATTATTTCATATTCCCTTAATTGTTTCAAAATTAAAAAAAAAAACCCCACTATATTTAAAGGCAAAATGAAAATTAATTGACAAAGGACAATTATAACAAGGCAAAATAAAGAAAACCTCGCTAGACTTAGATATATTTAATTATCAATCTCATAGAGTTTTGCCAATTTATCAATTAAATTAATTATGTAATTTAGATATTTCATTTATTAAAACCTATTTATTTCCAATAAAAAAAATTAAAACCTACACAAATATTTAAAAAAGAAGATTTAAAAATAACCTACCCTCTATATATATATATATATATAAAAGATACATCCGGTGTTGATTATTATGTATATAAATTTCACAATATTTATAACTGGCTTACTTGAATTTCATAACATGTACAGCTTTCTTATTGTTTTTTTTTTTTGGATATGGTATATTTTAAAGCAAATAATTCGACAATAATAAAAATATGGATTGAAAAGAAATAGAAAACAAAAAAATGAATCATTAGAGGCAGTGTGGTTAATGAAAGGTTTTATCATAAAATAGAGAATCCCATGAATCGCAGGGGTGAAAAGCTGGCTTTCAAGAAAGCTCCAACTGGCAAACACATTCAATATGGGGAGTATGAGGGAACATGTCCACCGGCTGTATGCATTTTAACTTGTAACATCCTTTGATGTTTTGCTCTCTCTGCACCCAAGATTTTCAAACCATTCAGATGATAGATATTAGATTTTTTTTTCAACAATGCATGAGACAGAAATATCATACATACCACACCATGGCAAAGGTAGTCAAGGTCACGAGCACAGGTTGCAGGATTGCATGATACGTAAACTATTCTTGGAGCCTTTAGCTTTAGCAAAAATTTGATTAACTTCATGTGCATACCAGGTCTATTCGGATCTGCAAATCAAGCTGACAGAACTCAACCCTCAATAATTTCAGAATTTGAAGTTTAACAGTCAAGCATCACAAGTTTAACCTACAAGGTGAAACTATTCTTGGTGAAAAACTCAACCCAGAATTATTTACCCTTCCCACTAATGGTATAACCAAGCCTGTTGGGGCCAAAGAAGACAATAACACCCTTGGCACTAGCAATTTCCTCAGATAAGTCTATGTTCAAAGGATTTTGTATTACTTTTCTAAACAAGATGGCCTACAATATATTTCCCTGATTCCAACCCCAATTTTCCAATTCTCATATCTACACAGTGGTACTTCAACAATTATTTTTACAAGGAGGGGTAAAACTGCATATATAAGGTGTCTGGCAGGAAGATAACCTGAAATTACGATGTCTAGCTTTGGAAAATCCTTGCCAAAATTTTCACCAATTTTGTTAAGATCTCCTTGGACAAATGTAGCATTACTTATTCCGTTTAGCAAGGCATTTCTATGAGCATCTGCCACAGCTTGAGCAACTACTTCATATCCATAAACATGTCTAGCCCTGAAAAATAGAAAATAGTGATGGCAAAATTGTTTAAATGGCAGCTCTCTAAAAGTGAGATCATATCAATAGAACCCAAGGGAAATACTTTTTGGCAAGTGTTAGACCAATGGTTCCTGTTCCACAAAATAGATCAAGGACAACTTCAGAGGCATCTCCTCTCAGGCCAGCACAATCTTCAATTAGTTTATACAGGACCTCAGCCTAAACAGTGTAAAATCATTTCAGTTAATGCTATGAACAATAACCACGAAGCAAAACAGTGAAACCCCCAAGTAACAAAAAGAACAGCGAAAGACATATGACATTCATGATACATACCTGACGAGTATTCGTCTGGAAAAAAGAGTTTGCAGAAATTTGAAATGTTAGACCTCTCAAACTCTCCGTGATTGTAGATTTTCCATACAAAGTATATTCCTCCTCCCCAACGGACGTGTTACCAACAGAAGTATTTACATTATTCACAATGCTAACCTGGAAGTCAACAGGCAAACACACAGAATTACACATAATTTATCTTGTTACTAAAAAACGTGATAAGAATATGCTAAGAACCATGGTTTATCTAATGGAATCACTTTCAAAGAATATTATGACCACTTAAAAGATAAGTTTTAACGAAAATATCAAGGGGAAAGATGCAAGAGCATAAAAGATGTACAAATAAGAGTCACCGCATAAACAAAATATAGCAAAATGTAACAACAGTTAATTGCACATTGTAAATTCACAAAGTTAGTCATAACCAACACATACCACTTCAGGAATGGCTGAAATTTTCTCAACTAAGAGTTTCAGCAGCTCTGGCTTGTAAGATGAGGTGACAAAGTTAACCATAAGTTCAGGGAGACCGGTCTTCCTGTCCCTGGAACACAAATCATAATTTTGGAATATGAAGGGAACACACAACATAATTGATAACTAGAGATCCATGAACTCAGAGGAAACACATTTTGAAAACATTTTATTATTTTCTTATGATAAGTCAAACCTATTGGACTAACTATAATTGCATAAATAATACAAAGACTAAAAGTTGGTTGCTGAGTGCTAACTGTGCACATGTTAGAACGAACCATATAAGTAATGATAGTTCCTTGGGTCACCAATTTCTTTCTTAACCCACAAAATCACAAATCTCTCATTTTTGTAAGCAATTGAAAAACTTCTTCATTTAAAAACACATATAATCGCACCTGTTATGCAAATGAGAGGGGGTATACCATGCACATTTAACTTAACAAGTAAAATAAGTTTAGTCAACTAATAGTTTCCCGCAACCAATCCATTGATAATTGAAATATACTACTTTGCCAAGTTGGTCCATCAATATTTAATAGGACTTTAAAAAGACAAACTTCTGTTGGTATCTCACACTTTCCACCACTCAGTTTCTATTGAGTTTTTACTTTTCAAATCATTGTTTCTCTTCCTCCTATTACAGCCAGATAATCTAACAGACTATATTCTGCTTATTAGTGAAAAAGGGGTTCCCACACTGCAACTTGCAAGAAAATTCACTACTTTTTTTGCAATACTAGTGTCTTACATGTGTAACCATAAAATGAGAAACGCCACATGCTTAAATATGGAAAAGTAAGCAGTAGCATGTAAAAACTTTCCAAAAAAAAAAAGCACTAGCATACAAAACAATAAAATGAAAGTACCTTCCAGTTCTTAGAACTAGATGTTTAAGGAATCCAGCGTGAGTGTGAACATTGTATGGAGAAAGACCTCGTTCTGGATCTTTCCAATGGTCTTGGACAGTTGCTAGGATCTGCATATCTAAAATGCAAGTCAAGCGAGTATGAAATAGCTAAGTTCTATGATATAAATAACATCTAACAGTCAAGAAAAATTCAAACAAAATAGTGTCCATACCTTGCGACAAGTATATCTTACACAAAAACTAATGAAGATAGCCTATGCCTATTATGTGCCTTAAAGAATGTACAACCCTAAGTAATATGAGGAAAATAGAGTACATACCTTGTTGGCAGGCTCACTTTGTAATAAGCATTTGTCAACATTTAGTATCTTATCAAAAAGGCCCGGAGCATGCAGTCCTAGTGCATAGTTCTCATTATCATCTAGCTTCTGATGTAACAATTCCTTGGGTAACCATTTCTGAGAACCAAATGAGAATTCCATCTGCAGAAGCACGAAAGTAGCAGCTGAGAATGTATATAACAAAAAACACAAATTTATTTGAAAAGAAAAATGAATTGGACATTATTCTAAGGAGTAAAGAGACTGCGGCTAAGAAAGCAAATGCATATAAAGTTAGTCAATTAGCAGTGGATTATATGGTCAATACAATACATGCCATTGGTCTCTATGTTCTACTCCCCCTATAACCATGCTGAAATACAATAAAAGATCCGAATTTTATTGGTTCTACTCATAACATTTACATCATAATTTCATGATTAAATAATAATGCAAGTGTTCTCATTGTTGTCTACCTCATTCTTAGTTGTGAGTGAAACAAGCAATTATTTTGTCGAAATGCAGTTAAACACATCAAACTATTTAATTGAACCTTAAAAAATATTAAATTAAATCAAACAAAGAGCATGTGGTGCTTCCATATCCAAAAACTATAAGATACTTCAAAATTGATCCCTTGTGACAGAGGTCCCCATAAGAATCAGAGGATTGAATTCACAGCAAATGCAGAGCTCACAAACTGCTGTACAACGTACTTTTAAGTAGCTAAGTAAAGGGAAAAATATTGCAGTTTGAGCATATAATCAGTCTAAACCTTACTAAGGTCTATATTCCACACCTACCTTATTTCGATAATGAAATTGTATATCACAGGGAACAATGGGCTTCATAATACTTGAGAAATCAGGGCTTTTATCTGAAAACTTTCCAACATTGATGAGCAGCTCCCGTACTTGTTGCTCCTTAGCTCTGACCTGAGCCTCATAAGACAGATTTTGTGTTTTACAACCTCCACAGTATGATGCATACTCACAAGGGGCATCTACAAGGTCCCAGTGAGGATATATTGTCTCCAACTTGGTCACCTGTACATTTAACAAAAGAAAACATTATATTGTTGTTGAATATTCAACTCCCCTAGTACTGAATATTTGAACCCATACCATTGATTTCAGCAAAATATTTCCTAGCTGTATTACTGAAATGCCTTTCACATATCATAAATCATTTTAGAGGGAAACTACAAGCAGATTGCGCGAACAATGTGTTGACGCTTCAAATTAGATAAGAGAATTTGTGAACTATTATCACCAACTACGACTCTGTCCAAGATATAAACTCCAATCTGAAATTTATAGCTGAAAAAGAACACAACTTGATTTGTTTCGAAGGTTCATCAGTTTACTCTCATCATCAGCACATGAAACTGTCTTCCAAGATCATAAACTCAAACAATTGTACCACAAATAAGATAAAATGCTGCTTTTACATTAGGCCACCATTTTTCCAGCGATAATTAAATCATCCAACTTTGATGAAGTGAAATGTCAAAGAGCCAAGGCAATAAATATAGGGGTCAAGGTGTTAACCCCCAACTTCCATCCTCTAATATTGATACTCAAAGTATTTAGCAACAGGGATTAAATTGAATAAAAGAAAAGAAAAAAAATTAATAAACCAAATTATAAAATTGTCTTCTTTTTTCTTCCCTTTCCTTCATTTAATAGACACCCAACAACTATACAAACCAAATACATAAAATGAAAAAAAATCAACAAACAGATGTAAGAACCAAATGAACAAAACCCAAAATTCAAATTTAAACAAACAAATTAAAAGGACAGAGAATAAAAGGTTGGTTCCTTTGGTGGGCATACGTGTCATTTACCTCAGCATAACTTCCTTTCTTACGAGTAACACGGCCGATGAAACGTTCACCAGGGAGTGCACGGTCACACAATAAAACAAACCCAGAATCTGCCACCTTGCAAACACCTTTGCCTTTAAAAGCCAAGCTCTCACATTCAAGCTCCAGGACTTGGTTTTTCTTTGGGAAGAATGCTTGTGAATTGCGGTTGTTGGTTCCTTTGGTGTCGGCATTGTCGTTGATGTAGTTGTCAGGACTGGAAAACACAAGAGAGGCCGTGCAGCGGATTTTGCGGAGCCATGGTCTAGTGACGGTGAGGTGTCTTAAGGCAGGGCTTGGGATGGTGGCCATTTTAGGGGTTTGGGGTTTACGAGGGAGGGAAAAGTGATATGGGAGCTGTTGAGATATGTATATATATATATATATGTATATATATGTATGTATGTGTATATATATATATATGTATATGTATGTATGTATGGTAGTTTACACGCCTAGAAAAGATGTGGCAAAAAGGGATTTTTCCTTATTTTCTTATTCAATTTTACAAAGAAACAAGGTATATTTCTTTTTATTTTTTTAAAAAGAGAGAAATAAGATAAATTACTCTAGTAAATAAAGATTCAATTTATTATGAGTTTTAACAATTAATTTCCAACTTGAAATTGTTGACCCAATTTTACTCACTAATTTTTAGAATTTATCACTTTTTTAAAAGGTTGCTTTAGTATAATCAAATAAGAATTCAATTGTACCTAACAAAAAACTACTAGTAACAATATTCACAAAAATTTCACACTCTCAAATCACATAATCGATATAAATTTAGATGTAAATAAATATATAAAAAATAAGTATATATAATTATATATATATATAAACAAACACATACAAATAAATTTATATATATTTTATGTCTCGTTAAACAAGCTTCAAAATAAAATTATAATTCATTTTTAAGCTTCCTTTAATAAATAAGCTAAAATTAATTAAAATTTCAAGCAATTTTATTTGTTTGCAATCTTATAAATAGACTTTCTTATAACTTTCTATTTTAAACACTTGAACTAAAAAATTTTAAATTAATGTTTGATATTTTATAATGTAATGTAATTATAAAAAAAATAATATTATAATATTTAATATATAAATAAAATAATAATTAAAATATAAAAAAATAACATTATTGTATTTAATTTACAAACATTGTATTCGGCTCAATTTAAAACAATTGGACTGCATTGGATTCTGTTTAAGTGGATTCTATGATATGGAAAAAGCCCAGCCCAATTTGTATCACAGGCACCCTTATTTTAAGACGGGTCAAGAAACCGGGTTCAATTTTTGTTCTTTTATAAACACCCGGATTCCAGATCAAAAACCCTAAACCTAAATTCCTCCCAAAAGTCTCCATCCTCGCTCACCCCTGTGACTAGAGAAGCAACCACATTCGCAAATGGGTAAGCCCTTAACTTCAGATACAATTTTCGCGCCAGTTTTTTTTTTTATTTCTTTTGATTTTAATTTTGTTTGGTATGTAACGGTGATTGGCGTGCAGGTAAGGTTCACGGATCATTGGCACGTGCCGGGAAGGTGAGAGGGCAGACCCCAAAGGTGGCCAAACAAGACAAGAAGAAGAAGCCTAGGGGTCGCGCCTATAAGCGGATGCAGTACAATCGCCGTTTCGTCACCGCCGGTTAGCTATCTCACTTTCTTGTTTATCTTTGACTGTTTTATATATTGCTACTTGAAGACAATATCGAATTGAAGTAAAAAGAAAATAGTTAATTAATGATTTCATTTCCCTTTTCTTATATTTGGTTTTGAGAGTGAAGACAATTTAATTATTTCTATTCTGTTATACTAAGTGGTCATTAGAAGGATGGAATCGTGTTGTCAACTGGCTTTGAACTCTTTTTTTTTCACAATTTCGGTGTTAATATATAAGGTTTTTAAACCAAATGCAATGTCGCTTTTGATGTATCAGTTTGAATTTGTGGATCCATTATCTTCATTGGCTATCCTTCAGTGCTCAGAAAGTCCGGTTCCATTAATACCTCAGCTTTTCCATTGTAGCTAAGCTTGCTATAAACCATTTGAATGATATGGTTCTGCTGATTGTGCTGTTTTCTTGGGTCAATGATTAGTCTAGTTCTTGTTTGTCCATCGAACTTATTTCCTTTTCCTGTAGTAAGATTAAGTGCTAATTAGCCTTCAGTATTTGTTATTTACCCAACCTATACTTGAGGATAAAAACTTATCTTGGGTAGAGCGGATTTGGTGCCTTGACTTTGTTATTTTGACTAGGAATTGTCAGGTCTATGTGCAGCATACCCTACATGGTTTTTTTTATTTATTTATCTACTTCACTTCTTTTGAGAATTGCATGTTAGAAGAAGGCGAACTCTTTTTGTTCATCTTTTATTTTTGCATATATTGAGCAACATGATGGACTGTGTGTTGGTTTGCTGTATGCAGTTGTTGGCTTTGGGAAGAAGCGTGGACCCAACTCTTCAGAGAAGTGAGGTTGGACTTGTTGGAGTCCTGCATTGTAGGATGTGTGAGAGTTTGATGGGAACATTATTTTGAAATTTTTATAGCTTCATTAGCATTATATTGTTCTGACTTAATTTGAAGCCTTTTTTTGGTTAAGGAAACTGAATACTGCTATTTGTTGATTTCAAATATTACCTAGAGCCTTGATTTCCCTTCCTTTATGTTCTTTTATTTAACGTGTTAATGAGTTTTTTGCTACTGAGCTTGGACAGGGTCAATATGAGGGTCTCTGAATATCAGTAAGCGATTTGGAATTTTAAAGTGGAAAAATTGTGATGGTTAAATTGGTTGTAACTGTTAATGGATGTAGTTGGACTTCTAAAACCTACTAGTCAGTCAAATTTGGTATTGTCTCCGAAAGGGTTAAAAGATCAGTGTATGGGTGGTTATATGCTTTTTAACAGGCAGCACCATTAAGGTCGCTGTAGAAAGTCTTCAATTTCTAATATTTCCTTTTGATCATCAGGGATGATCAGGATTTAATATTAGAGGGATGATGGGATATAAGCATATATGATGGATTTGAATGCAAGCATGCTGGCAACTTGAATTGCAAGAAAAGGACTTGGTATAACCCAAAATAAGATCGTTCTTACTCCGGCGACGGGGTTATGCTGGGTTTGCTTGGAACTCGCTGGGGTGGGCGTCCCTTCTCCTGGTTCCCTGGGGTAAAGTAAAGCCCCCGGAATACAAAAGCTTAGCCCAAGTTGTATGCACATACTGGGCCTCTCTTAACTCGCGGTGTACGCAAAGTTAGGCCGTAGTGCAGCAACGTGCAGTCTATAGTCTAATTCCCCATCTTTCTGGGCTGTCATTCATTTATTCTCTGGAAGTCTCTGGAATCCGAATCATTCCAAGCTTTAAAAAGTTCAAAATTTACTTCCTTGTTAATCAATCAGTCTCACTCTCATTATTGACAAGTCTTCATGTCGTATTGCAAGTGTGTTGTGTTGGTCCAATGAGAGTTAATTTAACATTTGCATACTTTATGAACCCTGCTCTTCTTCATCCCCTATAAAGTGGCACCTACTCAAATTTTTTTTTTAAATGGCAACATTTATCTCTTGTAAAGGTCCATCTTAAATCAAAATTCCATTCATGAAAATCTAGTCAGAAAAATCAGTTGAGATTGAGCAAAACAATAGGGGCCAGAACTTGAGACTAACCAGGAGTTCCTATTCCATCTTCTATGCACAATCCCCTTTTGATAAAGAAAGTACCAAAGTCTCGAGCTGATATGGCAGCCTAAGCTGCAAACCATAGACAATCTCAGTTCTAAACTCAAAGCAACAGGCAAAAATTCTACTTGTCATCAATTCCGAGGTTTCTCCATCCCCAAATATCGTTTCTCTGTGTCTCTCTTTTTGTCTTTTGCTGTTTACTCTAACAGTCTCAACTTTCAACTTGTTAAAAGAAAAAACAAAAACCCCATAAACCTCGCTTTCCCTCTCTGTAGTAATTGCTGACATTCATTAAAAGCTGGCGGAATTCAATAGTACAAGGCAAACTGCGAACTGATCCATCTTGTTATTTAAAACGTTTCACCTAGTAAATTCAACCATGTATATATAACTCATAAAAAAAAAAGAAGAGAAAGAAAGAAAACACCCCAAACATATGGTAACAACAATTCTTTCCTTTCTTTCCTATTTCTAAATCTCCGCATCATCATTTTAACATGTAGTGTTTATTTTCTCCGAGATCACCGGAAGAAAGGTCATTTGATTCCTTCGAAGTTTTCTGCCACTCTTCGCATACTTGATTTCCTTCTTGTTTTACAAGTCCACAGTTGGCAAAAAGCGATTCACTTGGCATCTTTGTATGAGTGAGGATGATCTTATTCGATTAAACCTTCCTATTCTCTTTGCTATATCAGAAGCGTTTTAAAGTTTTGGCTTTGTCATCTGCGGGAAAGGCTTTGATCCTAAAAGGGTGCTTTTAGAGGAAATACAAATTCAGCGACCTGTTTTCTTTCATTTTAATTGAGGGTTGAAGTTATGATGCAGTCAAGGGTGGTGGCGGTGGAGGAAGGTAAGGACCTGGCTTCTGCTATCAGAACGAACCTTTCCAGGGCCTTGCCTTTGAGACTCCTTCTATTTTGTTTGTCGTTTTTGGCCCTGGGCATTGGATTATCCATCATGAGTATGTATTCTGTACGATTTTTTCTAGTCCAGCATATAGCTGATGTAGCACCATCTACCAGTCAGCCTTTGTTTCAAGAGGCTAATAGCATAGAAAGTTGGATTAGGCCCCCATCAAACTTGTTGCATACTATGAATGACACAGAACTATTCTGGAGAGCTTCATATGTTCCTCAAATCAAGGAATATCCTTTTAGGAGAGTCCCCAAGATTGCCTTCATGTTCTTGACCAAGGGGCCACTGCCACTGGCTCCTCTTTGGGACAGATTCTTCAAGGGGCACGAAGGGCGGTTCTCCATATATGTCCATGCACTGCCATCTTATGTTGCTGGCTATCCATCATCATCCGCTTTTTACAGGAGACAAATCCCAAGTCAGGTATTAACGAACCCATCATTTTTGCACATATGTTGTGGGATGATTTTTTTTTTCTTTTTTTGGTTACATATGGGAGACTTTTCCAGCATAAAATTCTTGAGCTCATATTTGTTGACATTTATATAAGTGATGCTTACTTGGTTCATACTCCGATATGATGTCTATGTTTATCCTTTTTAGTTTATCAAGAAATCATGTTATGTATGAGTTAGTTTTACAGAGTTCTAAAGGAGTCTATATATTATGGAGTCACAATCTTCAAAAAAAATATATTATGGAGTCATGTAGTATACTGATAGTGGCAAGAAAAACAGAGTTTGTTCTCCAATTGAAAGCTTAAAAAAAGTAATTGTTCCTTTGTCCTGCCATCTCTTTCCTGTTTGCCGTTACTGCGTTTTGCAGTGCACTTAGTGGAGCTAGCAGCGCTTAAAGCTAGTTCTGTTATTTCCACATTATGTGACATGATGTTGATTATAAAACATACTTCTCTGACATGTATGCAAATCTCTAACTTAAAGGAAGCAGTTTAACTATTTTGGGACGGATGGTGATCGGTTTTTCATCTTGACTGATAGTTGATCAATTTCTTTTGGTTCTATTCAAAAGGTAAACTTTTGTCTACTTTGTCCCACAACTATACAAAATATATACAGTCATGGCTAACATAAGTAGCTTACATTTATAAGCCCTATCATTTACCAAGTTCCTAGTCTATTTCAAACATCCTACTTTCTTATATCCTTAGCTTTAATTATTTTGACCGCTTAAAAGTGATTGCTACAAAAGAAAGCTGTTCGAGGTACCATGATGTAGTAGACATTTTCTTAAATATAAGTTTGATGTGGCATTCAGGTAAACTTTCTCACTAACTCCATATGCTTAGAAGCTGCTGGATTCTTGACGTGTTCCTTAATTTCTATTTTGGAAATTTCATTAAATCAATGGGCTTTCCATTACTATTAGATGAATGAAATTGCTACTTGTAACCTTTTTCTATGACATGTGTTATCTGGAAAGAGTTGTAGCATTCTTTAGATCATTTCACATAGTTGGGGCTTTGGATTGTGCTTGTCCTCCATTGTCCTGATAGAATATCGGTATCACAGAATAGAACACGATGCAATTCCTTTTAGAACCTTCACTAGGTTGCCTCTTAACTTCTGACCATAGGTACAGGGTGGGCACCTATTTCTTTATCTTAAGGGTGAATAAATCTTCCAAACCACTTTTGGTATGTATAACTCTTGGTACTGGAAACTAAATGGGTACTTTTTGTGGATGACTAAGGATGATTTCTTTGTTATTTGTTATCATGTTGTACTACTTAGATTTCTTTTTCCAATAATTTTATTTTCCCTAGATTTTCATTTTTAGTTCTATGCTATTTGTACAGTCATTGCATGGTTCAAGTAGAGCGGTTTGACTTGCATACTTGGCAGGCAAGGTACGACTTGCTAATTGTTATATTATAGTTAAGCTTGAGGGAGATGACTGAAGTTAAAATACTCATTTTTGTGATCAGTTAGTAGTAGTTACATTACCAGGTTAAAAGATGCAGAGTATCAGTTTCGATGGTTCAGCAAAGATGTTGCTGATTGTATTAATGAAAATTAACATGGTTTAATTGATGATTATGACATGGCTGAGGTGGAATGACAAACAAAAATTTAGGTTGAGACTCTTCGAGGAATCAAGGGGGAAGTAGTGGCCTGTGCGATTCAAGTAGGATGTCAAATCATGAAAAATACCCTTCATGAGAAATGCACTTGTCATAGAGGATATGTTTCCAGTCTATGCTTTACTCAATTGGTGGACCTGTCGTTTAAGTATCCCTTTTTTTATGCTTTGTACTATCAGTTCAGTTGCTTCTTTTTGACCACTGCCAACATTCTTGTATGATATTTTCCTTTTTGTGTTTGAAATTGTATATTTTTCCATTATTTTATTTTTAAAACTTGCATCTGCATAACTTGATCTGCTTTCCAATGCATTTTCAAACATCTAACAAATTAAAAGAGTAAGGAAATTCTATAGGCAAGTGGTTCTTTGAAGATGCTTGTTTTAATTATATGTTTTTTTTTTATTCTTTGCAGATGGTGGAGTGGGGAAAGATGAGTATGTGCGAGGCTGAGAGGAGACTCATTGCTAATGCATTGCTCGATATCTCTAATGAATGGTTTATTCTCTTGTCTGAGTCATGCATTCCTCTGCACAATTTCAGCATAATTTATCGCTACATATCAAGATCAAGGTACAGCTTTATGGGTTCATTCGATGAAGCTGGACCTTATGGCAGAGGTCGATACAATCCACGCATGGAGCCGGAGGTCACACTCAGCCAGTGGCGGAAAGGGTCTCAATGGTTTGAAGTTAACAGGAGGCTTGCGATTGCTATAATTGAGGACACCACATATTACCCCAAGTTTAAGGAGTTTTGCCGGCCAGCTTGTTATGTGGATGAGCATTACTTCCCCACCATGCTGAGCATCGAATTCCCTCATCTCTTGGCAAACAGAACTCTCACATGGACAGACTGGTCGAGGGGTGGGGCTCACCCAGCCACATTTGGGAAGGCCGACATAACAGAAGGTTTGTTTAAGAAAATTTTTGAAGGTCAGTTATGCCTCTATAATAACCAGCCATCTTCGGTTTGCTATCTATTTGCAAGGAAGTTTGCTCCAAGTGCTTTGGATCCTTTATTAGGATTAGCATCCAAAGTTTTAGGGTATTGACTAGGGTTACTTGCCCAGAGGATAGTTGGAGCCCTAATCGATGCAAAGTGAGTTTAGTTAAAGGGCTAACCCATTTTTACCCTGAGTTCACAATCCAGTCTTTTGAAACACGCTTGTCCGAAGCAGTTCGGATGTGTATGTAGGATATTAGATCCTGAATTAAAGCTTCTTATGGTGTTAGTGTCAGGCCAGTGTAGCATAGTCAGCAGCGCCACCATTAGAGCTGTGCCTACTTTCTGTCTAGCTCTACTGGTGCTGTGAGAATCTTCCGAATGCTGACAGGGTTGCCACATATGTGCGTACATATGGCAACTTAGGTGTAAATATTGCCCAAGAGCATCCCTACAGTAGCCCAAATTGCCTGGCAGTCACTCTCTTCACTGGAAAATCTCTTCCAAAAATTCCAAGTAACACTTGGTTTTAATTAAGGCAAGGAGAATGTAACAATCACATATACAAAGGAAAACTTCCTAAACTAAAATAAAAAAAATCAAGAATTACAAATGAATTTAGGTTATTTACCTAATATAATTCATTAAAACAAGATTTTCCTTCATCAAAAGTTAACTAAAGCAATATCATGAAAATATACATAATCTCCTTTCATGTTCCGATGACATAAAAAATAGCATCAAATAGACAAGGTTGAGATGGACGTTTTTCTGCCAATCTTGGTACTTGTCCACCTCAATCCCATACTTTTTCCCTGTTAAGAATGAGTGTCAAACAATATTATATTAATTTTAACAACTAACAAAATCTGATTTTCTTGATCTTTCCAACAACCAAAGAGCAACCGTATAATAACGACCCGACGTTAAAGAAAAAGAAGGAAAAAAAAAGACTCAGATTTCTAGACTGGAACAAGCTTAAAACTTACAGTCCATAAAAGTGGAATTAATCCAAGGGGAATCAACAGGCTGAATGCTTTGGCATCACAGGTTCAGTATGTACTTCCTGTAGCATCAAATATCTCTCAGCGGCATCCAAGCATAAACTTAGCCTAGTAAAACTTCAAATTACCGGAGGAATGATAAATAAACATGGAAGCATCATGGTGAAAGAGGCACAAAAAAGAGTTTCCATGGAGAGAGGCAGGGAGCAAAGGAGATTCAAAGACCTTTACTCATTTTCCTCACTCTACATTGTCAAGAGAAAGCAAGAAGAAATGCCTTTTCTAAATTTACTCCACAGTTTTATCATTTAAAATTTCCTTCACTTTTTAACTACATGAACGAAACAGGGCTACAAGGAAACAAAAATATCTTTAGTCATTCTCGAGTCATATGTTTAGGACCCCTACAATCCTTCAAGCATAGTAAAACTATTCTGAATGCAATCCCTTAATAAGCAAATGACAGACAGATCATTAGGATAAAATTTGCCAGCTTCAAGGAAAAGAAACACGTGACAGTCATCTTCACATGGCAAACAATCGGGAAATAAAGATGCAAACCAAAATAGATTCTTCTCTTCTGGGAATCGTATTCCATTTGAGCTCACTTCAGTCAAAGATAAGAGATAGTTTCATCCTTGTAATCTTGCACCTATTGCAACAAGTCAGTAAATATGACTTAAAAACTAAATGTTCTGAGTCTCAAAACTGATCAACCAGCCCACATTTTCCTGATGGTCGACTAGTGAATGACTAACATAGCATAGTTTTTCAGACAAGTCTTTCGCTCAATTACATGAAAATAATTTCTGGTGAAAAAATTGGTTTCTAACTCAGAAAAATGTTACTTTCTAAAAGAAGATTGTCAGTCGCCTCTGAAGGCACTTGAAAGACTAACTATGCTAAACAATCAGGATATTTTCAAACAATTGTATAATCTTTCAACGACAACTGAAATGTGATTGTATCAGACATAAACCTAGCTATCTAATATCATATATACTATGAAGTCACATATATTGGAGAGAAAGTACAAGTAATAATAAAAGAACCATACCCGTTCAATAGTTGAAACATGGAATGTATCCTGAACCCAGAAAAGAAGTTCAATGGCCATTTCTTCGCACATAAACACCATCAACTCTGATGTCACGAATGTGAGAGATGTTAGGCCACTCCTTTCTGCAATATTCTGAAAGAATAGGACACCAAGTAATGCTTAGCTCCTTTAGGCTTGTCAATCGAAGAAGGTGGTGTGGCAAAGTCTTTAACTTCGGGCATGTCTGAATGTCTAAGGAATGAAGACGTGGCATGACGGCAACATCTACTTCTGCTCCTCTTGTAGATGAAATTTCACAACTAATCCAGTCTTTCCACTCTCGCATGTTTGTGAAACGAAGAGAGGTCAAATTGGGGAAGGCAATCATAGATGAAGAAGACGCAGGAGAAGGTGTAGGAGAGGATGTTTGCCCCTCTTCTCTTGTTACTCCCAAAAATTCAACTCCCACTGTCTTCACTCTTTCCATGTTTAACATTTCAAGTGATTCTAAGGAGGGCAGTTTTCCCAAGGGAGGCAAATACTCCCAGTTTCTGCAATTACTAAGTGTAATACGCCTCAGCTGGGCCAATGTTGTTGACTGCAGCCAACTAGGGAACACGAGGGGCCCATTGAAGCACCGTATCTCTAATCTTTCTATGCAAGGAGGTGGTTGTAAGGCTTCAAGAATAATGTCTTCACCACCAATTCTGCCAGTACTGATATCAAAATTTAGTGTTAAACCAACGAGGTCTTTCTTATTACGAAGTTTTGCTTTCCTAGCCTCAGTCAAATCTGTTGCATTTCCTAATCCTCTTATCTTCAGATCCCCTTGAAGGCAACTCAAGTTCTCCAAATCACCAATGGTAAATGTTCTAGAGTCATTGCAGACATCGGCCACAACTAACTCCTTTAACGTCCGAAGGCACGTTAATCTTTCCATTCCTTTAGGCATGACTCTCAATCTAAAAGTCTCCCAATTATCAAGGTGCCTCAAATTCTGAAGCTTTCCAATTCCAGAAGGCAGTGTTCTAAGACTTCTACACCTTGTGAGGTCTAGCGTTTGTAGATTATATAAATCACACAAAGTTTCAGGCAATTCTCGCAAATCATGGTTATTACTAAGCTTCAGGTACCGCAAGCGTACTAATTTTCCAATCTCTTTTGGTATTTCTTTAATCAAACACCAACTCAAATCCAAACTCCTTAAACATATCAATTCATCAAATAACTTAGGCAAAGCTCCCCCAATTGAACTATTTTTATTATATGACTTGATTAAGAGGCTACGCAATTTTTGAAAATTATAAATGAAGGGAGGAAATGAACACCCCTTCTCAAGCACCACAACCAGATGACGACCTTTTTCAGTGCAAGACTCTATCTTGGGATCATTTGCAACAGTCACTTCCAGCATAGAACACTCATTTTTTGTCAAAAATCTTGCGAAATCATGCACTATATCATGCATTTTGCATTTCAGTATGCGACTGTTATTTTCATTTTTTTGAAAATCCTGAAAGAAAGAGCGCATAGCTAAGTCATCAAAGCATTCCTGGCCGATGGTCTCCACCTGTTTATTTTTCGTTCCCTTAAAGAAACCTTGCGCCATCCACAATTTGATCAACTTGTCTTTCTCTATCACAGAATCTTTTAAAAAGATGGCACAATATGAAAAGCATTGTTTCAAAGTTGACGATAAATCATAATAGCTCAATAGTAAGGGAGGGAAAATACCCTTTTCAGCTTCTTCAAGTTCCCATAGTTCACTGTCCAACACACTCTGCCACTGTTCTTTGGATTTTTTGAAGCGTAAGAGTCCACCAAGAACCTTTGCAGCAAGCGGCAAACCCTTGCATTTGTTTGCTATCTTCCTACCAATGTCCTCCAAACCCTTGCAATCCTCGCTACTCCTTCCAAAAAATGCGACCTGACTGAACAGCAACCAACATTCCTCCTCAGACAATTGGCTTAACGGGAACAAGGTAGTGCTACCCATGATATTTGCAACATTCTCCTTGCGTGTGGTGATCAAAATTTTGCTTCCTGGTGATCCACACTTGAGAGAGTGTTTCAATGATTCCCACTTTGTGCAATCTTCAGTCCACACATCGTCCAAAACAAGAAGAAATTTCTTTCTCTCAATTGAGTGATGTATTTTCTGCAATAAAGTCTCCAATTCAATAACATTGGGAGCAACCTCGGTTAAAGCTTCAAGAATCGCTTTGGCAATTCTAATCTCATCAAAAGGATCTGAGACACACACCCATATTCTTTTATCAAAATAGGCTTTCACCTGCTGATCATTGTAGGCTAGTTGGGCAAGAGTTGTTTTTCCAATACCTCCCATTCCAACCACAGAGATGATATGGAGGCCTCTTTTTTCTTGACTATTCTCGGACAGCAACTTATTAAGTATAATATGATTATCTTGGTCTCTACCACAAATCTCGGATACATCAATAAAAGAGGTAGTGATTGGTCGCTGGACTTCTTCATTGGCCCTAATCAAATCAAAACTGAACGTATCTTTTTCTCTGCCAATCACTTGGAGTCTTTTGTTTAGATCTTTTACCTTGACAGCAAAATCCCGATGCAGAACAATTTTACTGAAAGAGAAGCATGGGGAGGCAACACAGGAGCATACCTTCTTCTTTGCAATTTGCGATGTGAGAATAAAAGCGTTCCACTCATCTATCAAATCGTCCATGTCATAAGATGTGGCTTTAAGCTTGTCCAACCAGAGTTTGACAGCTTCCTCCTTCACTTGCCTTTTCTCAGCATCTATCAGCACTGCTTGAATAGTTTGGAGGGTGCTCTTGAGCTTCTGAGCTTCTTTCCTGACATCCACAACAAGTGTCACCTCTTGTTCAATTTCTTGATAAACAACAGCTGTTAGCTGCTGCAAGACTGCTGAAACAAGTGCATCAGCCATGCTTCGATCAGAGTTCAGAACTAGACAGATTCAGATGGAGGAGCAGTGACAGAAAAATTGATTCTCAAGGCTTTCAACTTGGTGCTGTCGTTCTTTCTAAATTCCAACCACCAACGACGTGTTATCCAGGTCAAGGGTACCTACTCCCGCTCTGAAGTTGAAAAGAACAAAGTATTTAGTACATTTTAGGCAAAAGCTTCTGAATCGAAATGTACCAAAAGAACAAACGTGAAGGAAGAGGCGAGCTTCGATGACGATGCAACTCAAAACGACCTGGGACTGGGTCAACTATCACGAAACTATCCAGTCCTTGCCTTCTTTTACTCGAGTGGTCCCTAACGCGTGATTATAGACCACATGTCCGCCGCACTTTTCATGAGATTTCCCGGGCTTTGGTTGATTTATTTACTCCTTTTCCTGGAAGATAAGTTTCTTGCCTTGCTTCTCCCTCCTGCAGATGAGTGGCTAACATTTAAGAAAACTTGACTTATGTTACTTGTTTTTGTTCACAAATGTGGCTGTAATTAGTACTTTTTTGGCTTGGCCTAAGAGCTAGTCACACTTCATGCATATTTACCTACCAAATTCTGGAGATATTGTTGGATGTGTACAGAGGCGGAGCCTCCTTATAGTATGAACCCCCAAATTTTAAATTTTTTTTACATATTACATAAACTTTTTTAAATTCTTTTAATAATTTTTAAAATAATAATTAATACAAATAAAGAATAATAAAATAATTTTATATGCTTGACTCAGTTTTAAAGTTTTTTTAATTTTTTTTAAATTATATTATTATTGTTATTTATATTTATTTAATTTTATTTTATTTACTTATATGTTTTAAATCTTTATTGATCTTCTTTAACAAATTTTTATAAACCATCAATCATATTCTGTTTTTTCTTTTTTATTATGTCATATGTAAATTCTATCTTCTACTTGTCATATTTTTTTTCTATTATATGAATTTTATTTTTTATGATTTTAATATTTAAAAAATAAATAAATAATTATGTAATTTTTAAATAAGTTTTAGTATTGCACAATTACTTAAAATTTCATCAATATATTTTTTTTATTTAAGAATAACCAATATGTATGTTGCAAGCTTTAAGTAATAAACATATACATATAAATTGATAGAATGAAATAATTATATTTCTTTCAATACAATTTTGTTTATTCCATATATTTTTAATAGCTTTCAAAATAATTTTTCATTTAATAATTAATTTCAATACAATTTTATTTATTATATATGTTTTTAATGGCTTTCAAAATAATTTTTTATTTAATAGTTAGTTTTATTTTTTAAACTGTTTAATAAAATTAGAGTCATTATAATTAGCATATTACTAGTTAAGCTCAACAAATAAATTCTAAATTAATATGTTATGCCTATCAATTTTTTAAAAAAAATAAAAATGAGCCTGCTAATCCAAACCCATTAAATTTTAAAAACCTATCATAACATATTATATTTTAACAGTCTAACCTAATAACCTGTCATAATATATTATATTTCAATAGTTTAATTCAATTACCTAATATGTTAATTAATAATTTAAGAGATAAATAGAAAATAAAAGGAGAGCTAGAATATACAAAGTAAAGAAACATTTTATTTGAGTTTAAAAAATTATTTTCTTTTCCACTCTTATGTGAAAAAAGCGCGAAAAATTTTTTTTATAGTTCTATTCAGTCATATATATAAATGATGCTATTATTATTATTAATATGTATTTTTTTATATGCTTAATATCTTTTGAATTTTATTTAATTTTTTATATTAATGATAATTAAATTATGTATAATTTTTTTTAATCATTTAACGTCTCTTTTTGCTTCGCCCCTTTTTAAAAAATGCTCTAACTCTACTCCTAGATGTGTAGGCTACTAGTATATGCTTGAGAAATGCCGTGCAATAAAAGATATACAACGTTATTTTTTTGTTATTAAGATCATCATTGATTGTTTAATATAAAATTATTCTATCTAATAGGTGGAAGATAACTATATCTTTAAGCTTTTGATGTTGGAATCTAGAAGTTACAACACTTTGTGGATTAAATCTTTTTTTGACCAAATTTAAGTTGTTACAAACTTTAAGCTATCAAGCCTCAAAAGGTGATTAGGGTTTGCTTTCCTCACCTTAAGAGAACTTCATCTTCATTGGTCTTAAAGATAATGGTTGGTGTATAGATTGAAATTGAGGGTCCGTTTGCTAATCGAAAAGTGAGAGAAATTTTTTTTTTGTTTAAAATATTTTATAGAAAAATTTAATGTTTTCTATTATTTGAATAAACTGTTGAAAACATTTTATGTTATTTGGATTATTTTATGAAAAATATTTTTCATCATGATGGAGTTATTTAGGTAGTAAAATACTAAATAGGAGTTGATTACAAAACAATATTGATATTTGATTTTCATTAATTTGGAATCAAAATTAAGAATGGAAATAAAAATGGACAAAATCAATAATGATATTTCACAAAACATTTAATTATATATCTTTAATAAAAATAAACTATAATTTTCAAAAAAAAATTTCATCTTATCTCTTTTTTATCATAACTGTAAAAATATAAATATTCATCAATTGTATAAGATATTCAAAACTTATACTTATAAATATGTATTCTCAGTGAAATATTTTTTATTATAATTATTAGTAAGATTTAAACTTATTATAAGTGTGTATTTATCAAATGATGATCATTAAAATATTTTATTATAATTATTAGTAAGAATTATTCCATTTATAAATAAAAAATATAATTATATTGAATGATTTCATTAAAAAAATATTTTTTAATTTTAATTGTGTTGTATAATTTAAATATTAATATTTTAAATTAATTTTTTAGAAGTTAAATATTAATATTTATTAAACTTATATTCATAAATTTAGTATAAAATTGTTTTCCGTAATTAACTCTATTGACTCGTAAAATGTTTTAACACTTGAAATTAATTTTTTATCTTTAAAACAAGTATAAATTGTAAAAAACATTTCCCAAAAAATATTTTACGATAAAACAAACTGATATTGAATTAGTGTCATTTTGCATTCCAAGCAAGGAGTACCCGACCATCACTTCTCAGTAAACTGAAAATCCTTGAGGACCGTTGGTCTTCACACGTCCTTAATGTTATTGGTGCTAAGCATAACCCCTGGGAAAGAGTTGGATGTTCCATGCATGTCCAGGGAAAGGAGGTTCTCCATGAGGTGATAAACTATTCCACTGTACTTTTGAGTAGCAGCTTGCTATGAGATGATCAGTTAAAGAAGTAAATAAGCTTTATGCAAAAAGAAAAAGAAAGAAAAATTGAAGCTATAGGTTTGCACAGGTGTTTATATAGTTACTCCACAAATCACCCACCCAAGAAAGTTACTTCAGAAACAGATAATATTTCTAAACCTGCGTAACTGCTGCCTGAGTAGCAACTTCCTTTGAAAATCCTCAAAAGGTCAAGCTGACTGTAATTGAATCTCAAATGGTACTGAATGCAGCAGCTTGAATATTGCAACTATCTACCCGGAAAGGAATGCTTTATGTTATCTATAGTCAGTAGCACACAAAGAAAATAAGAGAATAGTTGGTTTCATGAGTTTGGCTTCTAGTAAATGGGCAGAAGCAATAAATGTCATAAATTTTAGAAAGGACAGCTCTCAGAAGTACCATGCACGGAAAGAATTATATCAATATGGTACGCCAAAGATAAGTAATCAAAATCACCTTGAGATATGACGTTTAATACAATGATTGTTCTTTCCAAGGCAAGAGTACCAAGATCTGGAGTTATTTGCAAGATTGCAGTGACTTCAGATATAGAGTTTTTCCTTCATAACTTATTTGACAGTCCCCTGCTTCATCAGTCAATCACAAGTCTAAGGCCAATGCTTGGGGCATTTCTCTTGGACTTGTGCTTGACAATTATTGAAAGCCCATTAATCAGCAGCATAGCCAAATGAAAGAAATGTACAAAAATTGAGGAAATTACAGAGCATAGGTACACATCTGGTCCTTTGTTGTTGAAAAGCACCACCTTGAAGAAAAGAAGAAAGCCGGTGCTACAACTGAGATCAAAGAAGTTCATAAGATGGAGCCTGCGAAGGCTGAGATGATAGATAAGATATCTGCTCTTCAGATAATATTGATCGGTATTTCCTCTCAATGGATCAAGTAGTTTCAAGCACAATATCTGAGAAGTGAACACACATCAAGATACAGTTCTTTTCCTTTTTTGGCGGTGACAACCCATATTTCTGAGTTTTCCTCATCATGAAACACTTCAGTCATAGAGACACAGAGAAATGGATGCCTTGAAATCCAATGCAGGTCCCTATAACAACAAGTGCGCATAGTTAAAAAACAAGGCTTCAAAACTCAAATGCTTTAAAAATTGAAACTGGTTTATCCATTTCTGGTGTCTTCATCAGGTACCTAAAAGTGTTGCTTGGCAAAAACAAAGGTACCTAAAAGTGTTGTGATGCCTGAAAAGCTTTCTCTTCATATAACTTGAAATCATTTGGTAAAGCGAAATGTTATCCATATAACAAAATGCGAGCTATTCAATTTAGAGACTTTCATTAAAATAAAGCTGTTGAACATGGCATTTGGTTGGCATTTTCTCATTTTCTGTCAACATCCATACTTTCTTTTACAACGTTCACGTCTAATATAGTAATATATGACCATCCAAGATTTCAATTTGTAGCAACCTCCCCTGTTAAAATAGACGAGAAAAAGAAACAAAAAAAAGTATAAGAATGAAGAAAGGACGATTTCTGGAAATAAAGGAGTATGTAAGACTATGATTGATTGCAGGTTAACATGGAGAAACGAAATTAATCTAAAAGAGATTATAGCAGATTTTGTATTAAATCATCAGCCATGATCTAAATGAGGATAAGTACAGCAAGTTTAGACACAGATGTGTCTGAATGTATTGTAAGTTTGAGCAATGATAACAATCACTAAATAAAAAGCGAAATACCTGAGCATAGATTGCATCTGCGAAACGTATGATCCACAGCATAAGAAATCCTAGCCTAGAACCAATTCATCATCAATTTGGATGGTAGGGATGTGGGAGATGGAAGGCCAATCCTCCCCTCTTCCCTTTTCAAAACGTGCCCCAAGAACAGGGCAACCTCTAATATGCAATTCTCGCAGCGTTGTATTATGAAGCAGGTGGCTAGGCAACGCCTTCAACTTTAGACAATAGTTTATTGTTAATGAATGGAGATGAGGCATAATTACTTCGCTTGTGCTTGTCAACAGATTCCCATATTCCCACTCTTCCCACTCTTTCATGTAATAAAATTTGAGACTTTTTAATACGGGGAAGGCAATATTATTATTAGTAGATGATGAAGAAGATGTTTGTCCCTGTCCTGTTTCTACTCCCAAAATTTCGTCTCCCACTTTTTTCACTTTATTCAAAAACTCTATCTCTAGAGATTCAAGGGACTGCAACTTCCCCATGGGAGGCAAGCTTTCCCAGTTGAGGCAATTCTGTAATTGAACCTTCTTCAGCATTGACAATGAAGTCATCCAATTAGGGAAAGCAACAGGACCTCTACAGTTGAGTATACCCAAACTTTCCAGGTGTGGAGGTGGTTGCAAGGCTTCAAATACAACATTTTCATCCTCAATGTTGATCCGTTGCATCTCTTGGGAATCAAATTTTAGACGCAACACGCGGAGGCCACTCTTTGTCCGAAGCCGAGCTTTCTTTGCCTCCCTTGGTTCTGCCACATTTCCCAATCCTCTTATCTCAAGCTCCCCTCGAAGATGGGTGAAGTTTCCCAAATCTCCAAGGCTTCATGATTTATTCTCAACATCACTGCGGCTCACAACAAACTCTTCTAATGTCCGTAGAGATGTCAGTCTTTGCATTCCTTTTGGTATGAATCTACATCTATCTGTACCTAAATTTTGAAGATGCCTCAAGTTGATTAGCTGTCCAATTCTACGGGGCAATTTGATAAGCTTTTTACACGATTTGATGTTCAGAGTTTGCAAGTTGCACAAATCACACACCGTCTCAGGCAATTTTTCCAACTCACTACTACCCTCTAAGTTGAGATATCTCAAATGCATCAATTTTCCTATTTCCTTTGGAATTGCTTTAATTGAAGTTTTGAATCCAAAGTTCATGTCTTTAAAGCTTAGTATCCTCAGACAAGTCAACTGATCCAACAATTTAGCCATTGATGCACTAACAGCTGTACTATCGTTGAAGTTAAGATGGAGGCTGCGCAACTTCTTTACATTAAAAATGGGTTTGGGAATTGCAACAGGTTCATCATGAATTAGGGTTAGATGACGGACATTTTCCTGGTAAGACTCTATATCTAACTCTTCAATATTGTTACTTGCTACCAGAAAGCTTTTATTTCTTCTCAAATATTGAGCAAAATCATGCACTATATCATGCATTTTGCAGCTGATTATGCTATCGTCATGTTCATCCTTCACAAACTCTTGAAAGAAAGAATGTATTACTAAGTTATCAAAGTACTCTTCACCAATGGTCTCCACATCTTTATGTTGCGTCTCTCCAAGCAAGCCTTGAGCCATCCATGACTTGATCAAGAAATCTTTCTCTATTCTATAATCTTTTGGAAAAATGGAACAGTATGAGAAGCATTGCCTTAATGGCGATGGCAAATCACAATAGCTTAACAGTAAGGGAGAAAAAAGCCCATTTTCAGCCTCCTCAAGTTCCCATATGCGACTGCTCAACATTCTTTGCCATTGCTCTCTAGATCTCTTAAAACGTAAGAGACCTCCTAGAGTTTTGGCTGCAAGTGGCAAACCCTGACACTTTTGCGCAATTTTCATACCAATGTCTTCTAAACTCTCACGCTCTTTGTCATTCCTTCCAAAAAATGCTAAGTGACTAAATAATGACCAAGATTCTTCTTTGGATAACTTCCCCAAACGAAATAATTTGCTGCAACCCATGATAGCAGCTACATTCTCCTTACGTGTGGTCATCAAGATTTTGCTTTCTTGGGAACCATAGTTTAGAGAGTATTTCAATGATTGCCACTTCCTCTCATCTTCACTCCACAGATCATCTAAGACGAGAAGGAACCTCTCTCCCTTAATAGATTCATGGATTTGCTCTAGTAAAGTGTTTAGCTCTATGAAATTTGACACAACTCCTGTTAGAGCTTCAAGAATAGCTTTTGCAGTCCTCATCTCATCAAAAGGGTTAGAAACACAAACCCATATTCTCTTATCAAAATAAGCCTTCACCTTATGATCGTTGTAAGCTATTTGGGCTAAAGTTGTTTTCCCAATTCCTCCCATCCCCACTATGGATATTACAGGGATGCCCCTTTCTTCATGGTTGTTCTTGCTGAGCAACATGCTTACTAGGACATTTTTATCACGGTCACGACCACGTATGTCAGATACATCAATAAAGGATGTTGTTATTGGTCGTTCTCGTTCAGGTTCTAAATCATGTCTCCTACTTTGATCAACTGTGAAAGCATAATCGTCTTTCTCTTTGGCAATGACCTGAAGCCTTTCATTTAGTTTTTTAATCTTAACAGCAATGTCATAACGGTGAATGGCTCGGGTAATACAAGACATTGGAGAGTGAATCCAAGAGCGTACCTTGCTTAGAAGGATGGAAGTTGAAGAGCTTTGATCTCTCGCGATTTTCATTTTCAGAATTGCAATTTCCCACTCACCCAACACATCCTCAATGTCATAAGACACGTTCTGAAACTTATCCAGCCAAACTTTGACAGCTTGCTCCTTCAGTTGTCTTTTCTCTGCATCTACGAGGACAGCTCGAATAGTCTGAAGAGTGCTGCTGAGCCTTTTGACTTCTTCTTCCTTAATACCTTCAAAAAGTCTCACCCCATACTCAGCTTCTCGGAGAAGAATCGCAGTTAATTGTTGTGAAACTGCAGAAACAAGTGCATCAACCATGGTAGGAGGGTAGATACTTGAGATCAAGAAGGAATAAAAGAGATGGTTAGTTTGGACTTTAGAGAACTTAGATTGGTTCTGAAGACTTGGGCAATTGCGTAGGTAACTAAGTGACATCAAAATATTATCGGAATGAAATGGCGTTGTAGGTTCAGCGCAATTGCTTGAGATGTCTAGAAAGAGGAATGGCAATGGTTTGACCGAAAGGATAATGAAAAAATTTCGGGGCATTGCTTACGTTCTGCTCTGCCCTGATGGCAATGGAGCGGGCTCCGGCCCCACCTGGACAACCAAGCTGCCACGATGTCAATCTTTGTTCCGCTCCCCACCTCCAATATATTTTCGTAACATTCATTTCTGTCTCATCTTGTCTGTAATTATTTTTTTCCATAAAAATTATTTTGATCAAATTATTAACAAAAAAGGTATTTAAGATTTTTTAATCATACATGTACTTAATCCTATTTTAATATTAATAACTACATTTTCTTTAAAGTACGTAGGCCAATTGTTGAACAGCCCCTCCTCCACTTTTATACCCCTAAACCCTCCTCTTATTAAAGTAAATTTTCTTATTAAATCAAATATTAATTAATTTTTATCTGTCAATTATGTTATTAACCTTGAACTCTTTATTAAAGTGAATTACTCTTAATATTAGCAATATAAAAAAATAAATACATATTTTATCGTATTAAAATACTTAAATAATAAAAAATCTTCTTATCTCTACGTTTTATCCTTATTATTTGTCCCTCCTGATATATATAGCAAAGATTTATTAGTTTTAATTTTAAATATTGTACTTATGAATAAGTTGAACTGCCTTCTAAATTGTTAGATCTCATCCTTAAATTTTCCAATGAAATTTTACCACATCAAGAGAGACAAAAGTGTAGGGACCAAATAGTGTTACTCATAAACAATTATGAGATTTACATGAATGATGAGTTTCAATTAATTCTTCATTCAGCAAAAGATATGTATATATATATTAATTGTAAATATAGAGAAGTTTTTCTTAATTGATGGATGGCCTTTTCAGTTGCATAAAGCCTGAAAAGCAACTATGATATGAGATGGGCTTCAAGCATGATATATAGTCAGATGGACATAGATTTGAATTAATCAGTTGGCACAATCCTCAAGTACATGATCTTGGATTTGTCTAAAGAAATCGTTAAGACGTTTAATCCTGTAACTTTCCAGAAACAAATTCTGAAATCATTCAATAACAAATATATTCAAATGTGAAGACAAAAATATGTTATTGCTTCCTTTGTGCAACAATTTTCTTCCCAAAAGTTAAAACCAAAGAAAGAAAAAGGAAAAAAAAAAAAACTTTGTAGTACTTCAAGACCTTCCAATCTATGCAAGTTGATGCCATGGTTTTTGAATGGAGCATAAAAAGCCACATCCTAACAGAGTGGAGATGGTCAAGAAGCTCCTAGAATTTTGTCATCATATTTGCTCTCTAGCATAGGAACTCTCAACTTCGCCCCAGGAAGACACATAATGATGAATGAAATATATATGCAGCCCCAAGAAAGGAAGCATCCTGCATTCCAAGCAAGGAAGTACTCAGCCATTACTTCTTGGTGAAACTCAAAATGCTTAAGGCCAATTGGTGCTTCCATGTCTTTCATTCTACAGGTGCCAATCATATCCCCCGGTTCAGGGAAAAAAGGGTTTCTCAGGAAATCATGCATGGCACCTCTGGACAGCAGCTTCCTAGTGATTATCTGTTAAGTAAATTAGCTTTATGTCAAAAAAGGAAACATCATTGCACTGGTGCTTCACATCTAATTGGCTACATTGTAATGTTTCATTTACTCTACACATTATTTCTACACATTATTGAAATACCAACAACATGGCTCCTAAAAAACAGATTATATTTCTACCTGCTCAATCTGCTGCCTGAGTTGCATGGCACTTCTTTCGAAAATCCTCAAAGTCAAAGGTCATGCTGATTTCTAATTGAATCTCAAAGGGTACTAAATACAGCAACTTGCAACTATCACTACCTGAAAATGAAATGCTTTCTGTTATGTACGCTCAAAAGCATTGTCAAAACTGCAAGGGCATGTTTCATTGGTTTCATGAGGTTGGCATTCTAGTAAATAGGGTGAAGCAAGATAAATCTTACTAATATTTTAGAGGACAAGTCTTAGAAGTATCTTGAGTAGAAAGCATTACTTAGACATAAAGATTTATATCATTAAAGTGGCCCAAAGATAAGCAATCCAAATGACCTTAAGTCATCAGTCCATCACTATGATTGTTCTCTCCATTGCCAGAGAACCAAGATCTCTTGCAGGCTAGGTGCAGTGACTTCTGATATAAAATTTTATTGGACAATCCCTGCTTCATCAATCAACACACTTTTAAGGCCAGTGCTTGTAGCATATCTATCTTGGATTTTGTGCTTGTATCATGGACAGCCCGTTGGTCAACAGCAGAGCCATAAGAAAGAAATTTGTAAAAAATGAGAAAATTCTAAAGCTTGTGTACAGGTCTAGTCTTTTGTTGTTAAATGGAATTAAGAAAGGACAGAAAACTGGTGATTGAGAATAAGAAGTTCATACGAGTGGACCTATGAAGGATGACATGATGAGATATCTCCTCTTCAGCTTATGCTTTCTGCATTTCCTCTCAAGCACAGTTTCTGGAAAGAGAATACACAGCATGCTACAATATTCTTCTTTCTTGGCAGTGATGAACCACATATCTGGGTTTTCCTCGCCATGAAACACTTTATCACAGAGGAAGATAAACCAAAATCCCATGCATAAGCTCCCTAGGGCAAATAGTTAGAAAACCTGGCTCCAGTGCTCAAATGCTTAGAACCCAAATTGATTAATCTACTTTGCATGTTACGTTCTATGCATTAACTTAAGGTATCTGAAAGCGTAGATCTTCTTATGAATGAATGGAGTTCTCTAACTCTTTATATACCTTCAAACCAAATGTAAAGCAAAATGTTGTATAAATAACAAAACAGGAGCAATCCACCTATGATGACGATTTCAAAGAAATGAAAGCTGCTAAACATGGCCTTTGATAGTCATTTTCAGCCTAGAAAAAGAAATCAACTTCTGTAATTTTTTTTTTTTTAAAAATCTAGAGTCTAATATATGATTATTCAATTCAATTTGTAGGAATTGGAAAATCTTCTTTCCCTGTTAAAATAGAGGGGATAAGAAAAGGGAGGATTTTCAAATTAAAGGAGTTAATCAGGAAGACTATATTGCAGAGGTTAACAATAACAACGGAACGGATTCAAAGGAAATTGTTGCAGATTTTATGTTAAATCCCAACCCACAATCAGAATGAGAAAAAGGTATACCAATTGAGAAAGGGATTTAGGCAAAATATAATGCTAATATAGTTGGATATACTATAAATTGGGTTGATATTAGAATTCATTTTACTTTCTGTAATATTCCTTTTGGAAATTAGGAGTCAAATTGTTAAATAAGGAAAATAAGAACTCCATCTTCTAAGAATAAGAACATGTATACACCTCTTCTTCCTTCTAGATGTAAGCCAGGCTTTTCCTTCCTATATATTAAACACCTTCAGCCACAAAGGGGAATTGCGTGCCATTCAAATCCAATTATAACATACAATTAGCTAGGTGCGGTTTCAAATGCTTGAAAATTTGCATGGACTATTACAGAGAGCAAAATGGATCACTTATCTAGTCTACTTACCATGCATCACCAGGTGCGCCAACAATGGCTAAAGAACAGGTGTTCGAGTATGATTACGGCTTCCCTTGGAAGGAATTTCATGGCTGATTACTGCAAAGCACAAAGTAAAAAAAATACTTTTTCAGAAAGCAGCTTGGAATGGTGGACGACAGAAGGCAAAATAGTTCATGATATAATATAGTTGCAGTACATTGCTTAGTTGCTTGTAGCACACAATTATTTAACGCCAATTTTCTGAGATATAGGTGATTCAACATCAAAGAATATGATCTTTACTTTGGGTTTCGAACTTTTTGTTCTTACTCCTCCCATAAATTTTTTGCAACATCAGAGGGCTTAGCAGGGCTGATCTTCATGTCCTTTACCAAATAAGATTTCCGAGAAAATAAGCCTGAAATTGAAATTCACCCAAAGTCAAAAGTTAGTAAAATGCTAGTGTTCAAGATTATTAATTATCCAATAACAGCTACTTCAAAATAGTTTTCAGTTAGCTCATTGACTTCAAAAAGGCAGTATCACTTTATTCATATAGTACCTTTATGGGAAATGAGGAATGCAAGGGAGCTGTCTTTTACAAACATCAAAAGGATAGCCACAGGCCACAGAAAACGACCTTCTTTTGGTCCTTAAATAGCACAACTAAGTCTTAACTAAGTTAATAAGAGACAGATAAAAAAAGTACAATGTTTTCAAATGAGAAATCTAAATGTGAAACTACATAATTGTTGGACAAGTGGCATGCATAACTTTTATGTTTAGAATGTTGAAATATTACTATTTTGAAGAAATGCGCATTATTGGAAAATGTGAAATGGACTTTTAACTCATTTCAAAAAATTAAAAAAGAACAAAACATGAATGAAAATTAATAAAATTTGTTGCAAAGCATGAAATATGGCCTTGTATATAATTGGTGACTATAATTAGGATTTGGGGAAACACTCTGAACAATGGATAATGGCTAATAGGAATTATCAATAGTAAACAACAAAGAAGAGTAACCATTTATACCAATGCTTTGAAGCCGAAAAGTGATCAATGCCCATCTCTTTTCACGTCTTCACCATTAATAGTGATGGTTGGAATGTGAGAGATATAGGGCCAGCCATCCCCTGTCCCATTTCTTAAACATCGTTCCCCTAGAATAGGGCAATCAAAGATCTCCAATACTTGCAGGGTCCTTTTCTGGAGAAGATGGCACGGCAGCGACTTCAACTTGAGGCAACTATTGATATTCAAGGAACGAAGACATGGCATGATTGTAGTACAGCAAGAGCCATCATGTCCTATGCTTGTGGATAGGTTCCCATATTCCCACTCTTCCCACTCTTCCATAAATTGAAACTTGAGATGCTTCAAATTAGGGAAGGCAATATTGTTGTTATTACTAGATGATGAAGAAGATGATGTTTGTCCATCTTCTCTTTCTAATCCCATAAATTCTTCACCCACTCTTTTCACTTTCTTCATTTCCCATATCTCCAGATGTTCAAGGAATGGTAACTTTCCCATGGGAGGCAAAGTTTTCCAATTGAAACAAGCCCATAGTATAACCCTCTTAAGCATAGTCAATGACGCCATCCAGCTGGGGTATACAGTTGGACCATTCATGCGATTTATGTTCAAAGATTCCAGATACGAAGGTGGTTGTAAGGCTTCAAGAACAGATGCTTCATCCGTAATTCTCTTATCAAGAACAGATGCTTCATCCGTAATTCTCTTAGTTTTGGCATTGGAATTAAACGATAGAGTCAAATTACGGAGGCCAGTCTTATTCTGAAGTATCGCATGCTCTGCCTCATTCCCTGTTCTCTCATTTTCCAATCCTATTATCTTAAGATTCCCTTGAAGATTACGGACGCCAGTCTCATTCCGAAGTCCTGCATCCCCTGCCTTATTCCCTGTTCTCACATTTCCCAATCCTATTATCTTAAGATTCCCTCGAAGATGAGCCAAGCTTCCCAAATCACTAATGTTGCATCTACCCTTGATTCTCAAAGCATCAAAGCTATAGACAACAAACTCTTCTAATGTCTGTAGACATGTTAAACTTCGCATTCCAGGTGGCATGGAGTTGCATCCATATGTTCCTGCATTTTGAAGATGTCTCAAGTTGACTAGCCTTTCAATTCCAATAGGCAATTCTTTAAGACTTGAGCACAGCCTGATGTTTAGAGTTTGTAAGTTAGGTAACTCACACAGTGTCTCAGGCAATCGTTCCAATCCTTTATTTCCCTCCAAATTTAAATATCTCAAATGTATCAAACATCCTATTGCTCGTGGAAGTCCTTTAATTGCACTTTGCTGTCGAAATCTCTTGCTACTCAAGTCTAGCATTCTTAAACAAGTCAACTGATCAAATAATCTCGGCACAGATATCTTTAAATTTGATAAATCAAAATGACTCAAGTCAACTCGGAGGCTACGTAACTTTTTGAGATTATAAATGGGATTTGGAATTGCAACATGTTCATCATCAAGAATGAATGTTAAATGACGAGCATTTTCATAATAACAGTCAACTATTTGCTCTTCAATACCGTTGCTTGCTACTAGAAAACATTCAGCTTTTCTCAAAAGTTGAGCAAATTCATGCACTATATCATGCATTTTGCATCGAATTATGCTATCATCATCTTCATCTTTTTCAAACTCTTGAAAGAAAGAACGCATTGCTAAGTTATCAAAGTACTCTTCACCAACAGTCTCCATCTTAGTTCCTTGCATTTCTCCAAGAAAACCTTGAGCCATCCATAACTTGATCAACAAATCCTTCTCTATCTTATGATCTTTCGGAAAAATGGCACAGTATGAGAAGCATTGCCTTAATGGCGATGGCAAATCATAATAGCTTAATAGTAATGGAGAAAAAAGACCTTTTTCAGCCTCATCAAGCTCCCACATATGACTATCCAAGATTCTTTGCCATTGTTCTCTAGATCTCTTGAAACGTAAGAGACCTCCCAGAGTTTTTGCTGCAAGTGGCAAGCCCTGACACTTATCTGCAATTTTCTTACCAATATCTTCCAAACTGTCACGCTCTCTGCCATTCCTTCCAAAAAATGCTATGTGACTAAATAAAGACCAACAATCTTCTTTGGATAACTTCCCCAACTGGAATAATTTGGTGCAACCCATGATAGTAGCAACATTCTCCTTACGTGTGGTGACCAAGATTTTGCTTCCTTGGGAACCACCGTTAAGACAGTATTTCAACGACTGCCACTTCCTCTCATCCTCAGTCCACACATCATCTAGGACAAGAAGGAACCTTTTTCCCACAATAGATTCGTGGATTTTCTCTAGTACAGTACTCAACTCACTAAAACTCGAGGCAACACCCGTTAGAGTTTCAAGAATTGCTTTTGCAATCCTCATCTCATCAAAAGGATCTGAAACACACACCCATATTTTCTTTTGAAAATAGGCGTTCAGGTCTTGATGGTTGTAAACTATTTGGGCTAAAGTTGTTTTCCCTATGCCTCCCATCCCCACAATAGAGATTATAGGGATTCCCCTTTTTGCATGGTTATTTTCACCTAGCAACATGCTCATAATGGTGTTTCGATCTTGGTCTCGACCACATATTTCAGATTCATCAATAAAGTATGTGGTTTTTGGTCGTTCAGGTCCTAGATCGTTATTCGTATTTAGATTAACTATGAAAGCGTAATCATCTTTCTCCTTGGCAATGGCTTGAAGCCTCTCATTTAGCTCTTTGATCCTGACAGCAATATCACGACGTTGAACAAGTCGTGGAATAGAAACGCCTGAGGGCTGAATCCAAGAGCATACCTGACTCAGAGGAGTTGAAGTTGAAGGGCTTCCATTATATCCCTCGATTTGCGATCTGAGAATTGCAGTGTTCCACTCATCCAACACGTCTTCAATGTCGTAAGATACGTTTCTAAGCTTATCAAGCCAAACTTTAACAGCTTCCTCCTTCACTTGTCTTTTCTCTGCATCTACAAGGACAGCTCGGATGGTCCGAAAAGCGCTGCTGAGATTCTTGACTTCTTCGTTTACACCAACAACAAGTCTTACCCCGTTTCCAGCTACTTGAAGGCCGATTGATGTTAGTTGTTCTAAGACTCCAGAAACAAGCGCGTCGGCCATGGTAGGAGAGCAAATACTTGAGAATTGACGGGATAGAGAGAGGAGATATCTAGGGATAATTGCCAGACTAGAGAGCTTCAATTTTTCGTTTGACTTCAGCTAAGCTTAACTTCTGGTTCGTACGTAAATTATTATTGAATTTGAGGCTAAAATGTCATTGTCCCTAGCAGTGGAGGACAGATCATCTTGTTGCTTTTCGGAGATCACGAAATTGCATCCAAATTACACAATACCTTGCCTTTTTTCTTCGCCCAATTAAATTCCTCCAACAATTAGCAATGGGCCGGTGCACAGTTCTCTCTACGTAAGGCAACAATACGAAATTGTCCACAGCTTACTTTTTTGGATGTTAAATTCATAATAATACTTAACCAAATATATGTACTCTGTGAGATCTTTGATTAAAAATTGTACTCTTATTTTTTAGTAAAATTGCCACTTGTTGCTTTTGTTTAATTCGAAAATTAGATCTTTATTATTTTAAATATTTTAAATAGTATTGTACTTAGCATTAACTTTTTATAGTGCCGCTTGCCGACAATTTTAGGTAACAAATTACTATATGCATTGCCGTTTTATCTTATTTAATACGCAATGAGTGTGCATCGACAATAATGAACATAGATTTGTGAAACTCATTCGGAATTTAGAATAACTTATTTTATTTAAATTTTAAAAATTCTTTAAATTTCATTATATATAGATGGTCAACTACAAATCATATGAAATTTATATTATTGTCACTTAACAATTCTCTTCCTTCAATCAATATTAAAAAAAAAACATAGTAAATCTTACATGTGCGATATATAACTTTTCCAGTAAACATATTAACTCAATCACATGGTATGAATTTCATTTAAATAACAAGCTCATAGAAGCCAATGACATCATTGAATTATATGTGGGAAAACTTTTTTAATGTATAAAGATTAGGATCTTTTATAATTTAACATGTGAAAATTTTATTTTATCATGACTTGCACCTGATAATTAATTAATTGTTAATGCATGTGCATCTAGATTTCTATTGAAAAACACCTTATTTTTCTTGTTTATAATTATTTGCACTTACATCTCCAAAACTTTGCAGGATAATACGAAACCAGAGATAGAGTCACATATAGACCAAGGGCAAGACCTCTGAAAAGATGACAAAGGGACTTTGCCCAAAAAAAAAATGAAAAAGAAACAAACAAACAAATGCCGACGCCTAAATGCAACGGTTGGCGAAGGCTAGGAGCCACCCAAAGACCAAAGACCTAAAATATCAAGACGTAATTTTAAGGTGACGGTTGGAACTGTATTTGTTTTCTTAGGCGCTGATCATAGTTGCACTACCTAGAATCCAAATTATTTACTTCAATTATCAGGACTTGGAGCATCTTTTACTTCTAGCTAGCTACCTCAAGTTTCCGAGTAATATCGTCTACCTGGACATACTCAACCATATAAACCCCTTTTTGTTCTCGTCCATGTTCCGTGTCTATATATCTATAATCTATAACTTAACTATATATAAAAGTATAGCTTTTGCTATTGGGGAGTGCAGTTACAAGAGAAACAGTGGAGGGTTGGTACGGTCGTTGGAGTCAACGAGGGACAGCGAACGTAGGAGGGGGAAGACAAGATGATATATAGGAAGAAACCTGCTTACTGTGGACGTGGACATCATCGGCCCGAGAATAACGAGGGCATCGTTGGAGGAAGTTTTTGAAAACTATGGGAAGGATGGACCTTTACACCGCCAACATAAATGCAGAACAGAGGAGGAGACAATCGTTCTTTGCCTTCGTTAGACGCCGAGATGAGGAAGAATTAAGGAGGGTAGTTCTCTAGGGGAATGAAAGACTGATTGATGGGGTGTTAAGAAGGCCTCTTTTAGCTGGAAAGAATGTAGAGTCAAAAGGAAGGAAACATACAGGGGCATCCCAATCATGAGGGGTGTTCGTATACCTAAAGATAATAAGAGAACATACAGAGAAGCTCTGATACAGGGTAAAGAGAAGGAGCCGATGGAGGAGAGCATATCAAGGGAGACGGAGGATGACACGGTAAAGGACAAGAAGGAGAAAGAGGAAGCAAAAACCAGAAATAGGGGTGATGATAAGGTTTGGGAGATCGAATACCGTGTCAATGAGATAGACTGGCTAAGCAGGAGTGCTATTGGATGCATCAGAGGTCCATTCTACTATAAGATAGTTCAATTGGTGTTATTTTACGAGGGTACCTCTGTACTAATTCAACCGATGGGAGGTTTATAGGTGCTACAGACATTTGGGGAAGACGACGAGATGAATGTCCTATTAAAGACATTCCCGAAGATATTCTTCTTGTGGTTCGAATTGTGTTAAATATATTTACATGCACATGTATATACAAATACATAATAATGAATAATAACAGAAGTAGAAACAAATAAATATAAGTAAATATCAACTATTATTTGATAATAGTGCACCTTTCTTCGTTGCAAATAAATTCACTAAATCAATAATTCAATAAGGATCACGACACTAACCTCCAACTATAACAAATGTCAAGCTTCTTCTTTCACAAGCTCACCTTTAGAGTTACTCAGTCTATTTCTAATGAGTTCTTCTAACCTAAATGGTAATTTTACAGTGATGGTAATACGATATTTGTTTTTTAAAAATTACCTTGGGTTGGGGACCCATACGTTTATTTTATAAGCAAAATCATTCCCATCAATGAGATACTATTATCTTAAAATTAGAGAATTTTAAGGATAATGGGAAATATTATAATTCCATTCAAATAATGAATAGTTATCACAATCTTATTAAAACCATATCACTTATCATGGAAATTAAAAGTTAGGATCATTAAAGATAATGTGATTTTTAATTTTAAAATTAAAAAATTCCAACATTCTTCCACTTGGTTCAAACATTTATTACACAATTATTTCTGCAACATGATAGGCTTATTCCCTATATACTTAAAGAAAAAAATGGAATTACATGAATCATGGCATTAAGTCCTTTTATAAATAAGTATTACCTTCCATGTATTACAATGCAATTTTTCCTTTTCTGAATAAACTTCATAACATTACTTTATGAATAAACCTCAAATGTTTATTTTTGGTCCTTATATATTGGTTGTTCTCAAACATTAATGTATACAATCATAAATGAGAAAACAAACAAAAAACAGAGTTTCATTACAGAGAAAAATGTGCTAAAATCTCAACTCAAATGGCAAGTGACAAATCGACAATTAATCCCATTTTCGCTACATGATCTTTGAACATTTTTTGTGGCATGCCTTTTGTCATAGGATCTACAATCATTAACTTTGTATGAATGTGTTCAATGAACGCTTCATTTGATTTAATGTGCTCTTTGATGGCTAAGTACTTAATGTCGATGTATTTACTTTGACTTTCATTCTTATTATTCTTAGCAAAGAACACAACAGCAAAATTGTTACAATATAACGTCAATGGCTTAGAGATTGATTCAACAACTCAAAACTTAGAGAAAAAACTCCTCAACCAAATACCTTGTGATGTAGCCTCAAAACAAGAAACAAACTCAACTTCCATAGTAGAAATAGCAACCAAAGATTGCTTTGCACTTCTCCAAGATATAGCTCTTCCAGCAAGGATGAAGATATATCTAGATGTTGACTTTCGAGAATCAACACAACCAACAAAGTCTGAATCCGAATATCCAACAACTTCCAAGATGTCGAATTGTCTATATGTAAGCATGAAATCTTTAGTCCCTTGAAGGTACCTCATGACCTTTTTTGAAACCTTCTAATGATCTAAGCTTGGATTACTTTAATATCTTCCCAACATTCCAACTGTAAATGCAATATTTGGTCTAGTACAGACTTAAGCATAAATCAAGCTTTGAATAGTTGAAGCATATGGAATGTTTTTCATTTGTTCCCTCTCAAGTTCATTCTTGGGGCATTAGTTCAAATTGAACTTGTCACCCTTCACAATAGGTGTCACACTAGGTGAACAATCTTTCATTCAAAATCTCTTTAAAACCTTATTGAGGCTTTTTGAGACAAACCTAAGATACCTTAAGATCTGTCTCTATGAATCTTGATGCCAATGACATAAGACACTTTGCCCATATATTTCATGTCAACATGTCAAGAGAGAAATTGTTTTATCTCATGTAGCAATCCCATATCATTGGTTGCAAGCAAAGTATCATCTACATATAAAACCAGAAAGATGATTTTACTCCCACTAACCTTATGGTATATACATTGATCCATAACATTCTCTACAAAACCAAATAAAGAGATAACGTTGTAGAACTTTAAATATCACTGACGAGAGGCTGTTTCAATCCATATATGGACTTTTTAAGTTTGCAAACCAAGTGTTCACCTTTATTTGAAATGAACCCTTCAGGTTGTTTCATATAAACCTCTTCCTCTAAATTTCCATTGAGGAATGCCGTTTTCACATCCATTTGATGTAAATCTAAGTCAAAATGAGCAACTAATGCCATGA
>NW_018397267.1:6319683-6319765 GCF_002168275.2 Theobroma umbraticum | reverse complement strand
GGGGTGTAATAAACTTTTTTAACATTAAACGAAATTGTAATTATAAAATTATTATATTTGCAATTGCAGAGTTTTTTTTTTT
>NW_018397267.1:6319579-6319673 GCF_002168275.2 Theobroma umbraticum | reverse complement strand
TTGCAAATTGTTTTGGTGGTCTGTGCAAATCCATATACTCTTCCAAGAGGTTGCAAATTACCGTCATTTCTAGCGAAGTAAGTTAACATTTCAC
>NW_018397267.1:6319390-6319569 GCF_002168275.2 Theobroma umbraticum | reverse complement strand
CTTATACAAGTGTGCAGAGAAGTTTGAGACATGAGAGTCATAAACGTTTAATGTTTTAGTAAGCCAGAGTTATGGCTTCTGAAAGTCATGAAATGGAGAAAGTTGACACCGCTGTGGGCCTTGTCAACGTGAAAAAGGTCGGTGGCAGTGGCATTTTAAACAAGCTTTGACTCCCATTA
>NW_018397267.1:6319170-6319380 GCF_002168275.2 Theobroma umbraticum | reverse complement strand
TGAGTTTAATTATTACAAGCACAAATCTCATAGTTTAATACATAAAACACTAGTCAATTTTCAAGCTTAAAATTTATGAGAATGAAAGCTTTTACACAATGTTTAATATTTAATTATCAGATAATTTGGTAACATTATGAGAAATTAGATGATTTCAAAGTTGAAATCTTAACATGTGGATGATTATTGCCATTTGAAATCAAAATATAC
>NW_018397267.1:6318868-6319017 GCF_002168275.2 Theobroma umbraticum | reverse complement strand
GCATCTCATATTCAATTTCGTTTTTAACCCTAATCTTAACGTCCTTCACTTCATTCTCCCACCTTTTGATGGCATTAGCGTTGCAGCATTCTACATCTCTGTTTTTCAGCTTGTTCAACAGGAACTGCATTAAAGCAAATCGATGAGCA
>NW_018397267.1:6318667-6318779 GCF_002168275.2 Theobroma umbraticum | reverse complement strand
TTGTCTATTTGACTGTTCCACCACTGTGTTGAAACAAGAGTTGAAAAATGAAAACTCGAAAGACTTAATCAATGGCCATACCTTAATGAGACCAAAGTGCCAGTCCCCTACA
>NW_018397267.1:6318024-6318529 GCF_002168275.2 Theobroma umbraticum | reverse complement strand
TGACCTTGGAGTTGCACAAATTGACAGCGTCAGAGAGGTGACCTCACTTGGTGGAGGAACTGAAATATCTGGCAGCTCTTGTTGAAGGAAAGAATCCTTTGCAGTTAGTTAGATGATATCCATGTTAGTTGATTGATAGATTTGAGAATAATCTAAAAAGTTAGCAACTTTGTGAATTCAAAATGTTACCTTATGGAGAGGGAGGCGCAAGTATAAGGTGTCTATCCGTCCAAAGTTTGCTAGGAACTGCCTAAAACTAAGGACCCATTCGGCTCCAAAAGTGTTGTCACGATGTAAGTCGAAATATACACGAACTCGCAATTGAGAAATGAGATTATTAATTAGAGAGATGGAAGGTGTTGTTTCTTTACTGCCATTAAATGAGAAAGAAAGCAGATTTGGAGAGTCAATCTTCATATCTGCAATTCTCTCGCAATCGTATATGCTTAGACTTTTCAGCTTATGACTCAAAATCTTAACTCTTTCCAACCTATTGCAATAGCTT
>NW_018397267.1:6317768-6317924 GCF_002168275.2 Theobroma umbraticum | reverse complement strand
AAAGATAATGTGGGATAGAAATCTTATGAGATATTATTATATGTCCAACAAAAAAAGAGAAAAAATTAAAAAAAAAGAAAAAATTAAAAAAAAAGAGAGAAGGACATTAGTGTTTTTTTATTCTTTGTTTGGTAAGAAAGAAATAAGATGAGAGAA
>NW_018397267.1:6317613-6317758 GCF_002168275.2 Theobroma umbraticum | reverse complement strand
GAATTTACATCTTTCTTTTCTTTTGGGATGTAATCCTTTCAGATTTGGAGAAATTTAGTAAGCATTTATTTATTTTAATTATGTTTTTGTTATTTCTTTGCTTCATTTTATTTCTAGGCATTTAACAATCTACTTTATCATTTTC
>NW_018397267.1:6316830-6317603 GCF_002168275.2 Theobroma umbraticum | reverse complement strand
CTTTTCTTTTCTTTTCTTGAGATTTTTGCTTACATTTGCTATCTAGTTTTTTTTTTTTTGCTTCAATAAAAATATTATATTTTGAGACTTATATTTTCATGATTTTTTCATATTTTTAATTTTAAATGTTATGGTTTTAATCTTTGTTTAATTGTTTATAATTATTTTCATTCTTTTAATACATTAGACATGGATAAGTTTGTTACGAAAACTAAACGTGCTTGAACCAGGAGCGGAGCGTCCCTTTGTAACGGGGGGCCAAGATTTTTAAATTTTTTTTTATATTATATATTTTTTAATAATTTTTTAAAATAATTTTTATTAAATAATTAATATAATAAAAAATACTAAAATAACTTTACAAACTTTATTCAATTTTACTCAAATTTTTAAATTTATTTTGAATTTTTAAGTTTCTTCACCCATTTTTTTCTCTTTTCATTTATGTTCTTATATTGTGAAATTATAAAAAGGTAAAGTTTTTATTTAATTTTTTCTATTTATATTATTATTATTTTTTATGTTTTTCAATTATATTTTCTTTGCTTATATATTTTAAGTTTCTATAGATTTCTTCTTTAAATTTATATAAATCATCAACCATATTATTTTTTGTTATATAAGTTATATCTTCTATTTGTCATAGTTTTTTTTTGGTTATGTGGATTTTATTTTTAATGATTTGAATTTTTTAAAAAATTATTTTATATGTAATTCTCAAATATAAGTTCTATTGTTGTATTATTAGTTGTTGTTTAAAATTTCACTAATAT
>NW_018397267.1:6315566-6316820 GCF_002168275.2 Theobroma umbraticum | reverse complement strand
TATTAATTCTAATTATATAAGAAAAAATTATCTCAAGCACATGTTTTTAATGTGCTTTATATTTGATATTTAATTAAAAAGAAATTATCTTGAATATAAGAAGAAATTATTAATTTTGTATATCGTATTTAACTATTTCTATTTTATGCATTGAGTTTAATATTTGGTGTTATAAACTTAAATATAATAAAATAAAAATATTTATGTTGACTACATTAATTTTTTAGTTAATTATATTGAGAAAGATAAGATTTCAAAATAAAATAAATGATAAGTTACTTACAAATAATTTAATTATTCATATTAAAAAAGATATTACCATCGTCAAATAAAACTTTTCTAAAGCACTATTATAAGTTTTTTTCTTTTTGTTTCTTTTGATTTACGTGTTATATAAAATTATTATCTATTATAAATCTTTTGATTATTAATGGTTAAGTTCAATATATTAATTTTAAAAATTTTAACTTTATTTTTCTTAACCTTTGACCCTTCAATAAAAATTAACTAGCTCTGCCACTGGCTCGAACCAAATCTCAATGTAACCAAAACCAAGGGCCTAGTAGTGTTCGTACAAAAAAAAAAACTAACCAACGTGCCCTTATCTGAAGAGAGCCAAATCAAAGTGTCTCAAAACAAGTTGTGGGTGATCCTGATCTAAGACCTTATATTTCAAGTATTGCTCATAATGCTAAGCAAAGAGAGAATATTCGAAGAGCATATTTGATCAAGGGCCCTCGTCAACCAAAACTTACAAACTTTCCTCCTACTGGTTTTGTGAGAAGAAAACATAAATTTAATCCACTATGGTACAAGGAATATGACACTTGGTTAGAATTAGAGCTGTCTATATGGGTTGGCTCGGCCCAGCCCGGCCCCAGCCCTTGTGGGGTGAAAAAATATGAGTTGGGTCGAGCCAGCCCATTTTTTATATAGGCTATCAAAATCTCAACCCAGCCCCACCTCTTGTTAGCCCATGAATTGGGTTGGACTAGTCATTTTTTTTTTTCTAAAAAAAATTAATTTTTATAATTTTACTTGATAAATTTTTTATTAATAAAATTATTCTATGATTTAATTCATAAATTAAATAATAAAAATATGTTACAAATAAACAAATTACACCAAATATAAAAAAATAAATAAATTACATAATAAAGTTTAAATATTTAACACAAACTACTATATTATAAACATAAGTATATAACCAAATAATAAAAATTATAAGACTCATTTATATCCTCCTCAATCTTC
>NW_018397267.1:6274068-6315556 GCF_002168275.2 Theobroma umbraticum | reverse complement strand
AAAACATTTAAATCTTATTTAGACAGCAATTATGTCTCAAGGTCTGAATTATTATCAATTTATAATCTAATATTCATTACCATAAAAGAAAAAGAGATAATAAGTTTTAATCTAAATTAAAATTTTTAATTTGACAAATGAAGATTAAAGACATTGAAATATATAAAATAAACAATATTATTGGTAACTAAATTATTAATTTTACATAATTAAATATATAAAATTATTAAATTAATTAAAATTATTTTTTTTCTGACCCATAGGGCTGGCCCTACCTCAGCCCATATCAGCCCACTGATTTGATGGGTTGGCCCATTTAGGCCCGGTTCCAATATGGGTCAAAATTTTTCAACCCAGCCCACCCCATATTTAATAAAAAATGAGCAGACTCGATGGGCCAAGCCCATTTTGACAGGTCTAGTTAGAATATAGTGAAAGTAAAGATGCTACTTTTTGCTTATGTTGTATTTTTCCAATATTGAATGCGATGATCATCAAGGTGGGCATGGTTCATTTGTTGGTGAACGGTTTAGAAATTGAAAAAAGAAGAATAAGTTGGATATACATGTAAGGGTGCATGATAGTAGTCATAATAAATATTTAAAGTCTTGTGAAGATTTGATGAAGCATAGTTGTTGGGATTTCAAGTTAAGCAAAAATTCATTGCTGAGTTCGTTTGAATGCATCAATTGAATGTGTTAGGTCATGATGCAGCAATTGCTGAGTTCGTTATCCAGAGCATGCATTGCCTTTTCATGGTCATGATGAGTTAGGGCTTTCAAATAATCCAGGCAATTTTCTTAGACTTCTAAAATTTCTTTGCAAACATAATGAAGAAGCAAGTAGAGTTTCTCTGAAAAATGCTCTAAAGAATCACAAATTGAATACAACTTCAATCCAAATGAATATTTGCAACGTTACTACTTTTCTGACTACAAGAGTAATCATTGAAGATATTGGAGATAATTTCTTCTCTTTGCTAGTTGATGAGGCTCGTGATTCCACTGTCAAAGAACAAATGGTTGTTAGCTTGAGATATGTGAACAAACATGGATGCATCATTGACTGTATTCTTGGCATTGTGAATGTTTCTGAAACCACTTCTTGGATCCTAAAGAGGCCATATGACTTGCTTTTTGTGACACATGGTTTTAATGCGTGACGTATTAGTGGTCATGGTTACGATGGGGCTAGTAATATGTGTGGAAATGTTAGCGATCTTAAGATTTTGATATCGACCGAGAATCAATCCACTTTCTATGATCACTGTTTTGCTCACCAACTTCGATTGGTACTTGTATCAGTTGTAAGAAAGTATGAGAAGCTTAGTTCATTGTTTGATTATTTGGTCGCTTTAACAAATTTTGTTAGGGCTTCTTGCAAAAGGAAGGAGCTACTTTGGATGAAACAAATTGAAAAAATAGTTGAAGGAATTTCTCAAGGTAATATGGTGACTGGAAGAGGTTTGAATCAAAAACCTACTTTGAAATTACTTGGAGACACATGTCGGATTCACATTAATATGGTACAATTCTTTGTGTGATTTCTTTGTTTTCTCTAACACTTGATGTGCTTGAGACTATAAAAGATATGTCGATATTTTTTTATAATAAGGGTGAAATAATCAGACTCATTGAAGCAATGAATGATTTTGAATTTGTATTCCTATTACACTTAATGAAAAATCTGTTGAAAATCACAAATGATTTATCATAGACATTACAAAGAAAAGATCAAGACCTTCCAAATGCTATGAGTTTAGTCAACGTAGCCAAGAAGAGGTTACAACAATTTAGAGAAGATGGGTGAGATGATTATTCATAGAAATTTGTAATTTTTGTAATAAGCTTGAGATTGATATTCTAAACATGGTTGCTTTCTTGGTGCACCGTGGGAGATCACGATGTAGAGCTGAAAAATCCACAAATCTTCACCAATTTAAGGTTGATTTACTTTACATTGTAATTGATTTTCAACTTCAAGAGCTGAAGGAGCTCTTTCATAAAGTTAGTACAAAGTTGCTTTCATGGATAGCTTGTCTTCATCCATGCCATTCCTTCTCAGTTTTTGACAAACAAGAATTGATTCAACTTGCTAAGTTTTATCCGTTGGTACTTTATGATGTACATCTCTTGGCACTTGACAATCAACTTGATAATTATATTTCAGATATGAGAAGTAATGTTGACTTTGATGATCTAAAAGGAGTTGCTGATCTTACTCAAAATATTGTTAAAAAGCAAAAAGATATTGAGTTTTCGTTGGTTTCTATGTTAGTGAAGTTGGCATTAGTCTTGCTAGTTGTAACAGCAACGATTGAAAGAATTTTTTACTATGAATCTCATTAAAAATATACTTCGTAATTGAATGGGAGATATTTGATTGAATGATTATTTAGTAACGTATATTGAAAGGGATATTTTCAAAATTATTGACGATGAAGCAATTATGAAAAGATTTCAAAACATGAAAAATAGAATGATATTATAATTTGTAAATATCAAAAATTAATTTAAAAAATATCTTTTTTTTATATGTATATATAAAATAATTTAATATCTCATTTATTTGTGTTTTTTTTTATTAAAATGATGACCTCCTTGATTGACATCCTAGATCCCCACTGCGCCTTAACGTTGAGATCAGTGAGACTATAATGGTTTTCCTTTATATATACTGCAGGCAAATTATCCTTGCGAAACTGTTATATCAAACAGCATACGTTGCCCAAGTCAATAGCTAGGCACAAACCGACAAAAAAAAGTCAACATTTTGGGCTTTAGTTTGTTTCTGTCAGCGTTCCATGTTTTACAGCTTTTCATTTTTTTTTAATATTGTTAATTAGCAATATAAATTATTTTTCCTAACCGACAGATAATTTTGTAATATTGATGTGATATGCATTGAGATAAAACAAAAATGTAATAACATTGAAATAAGAGAAATTATTAGACAGGTCACTTTTACAATAGAAGTCATATACTTGACTAGTTAAAATGTGATATGTGATCAAAATTATCAAAAGCGTAGAGTCAATTTTCTGTAATATATATATATATAACTTTAATTATATGAGACATTTTGTTTTATAAGATTATAATTATAATAATAAAAAAGGTGTATAAAAGAATGTTTTTTGCCATAAATAGATTGATAGAAAGCAAATATCAATCACTTATGCAAAAGAACTAATTCAATCTAGTTAGTTTAAAATAAAAATATTTTATTAAATAAAATACGTCCAAATTCTTAAAATATTATCTTAATTTAATTAAGTTTATTTATTTTTAAAATATGCATCTCATCTCAAAATAATATTGTTTCGTTTAATTTTGATTAATAAAGTCAAATGGACATCACATGATATCCATTTCACTCTTCGGGAAACACAAAAACAAGTAAAAAAAAAAAAAAAGAAAGACTTAACTGATGACTTAGATAAAATGTAAACAATGTAATAAAAAGTGAAATTACCGGTTTCTTTCTTTACTGTCATGTTTTCCAGCACCACTTGTTATCTAAATTCTTCACCTATGTATAATGTAATCTAATATTTTACTTTAGGGTAAAATACTTTCACCTTTTAAATTTTAATTGAAATTTTGAATAGGTCTATTAATTTTTGAAATAAACACTCTGTCTTAAAAAATATATTCTGTTAGATACATAAATCTAATCGTTAATCAACCGTTAGTGTTTTTATTAGCTCGATAACCTAATAATATTGAAATGGTAATTTTATTTTTTATTAATTTAAAAAATTATTATTATATGTTTTTTATTAATTTTAAAAAATATCAATAAGTGCTTCCTAGAGGAGATCGGTGTTCCCTTTATTCTATTTTGTTTCAAAAATATATAATTAATTTTTAAAATTAATAAAAAATATTATTTTAATTTTTTCATAATTTCTGTTAAAAGTGTTTATATTTTTTGGATGGAATGTCCATTTAACAAACCCACTTAAAACTTTGATTAAAATTGAGGAAAAAGATCATTTCAAGAACAATATATGGATTTTACCCTTCAAGTGTTTGTTGTTTGCAATCTTGCTTGAGAATTTCTATTTCGAGAACCCCGAATGGATGTCGTGAAAGAGTTAATAGGTGTGGTAGCTCATAATAACAGAAGCTGCAAAATGATCTTTAACTCTTCCATTACATTCATCTATGGTTCTTGAGTTGATTCAAAGTAAGGGTGAACGTGGGAAGAGAAAATGAAGGTTGAAGGGCTTTTTGAAAATTGTTTGATAAAATGCCCTAAAAAGATGGGATGGGAAGAAAAAATGAGAAGAAGTTGAGGCTTTTAAATGTAATTTTGTTTGATACAGGTTGTTATAAGTTACTGACATATTGAATGCAAAAGTTACAAGGAAAAAAAATTTGAATGGACATAAAGATAACAAAGCATTTCAATATCTTGTGTGTTTTGTCTTGTGATGCGAATTATCTTGAATTAGTCATAATCTAATCCTAATACCTTCAATACTTACATAACAGACTTGAACATAACAAGTGATAAAAGAGTTAATGCAAAGGCTTTTTTCTAAACAAATGATATCATCTTTGCATTGGATGCAATATTCTACAACAATTGATATTCATCATATATCTTAAACAATAATCGTATCAGGTCCCTTGTGTACATGAGGACTACAATCTTCTCTAAACCTTTGTGCACGAAGACCACAAACTTTACAAAATAAAGCTCCACAAAACAATCGGGATTACTGCCAACGAGTTCAATATCAAAGTCAAGCATCTATTCCTAATTTTCAGATAATGACAAACAAATAAATATAAAAAATACAAAGCATCCATTGCTTGTTACATTTTAGTTATCCATCCAAACACTAAAAAAAACCCTAAAACATTGTGTCAAAGGCATTCACATATTAACAACATCAAAGACACATGTTTATGTCCCTCCGACACCATCAGACTTCATTACTCAAGTAGACGCAGCAAGTCCAGCAAATGAAGGCCTCCTTGCAAGTGAAGCCTTCCTTGCATCATCATGAGAAAGGATAGATCTAGCACCATCACCAAGTCCTAAAGCAACAGCAACAACAAATCTTCCTTACAGACCCGTAGGTAGGTCCTTTTGAAATTCTTGATGTAATAGCTCTTGATGAAAACCAAACAGCTCTTGATAAAAACCAAATAGCTCTTGATGAAAACCTAGGCAAGGTATTTTGTTTTAATTTAAAACATAAAAAATGTATTAAATGCATTAATTGCATATTTAATGTAAAATACTAAATTATTTAATTAATGTACATTACCTTTCTATTATATTCCACGAGAACCCTAGGACAAGTCCTTCTATGATGACCAACTATGAAGCATTAGGTTCACCTAACAATGCTACTTGTCGTAACATGCGGGTCCGTGAACTTGACCGTTAAACTTGAAAAAAAATTAAGGAGTCATCACTATTCATTTTGTGTTAGGTGTGATTGATCACCTATTAATTTTGTTATAATCAACGAGATCCTAAATTGATTTTAGGTTTATTGAAAGAACAATAAGTTGATCTGCAACTTATTAGAGTTAGATTCGAGAGTACGATTATGTACGGAGAAGGATTAGTAGCCTTGTGACGCTCATTCCATAAACAATATCACTTAATCATATGTTGTCCTAATCCATTAATTTAATTCTTATGTTTCCTTAATTATTGTTTATTTACTTTATTTTCTAATTTGTTAGCAAATTAAAATATTTTATTTAGTTTTACGGATGCACATGATGCAATTTGAAATGATGTCATGACTTACCAATTTTAAATAATAGGAAGTGAAAACTTTGTATTAGAAAATCATTCGTAGACCATCTTAACACTTTAATGAAATCCTGAAGTTTTGCTCACCTAGAGATATCTTCAGAAGAACTCGTCTCTACAAGGCCTTCAAGAAAATCCCATCATCGAGGTTCTCATCCCATTAATAAACTAAACATGTCGTATGCTATGTCAAAATAAAATTATGAATGATGTCACATAAGCGTGTTTATGAACATAATTTCATTGATTACAATTTATATATATTTAATTGTTTAATATAATTTAATAACCCATTTATTTGTTTGTTTGCTATATATATCTTTTAAAGAACATTTTATTTAAATATATGTGTTTGCCTCATTTATTTTGACTATATATATTTTAAGAAACATTCTATTTAAATCGATAATATATTTTTTAATTAATATTAGGGGTTAATATTATTTTATTTTATTGAATATTTTTTATTGAACAAATAATTAATCTTTTATTTGCAATATATTTCTCTTCAATTAACTACTAACCATGTCAAATTTAATTTTAGGTGGAATATTATATAAATTTGTTTCTGTATGAATTAAAGGAAAACTACAATATAAAATTAGGATTTATCTCAACACTTCGGAGAAAACTCTAATTGAATTCTACACCTAGGAAAGTCACTCGAAAATAGCAACTCTTTGCCTTTCTAGGTGAATTCATCTTCGGTCTAATTTGATATTCTCTTTGTTAATAATATTACATATGTACATGCATTTTCCACACATATATATTCTATTTTCTTAATTATTAACCCTAAATATTACTTCCCTTTTTATTATATGTTCTTCTATACTTATTTTTTTATAACTAAATATTTACCTTTTATATTTTAACTCATTATTATTATTATTATTTTATAACTAAATATTTTTTTACTTTATATATTTTTTATATGCCTAAATACATTTTGTTTACAACTAAATACTTATCTATTTCTAATATTTGTCATTTTATTCTTTACTTACCTACAAAGTAATTTTTAGATATTTCACTTTTTCATTTTTTTAATGTAGTCTTAAATCTATTTTGATATATACATATATTTTCTATTTATCATTTTTTTACCTATTTTACATAAATACCTATTTTTCTATTTACATATATTATTATTATTATTATTATTATTATTATTATTACGTAGATTTCCCTATTTCAATAATTTCACCTCCCATTCCTCTAGTTTTCATGCTGCTACAAACATATTTCATTTTTATTATTTTATATATATATTTTTCATGTGTATTGTATTTATTAAAAAAAACTATACTAAAAATTCTCTAAAACAAACCCAACCAACATAAATGTCCAAAACACAAGCCCAATAAACCAGAGATCTGAAACTTACCGAAGCTTGAGCCTAGATTAGCCCAGGGAAAACTGGACCAGTACGGAGCCCACAAGCCTGCTTCAAGAGATCAACACCTTCCAGTGAAACGGCATCGTTCCAAGCTTCCTTTTTAGCAACCTCTTGGTGTTGCCAACAGCAGCGTCTTTGGGTTTGGTAGCTCGATGCCAAACCCTTGTCTTTTTTTAAAATTGACTTTCGTTTTTCATCATATGAGAGGAGGGCGGAAAACAGGCGAATTCGAAAGGGTAAAAAATCTTAGCTAGAAGTAGTGTTTGTTTTGGAGAAAAAGATGTTGGGTCCTAGGGAGATGAGAAAATATGACTACTTAGTAGTCTAGCGTTTGTTGGTTGTCACAGCAGTCGAGTCTCTACTGCCATGCCGAGCATGCCAGCAATTCAATTTTTCTTTTTTTATTTTTAATTAATTTTTTAAATTATATATATATTTTAAAAAATAAACAGTCTACATTACTCCTCCTGGCATTGCCATCTCTAACTGACACTTTCCCAAGTTCCCTTTTCTTGTTCTTCTTGAGTATGCTGGGGATACGGTAAAGTAGTGAAAGATCCTCTAGATCTATTTACCCTCTGAACTCAACAATGGTGAAGTCAGGTATAGGGTGAATGTAGTCATTGCATGCCGGCATGAAATTTTCCTTAAAGGTGTAGTTGACACAATATTGCTCTAAATCACCTCCATTGTAATTTATGCAAGCTGTTGCATGCTAGCAAGGAATACTTAAATGCAGTCAAACACAAGGTTAGTAAGCCTTGAAATAAACAACCAATCAGTCTATACATGAAATATGTTGAGACACCCTTACTTAAAATATTCCATACACCATATGGACAAGTTACCATACTCATCCCCAAGCTAACAGCATACGTCATGCCACCTTAAAACACACTAAACTCAAAATTCAAGGTAGCAAGCTTGTTAGCAATCCAAACACTTGTAGCAATAGAATTATCGTCACTATCTTTTTAATCTTAAAGTTTTCTTATCCAAACATAGGTTTGCATAAACCATCCACTCACAGCCATTTCTTTTACAGTAAGCCTTATACTTAGTTTTCTCATTTTTGGCTTTATAAAACTCTATCCCTTCTTGGATCATATAATCAGTCATCACCTCCCTAAAGTGATATACATTTATAAACAACATATTCTCTTCTAATATAACCTTCTCATTCTTATCAAGAGTATAAAGTATGCTTCTAAGAGACCTATCTATTGCTCTACCTTCCTTGTAACGTTCATCACTATCCTAGTTCCCTCCTCTACATCAGTGCCAATATTGAAAAAACCATCATTCTCTTTCATTTTCTTCAACCTTAACATTTTGCTCATAATTGCTTTGAGAATAACTTATATCTTTGTCACTTTTTGTCTTAAGCATTCAATCTACATCTTCACTGGATACATCTTCTCCATTAATGTTCCTTACTAAATCACTACTTTCCCTATCTAAATCACTGCTTTCTTCATCACTAATACCAACAATAGCAAAAGGTCCTTTACCAACTTTACTTCTACCTCATCCTTGACCTCTACTTAAACCTTTGCCATCTCTACTGGAAGTTCCAACTTTAACCTCTACTTCAACTTTACTTTCATGATCTTTGCCTGAAGTAGAGACATCTAGAACACTACAACTAAACTCACCAATCTTACCTCTACTAGCACGTAAAACAACATTCATAGGTCTAGTAGAGACACGCACATTAGCATTTTTGACAAAAAAAAAAAACTTATCAGATTTCATTGTTTACAGTGAAATAGCAGGAATCAGGCCTAAGAATAGATGAATTTTCTTGGTACCTTTATAAAATTTGAAAACCTCGTTTGATTTAGAGTGTTGTGAAGTAATGGAGACACCCATTCTTACTCTAGCGTTGGAATTGCCCACCAACATTTCAAAGACATCATTTGTGAGCTATATGTACTAATATCTATATGGATCGACATTACCAATAGTTATAACCTTCTTGTCACGGTGCACAACCAAGTCATATAGCATCTCCACCATATCCAGACTTGAAAAACCCAATTAGAATAGGTTAGTAACTTTAAAATATTGAACAATAATCCAATATTGTTCTTTATAGGTTAGTAACTCATATTTCTTTATATGGCTCCAATGTTTGTGAGTATGGCATTCGATATGTCTTATTATTTCAATATACATTATCTTAATCTAATTTGTGGTTATTTTTTATGTTTGTTCATATCTAGGTGAGTTATTGGTTAGTTTGCATGAAAGCGTCCACTCAAATGTTGCACGAACTATCACATACGTAATTGAAGGAATGTAGTCCGTGACATTGTGACTGGAAAGGTGCTAGAGTCGGGACTGCCTGAGGCATAGTCATGGAAGTAGACAGCAATTTTGGTTTCTTTATGTTCATCGTGATCTGCTTTGGCTGGGATTGAGAACTTCGCCATGGATATGCCTAGAACAACTAGAATTACCAAGGCAAAGCTGGTGTTAGTTGCCATTTTTCCAAAATCTAAATCAAAGCCAAAGATAAGAACACTTTGTGCATGTTTGGTGGGGGACAATGGAATAACGAATTTCCATTTCGGAGAATCTTGTCTTCTGATATCGTAAGTTGTTTGATGTCATAAATAAAATTTACAGTGTGTTTATTATTTTGCAGTCTTGTAAATTTTGTCTTCAAACTTTTGTTTATATTGCCTGAACCAATTTTGGTATTAGATCGGTCATTACGTTGGAATTATATCAGTTTTGTGAAATAAAGTTTAAAAATGAAGAAAAATGAAACTTGAAGGGAAAAATAATGACTATGTACACAATTTGTGTGTGCAAGATGTGTCCGTGTAGCATTATCCTCTACTTTATCCAAAAAAAAGAATGGCAAGAAAGTTTATGCAATTATGATCTTCCAGTGAATTCTCTCAAAAGGGGGTTTCTTATTTCTGTTTTGAGTTATCAAATATTAAACTAAGCTTTATCATTTAGCAAAAAAATCCAAAAGAAGAGGGGAAAAGAAAGAACAAATAACTAAAGTACGTTCTAACTTTTGACGACACTGATGATGAAGCTTGAAGCATACGTTTGATGTGTTGTACCAAAATAAGGTTGTATTTACAGCAGCAGTTATCCAAGTGCCAACCCCAGTGAGGAAAGTCAAGAATCTTCACAGTTCATCGTGCAATTCTTCCTTTGGTGAATGATATTTTGGCTCTGCTGCAAGGAGATACCTAGCAGCCAATGATGCATGAAGTGCAGCGCCATAAGGAAGTACATCTTCATTGATCATAAAGTAGGGTGAGTGGACAGATTTTAGCTGTGGACCGGTGTCATCCCGCATTCCAAGCATGAAGAAATAGCCAGGAATTGCCTCTTGGTAAAATGCAAAATCCTCAGATCCCATGAGTGGTTGCATGTCTTTAACTTTGTCAGCACCAAGCATGTCCCTTGCAACATTTTGGAAGTGCTCATGCAAGTCCTTATTATTTATGGTTGGAGGGAAAATGGGTACCGGTTTCTCATTTTCGTAGAAATCAACAGTTGCATTACACCTCTGCACAGCAGCTTGCCCTTTGATAACCTGTCACTTGAGTAAATCAGATTTTTGGGATGGCAAACTTATAAACACATGTGATTTGTACAACCTTCTAAATGCTGGGAATCCAAGAAAAAGTAATATTTTTCAACCTCTTTCTTAACATGCTAGACAAGGCTTTTGTTTTCTTCTTTGTACTTTCAAGGATTGCTGAACTATTTGCAAAATGGTTAACTCCAAATATCTAAGTAATATACCTCCTCGATCCGCTGCTTTAGTTGTGTTAAACTTTCTTTGGAAAATGCTCGGAAGGTCCCACCAATTGTAACTGAATCTGGAATGACATTGAAAGCACCACCTCCTAGAAATTTTGCAACTGTCACCACCTTCATGCAAATGGTTTGTTAAAGTCCAGAGTATCATAAAAAGTACATATCATATAGGTTTGATGGGCCGGGGAAAATATCTCATTGGAAGGAAAAGAAAAATTTTGTCATGATTGTTAATGGACAGGAAGAATGACTTAAACATCGAAAAACATATCCTGCAAAGAAAAGAAAATCTGAGAAAAGTAATCAAAATTCCACTAGGTTACATATTATATGTTATCTTTATTAATGAGAGTACATAAGTTCCTGACCTAATATTTCTAAGAATGATAATTTAATAAATATAACATATTTGAAATTGAATTGTCAAAGGGAAACCAAAATTTTTAGAAGTTCTCTCTTTGCATTTTTAGTTTAGGGGGGAATTTAAGAAGTTGTTGAACCTAGAGATCTCCTCCCTCTCATCAATGGATCAGATGTGCAAAGCTTCTTGTCCTCCCCTCGTCTATACTGTTTTAACTTTACTCATCCCTTAAGACCTTGGTTTTGTTCCCTAAGCAGTATTTACAAGGGCAGGTTCATAGAGTTGAGTAATTTCAGGTTCTACTTAAAGAAACATAACATGCTATTAACAAAATAAACATAAATCTATTGCTAAATTAGCTTAACAGAACACTTAAAAATACACCACAACACCAACAACCAATTCAAAATGTATATGCAAGCACATGACATAATTTCTCCGTTATTCTTTATAATTGTCCGTCATTCCATCCTGACAGATGGTAAACATGACCATTCACTCAAATGCACATCCTAGCAACTTGTTGCCTGATAATTACATCAGCCACATCAAAGTAAACTGCCGCAGCTTCGTTATGGAAAAACTGGTATCAGTTACATTAATCTTTAAAAAGGAAAGTTTTCTGCATCTTCAACATTTCAAGGAGTTCTTTTCAAAAAAACATTGCAAGGTGAACTGAACTGAATTCAAAAATCCAAATGAGGAATCATCTTGATTACAAATTTTAGAGAGGTAATTTGGGGTATATAAGGACAAAACAGCATCTATAGCATAATAACAGCATTATAGGAAGCCAAACAAGATAGCCAAATCATTTCTTAGTATGCACAGGAAGGAAAGCACAGAATGCAAGAAGCAGTGCAAAAAAGAAATGTACCTGGGAATCCAGTGGATCAGCTTCACGTGAAACAAGATGTTGTAGGCTAACAATAACATTAGAGGCTGCCAAAATTGGATCTATTGAATGCTGAGGAATGGCTGCATGGCCTCCTTTTCCACTTATTACTGCATCAAAGAAGCCACTCCCAGCCAATAGAGGACCGGGCCTGGAGGCCACTGTACCAATAGGTTGATCAGGTACAACATGTAGCCCAAAGATTGCATCAACGTTCTTTAACACTCCAGCATCTAGCATCTTCTTTGCCCCTCCACCTCCTTCCTCAGCTGGTTGGAAAACAAGAAGAACTGTACCCTGATTAAGAAATAAAATTGAACAGCATCAAGCATCTATATGTGAAAGAAGGAAGCTAACACAGTTAAAACTTTTGAGGGACAATGTGTGAATATCAATAGGAGAACAGGCACTGGCTACAGAATCACAGGCTAGATAATCTGCTGTCTTTCTTCAGTTAGGTCAGAAGTCTTTCACTAACCAGAATTTCAGGTTAAGTGTCTATCGATTGTCAGCATAACAATGAATAAAGTCTCTAACAAACATCCACAAGGAAATTTAAGTGCCTTATTCAGTAAGGGAATTCTCAGATGTTTCAATTACCTACGAATGCATAGGCTCCCTAGAGCTACCTAGGGAGGTACCTTGTTTTAACAATAAGATTTTGAAACAATTCCATATTCCTATTATACTTTAATATATTGTCTTTTATGGCATTTTCTCTCATGTCTACTTTACCGCATGCGCATCCTCTACCTTCATTATTATAGAAGAGAAAAAAATTGATACAAGGAGCTTCCATCAATCATATCCAATAAAACTTACACTGATGCCCCATAATACATTAAAGGTGCAGCATATGCCTTAAAACTAGTATCAGTGAAAAAAAGAAGAAGTTATGCTTGTATTGCAGCCAAATCACCAGACAAAATGACACACAATCCTTTATTACTTACCAGAAAGCAAGTCATCACATAAAGTGACAGTAAGGCAACAGAAGAAGTCTAGGTCTCATAGAAAAACTGAACAAGGCAACCAACTCAAGAAGAAAAGAAAGCCAATTTTGACAGTGAAATAGACTTTCTCTATCAACATAATAATCCCCTCTCAAAAGGCCATGTTTCAGATAACCATTTCTTTGACTAACATCTATGTAAGAAAAAATCATAAAATGGGAGAGAGGAACTGCAACAAGAAGTACAATATTATTCAGAAGTTTTGTCTTTCTCTCTTAATTATATCTAATTTCACTATCCTTTCCCCGAAAAAAGAAACAGCCTCTCCATTTAGAGAGAAAGAGTGCTCTTCCCTTCTTCCACATCTCCATTACCAATGAAACACTATTCCATCTTTTTAAGGAAAAAAAAAAAACTAACAAAAACAACTTTCTGTAGCCAATCATTCATCCCATCATCTTGGTAATTTCTTCATTATTTGACCCGATCATTAACCAGCGAAGCAGAGAGCTTCAGTTTTGTGGTTCAAAAAATAGTACTGTCTGCCAGAGCAGCATAGAATGACATTTTGATAAACGAATATATTCACTAGCATTTCCTTCATATCATATATTACCAAGTGAAATTAGCAGTTTTGCAATGATATAATACCTTTTTTTGAAGGAGAAGAACACCCAGAAGGCCTAGATACCAAGCTATAGACTCAACAAAATTGGACTGTGGATACATAAATATGAAATTAGTAAGAGAAATTGATTTGACACACCTTTAACTCTTCAAGATGCTCTTTCAGTATTTTTGCAGCACCAAGAAGCATTGAAACATGAGCATCATGCCCACAAGCATGCATCTTCCCTGGATTTTTACTCTTGTGCTCGAACTCCACCAATTCCTACACATTTCAAACAGCCCATTCACGGAAGTTCACAGTTGATTCCTTTCTTCTTACGATATGAAGAGAAAAATAGAAAGCAAACATCTTTTTGAACATCAAATAAAATCGGTGAGCAAGAGTTTGACTAAAATAATTCTGGTTTACCAAAAAAAAATCATATTAGCACAATTGGTAAATCATAAGATTAATTTCAATGAAGTCTGTACACCAAGAATTGACATATCAAGCTCAATCCATATACATCCAACTTTAGTGAAAGTAAACACAACTGAATAAAATCACTGAATTATACAATAATTAAGGCCCATCTTTGCAGATTTAGTTAGCTTAAGACAAACTAACTTTCAAAAACCAGAATTTCTAAATGAATCCGAGAAGATAAGAGAAAAAATAAATTCAAACCTCCATAGCAAGAGCATCCATATCTGCCCTTATTGCAACAAAAGGAGGTTTACCAGTCCCAACATAGCCAACAACACCAGTAACTGAAACTGGGTACTTATAGGGAATGCCCATTTTATCCAATTCTTCTCTGATCAGCTTACTAGTTTCAAATTCCTCATATCCCAATTCAGGATTCTCATGTATCTTCCTCCTAATACCCACTATCCAATCAACAAGCTCCGGCCCCTTAGCAAAATGAAGAAACTTCTTGGGGATTTCAGACCACCCATTTGATGAGCTCAAAAAAGAAGATGACAAAACAACTGTTGGATTAAGCAGATGCAATATCAAAACAAAGGATACAAACTTGGAGAAACTCATGCTTGTTTTACTGGGGGAACAAAGCTTAAAGCTTGAACTTTTTAGGTCACAGAAGAGAATTTGTAAGTTAAAGCAAGATGGACTGTTAATTGTTTTTGTTGAGAATAATTAAAGATTTTGGTTCCAGGGAATCCGCAGCAATGTTTTGCTGGGTTGATGTTTTTTCGTGATAATATAAAAGCATTAGGTGACTTCCTAGCTGTACCTATCACAGTCCACAGTTGCCCCACGTGCTGAATTTACCTAACAATATCTGACTTGCTGGTTAGGAAGTCTTGGACGGCAAAGAAAGTGCATTACGAAATCTATGTTGTGAAACATGAATAATAAGATGATTTTTTTTCTTTTTTTTTGTAAGCTTAATTATTAGGGTTAACGTCAACAAAAAAGCATTTAAGATTAGCAATTAAATCAATCTTTTCATTGTTAATAAATTTTATTATTAAGAATAATTTATTAAAAAAATACTAATTAGTGGTTAATGGTATTGATTAAAGTGATATTTAAAAGATTAATATATCATCTATTGTTTAATTCAAAAAACAATGAATTAAATGAAAATTTTTCAGTACATATGAATTACTTTTAATTAATATTTATAAATATCCTAATTTATTAAGATAAAAGAAATTCCCTCAATTTCATGTTTTGTGGGAGTAGGTCAGAAGTTTTGAGGGGTACCTCAAAGAGACCTTACCAATCAGTCAAACGCATTTGGAAAACGTGCCAACATGGAAAAAAGCATGATCCTCGTTTAATCGCCTGCGCCACTCACGCCGTAGATCAAAGAACACACATCTCACGAAAAGAAAATCTTATTTATAAATTTAAAATAAATTTCATCTTTAATTATTATAGGAAAAATACTCTAAATTTGGATAAGATTGCTTTTGAATGGCAGGTGAAAAGGTTTGTTTTAATTAATTAATTTATTTATGTTTTATGTAAAGAAATTTAATTACCTTGTTCTTATATATTTAAATAAAGCATTTATGGTAAAATAAGGAAAAGCATTCAAAATAAAATTTCAATAAAGAGTAGATACCAAAATATGGTAATATTTATATTTGGTTATCATGTTATAAAGTTTTAATTGAAAAGTTTTGGCTAATAAATATTTAATTTTTTATTTGAATAAACAGTTATTTCATTTAACTAAGCAAAGGGATTGATTTAGTGTTAGGCCCAGCCATCCCGTTTTTTGGGATGTCTTCACGGTTGGGCCTTAATTATTTCATTTAACAGCCAACCGTGAGTGAATCAACTCTACTCTTTTCGCGGCACGTCTTCAAAGGAACGCTGACTATGTTTTCCACGACTCCACCTTTCTTTTTCTTTGTAGGTATGGTACTCTCTGTTTGTTTCCTGCGAAAACCATGAGAAAAAAAAATTACTCTACTTTTGAGCTGAAATTTTATGAAAATCCAGATGGAAAAAAGAAGACCCTTTCACCCAATTAAGGGTGTACAAGCCTAAGAGTCCTTCGTTTTTGTCAGGTTTCTTGAGGCCGACGAACCAGATCAAGGACCCTTTTAATTTTTTCTTCTTTTGTTGTTTTGATTAAAAAATAGTCATGTTAATCACTCATCAATCTCAATAGAAGTGATGTAGCAATCTAATAAGAAATCCCATTGACCAGATTTAATAGAATTCAGGTAGCAATCTTAAAATTCTCAATTATGGAAATATATGATTTGCTAGTAAATGATGATATTTGTATAAAAGCAGATTTTCCTTTTTCCCAGGACAAGTGATGTTGGTATGCATAACGAGAGGTCATCTCATAATTCCACTTTATCCCTTATAAGATTCGACTGTCAAGATGAAATTTAAAGTTCTAACTATCAAGATATCTACTTAAACCATTAAAAAAAAAACAAAAAACAAAATTTAACAAAATGACTCTTAGTTTTATGGTAGAACTAATATGCAAGTGAATTTAATTTCCCTCACTTTGGAACTTTTCATAACAGAGATTCAATAAGCCATTCAATTTATATATATATATATATATATATATATATATATATATATTCTTTTGTGTTAGGCAAACATATTGTTTTGTGATAAAATATGTAACCTGAAGTAGTTGAATGCATGTTATTTTCTAAAGGCAAGGACTCTTGTCACGGAAGTGTACCAGTGCTTCTCCATCCTTGCTTTTCTTACTGTTGTTTGCTTCTCCGTTGGCTTGTGATAGGTTAGAAAATGTTGACTTTCTGTAAAATAATTCCATCACAGTGAATGAGAGAACAGAATTTGCTGATCTGATGTCGCGAGAACCAGGTATTGAAACAAAGACTCCATCACATATGGGCTTCTTTCTCAAATTAGTGTTTGATCAGCGAAAATTTCATGGACAGCTGATAGATTTACATATGTTTTCTCAAGTACAAATTCAGAAAAATCAAGAACGTGCAGATGTTAGGAAATTATGTTGACAACACTCTGCAAAGACTTGTTGAGTAAAAACACAGTACACAGAAATTTGTGTACTTGTATAAATTAGCAGATTGATGTGAAATTGGAAAAATAAAATGTTTCAAAAAATGAAATCAGAAAAATCTTGTTCAGTTTTATAATGAAATATAAAAAGACTATTTATAAAGATAGCTTATCTTAAATCTACTAGTAACTTAAGTAAAAAAAAAAGTATTCTAATTTTAAATTTTCTTAGAGTACAAGTAAAGTAAAAAATAATAAAAAAATTACATAAGTAAAAGAAAATATCTTAGGATAATATCCTATATCATATACAAGGATGTAAATAAAATAAAAGATCTTAAATTAATTATCTTTTACTCCCCTCAAGTTGAAGCATGAAAATTGGAAATACCTAACTTGGCCAGTAAAGCTTGAAATCACTCTTGACCAAGTGCCTTGGTTAATATGTTTGTTAGTTGATACTGAGATGAAATTGATTGGGGTGATAAAATTTTGAATTGAATATGTTGCCAGTGAAAAGGTGGTCTATTTCAAAATGTTTGGTGTGTACATGAAAAATTGGATTGTCTATAATATGCAATAATGCCTACTTGTCATAAAATAAAGAAATTAGATATGGTTATGATACTCCCAAATTAGACAGCAATCGAAGAAGCCAAAATCTATCTTGTAATAAAAGATCTTCAATAGCTAAATGTAAACAATGAATGATCAAATGGGGACTTCTAAAGATGATAAACTTGGTGCTTTTCCTATTTGGCAAAGCCTTGAGGAATCTTCATGTAGACTTTCTTTTCAAGATTGTCATGCAAAAAGGTGTTGTTTACATTTAACTGATGGAGTTCCTAATTGCACACTGAAGCAAGTGATTGTGAGATAAAGTAATTTGCAAATGAGGTGCCTCAACATGTCGTGTTTGCAACTTGATGATGTCTGACCTAAAGGTGTGCGACGCTTTTGTACAAGACCCTATGGAGTGCATCTCTCTCATACAAGGAATTTAGGTGTTCGGACCTCTTGGTCGAGACCCTATGGTGCTCGACCCGTGGGTGTGTGGTTTGGGTGTGCGTGGCACTCACATGTGTGGCTATTTGGGATGTGCTTGTAGTGCGTGTGGCCACTTGTGGTGCAAGTCGATATGTGTGTGGCCTATTGGTGCAAGGCTTCAATGTGTGCGTAGCCCAAGTGCACTTTTCCTCTTGTGCGATGCACATGCGCATGCCTTTTGGGCTCGCCGAATGTGCGCGTTCCAAGTATGCATGACTACGTTACATGCAACCTCCTGTCATGGGGTTGTAATGTCCACAACCCGCTATCATGTGAGTTGTGTCTTCGTGTTCTTTTGGTGTGGGGGCTTTCAATGTGCATGGCCCATACGCTCTCCTTACACATTCATTGGCACTCAAATGTGCAATCTTCTTGCTCTTTTACTGCTTGTGTGCAGTCCTGGCACACCGGGATAGCGTTCTAGGATTGTCGATCCATGTCGTGTTGTAGGGCTTGTTTGGGTGCATGCTATTGGTGCAGCTTGACTTTGTAAGTGTGTGGGTCATCTAGCAACCCCCAATCAATGGTGGCTTGATGCTAGTTGTCAATGGGCCCCCAAGTAATGTTGGCCCAAAGCTGATTTGTGCCATAAAGCATGTGTGGCACAAGTGTGTGCTACTGGTCTGAGCCTTTTATCAAGTTAAACTAATTACAAAATCGTACATCGTGACATTTTTTCCTACTTGATTCAAGCAACACCTTTGTGATCTCTCGTCATCTTAAGTCTTCTTCGAGGTCTCCACTAGCTTCATAGGTTCATTTAAGGCAACTCCTCATTGGCTGTCTCAAGAACACTTCCAATTCTAGATACATTCGATTGTGTGGATATTCAGCTTAACGTAATACTTGTTAAAGAATGTGCTACTTCAATTTTAAGAAAACACTTGAGTTTGCCAAGATCCTTGATGTGAAATTTTGCATCCAAATAATGTTTCAACTCAAAAATACGATTGAAATTGTTTTTGTGATGATGACATCATCAACATATGTGAGAACTACAACCCATTCATCAAATCCTTTGAATGTAATCTTCAAAACCTTTGCTTAAGCAATTTTTATATCCTCTTAGTACAATTTTCAAAATCTCTAAGTAAGCAATTTTCAAATCCTTCGAATACAATCTTCAAAATCTTCAAGTAAGCGCTTTTGAATACAATATTCAAAATATTTAGATAAGCATTGGATCTAAGATTGGAAATCTCTAAAATTAACATTCGGTTTGGCTATCAATCCATCGATAAATCCCTAGATCCAAGATTAGAAATCCTCGAAATTGACGTCGGGTTTTGTATTGATCCATCCATGAATCCCTTGATCTAATATTGAAAATCTTCAAAATTGACATCGGGTTTAGTTATTGATTTGTTCATGAACAAGATAAAGTTTATAGATTGAAATGTAGTCAAGAAATCATACTTAGTAAAATAATTATCTTTAGTTTCACTCAAAGGTTATGAAATAAAAATCAAACCTGAATGATGAGATTGATGCAAAAAAAAAAAAAGAAAATTTGGTATCAATTGTAATGTTTTGCATATTCACAACAAGTACCCTCATAAATGGCAAATCGCTATCCTCAAACCTATATTATGTCTGACAGATGTACAAATCGAAGTTTAATCCCTTTAAAAAAAAACAAAAAAATATTCTATTTGGAATGCATACAAAACCTTACCTTAGTTGCTCACCCAACTGAAAATTTGAAATCATGGCTAATACAAACTTATTAAATCAAAATCAGAGCTACATATACTTTAATTGCTCCTTAAAGCATAAACTCATTTATATCTTAAATGTGTATGAACAATCAACACATCAAAATATATTACATCATAGCAAGACATATCGGATTATACGAAACACAATATAATAGTAATCATTCTTGAAAAATATCAGAATCATCATCTAGTAGTCAACTGATAGTATAACATATCACGTATAACATAGAAGCATCATGGCTAATACAAATTTATTAAATTAGAATAGACACCACATATACTTTACTTTAATTGCTTCTTGAAGCATAAACTCATTTATATCTTAAATGTATATGAATAACTAACTTATCAGAATATATTGCATCATAGCAAGACATATTGGATTATACGAAACACAATATAAAAGTGATCTTCTTTGAAAATTATCAGAATTATCGTCTAGTAGTCAACTATTAATATAATATCATGTATAACATTGAAACAACTGACAGAGAACAAATCAAGTACAAAGTTGAAATAGTTGATAGATAATAAATTACGTGTGACATCGAAGCAGTCGATAGAGAACAAATCATGTGTAACTCCAAAGCAACCAATGGAAAATAAATCACTGAAAAAAAATATCACTTTACCACAACTAGATCAACATAATGGCTGAAAAGAAAAAAATTTTGTTAGGAATTTGACTCTGATACCATAAAAAGTAAAATGTGTCAAAAGAAATCCTGTTCAGTTTAACAATGAAACATAAAAGAACTATTTATAGATATAGCGCATCCTAAACTTACTTATAATACAAACAAAGTAAATAAGAAATATTCTAATATTAGATTTTCTTGGAGTGCAAGTAAAGTAAAAAGATAATAAATAAACATTACATAAGAAAAAAAAATCCTATAATATAAACAAAGATGCACATAAAATAAAAGATTTTAAAATAATTCTCTTTTAACATTGAGAAAAAATATTAGAGAGTTAAATCTTCATATCCTTGGTATAAGTATAGAAGCTACTAGTTACCTCAATGTGTCTTTATTATCAAAAAGATAACTACATTAAGACTTAATGGTCTCAGTTGAGACTTTGTAATGAGCTAAATCTTTTTAATCTATAAAAAGTGTGTCTTAAAAAACTCTGTATAGATGAGCAAATAATTGAGAATTTTACTCTATAACTATCTTCTGCTTGAGAATTTTAGATTTATCTGTTAAAAAATAGTGTATTTCATAAGGTTCAAATATCCCACATTGTTAAGATACAAGAAAAATGAATGTCTTATATATGAAAACCCACTATGAGTTTGTTACAAGTAAAGAAAATAGAGTGAGCTCGCATGCACACAAGATTGGGCCAAATCTTGAAGAATTTTAAATTTTTCCTCTTTCGTGCGAATATACATGTAGGTTATGCCTACGTGAATTTTTGTATATTGGCTTTAATTTTTTTACTTGACTAAGTATACATGCTAACCTAATTTTTTTTTTTTTAACTCTTTAAGTTTTTTTCTCAACTCCTAACTATGTATACATGCTGATTAGGTTTTTTCTCTAACTTCTTGAGATTTTTTCTCAACTCTCTAATTTGGCTTTTTGACTCTACTTATCATATTAATGACTTTATTAATTTCTCTAACTCGTTGAGACTTTTTCTCAACTCTTGACTGAGTATACATGCTAACCAGTTTTTTTTTTCAGATTTTTATTTTTTCTCTAACTCCTTGAGACTTTTTCTCAACTTCTTTTTACTTGACTAAGTATACATACTGATTAAATTTTTTTTCTAACTCCTTTAAGCTTTTTCTCAACTCTCTAATTTGATTTTTTTACTCTACCCCTGATAACTCTACTAATTTCTTTAACTTATCGAGACTTTTTCTCAACTCTTAACTAAGTATACATGTTAATCAGATTTTTTTTCTAACTCTTTGAGGCTTTTTCTCAACCCTTTTTACCTAACTAAGTATACATGCTGACAAGGTTAGAATTTTTGTATTTTGATTTTAATTTTTTTACTTGACTAAGTATACATACTGATCAAGTTTTGTTTTTTTTCTAACTCTTTAAGTTTTTTTTCTCAACTCATGACTAAGTATACATGCTGACTAAAGTTTTTCTCTAATTTCTTGAGACTTTTTCTCAACTCTCTAATTTGACTTTTTTACTTTATTTACCACGCTAATGACCTTATTAATTTTTTTAACTCGTTGAGGCTTTTTCTCAACTCCTGACTAAATATACATGCTAACCAATTTTTTTTTTTCAGATTTTGATTTTTTCTCCAACTCCTTGAGACTTTTTTTCAATTTCTTTTTACCTAATTAAGTATATATACTGATCAAGTTTTTTCTCTAACTCCTTTAAGCTTTTTCTCAACTCCATAATTTGGTTTTTTTACTCTACCTAATATGTTGATGACTCTATTAATTTTTTTAACTCATTGAGACTTTTTCTCAACTCTTAACTAAGTATACATGCTAATCAAGTTTTTTTTTTCTAATTCTTTGAGGTTTTTTCTTAACTCCCTTTTACCTAACTAAATATACGTGCTGACCAGGTTTTTTTTTTTAACTCCTTACGCCTTTTTCTCAACTCCCTAATTTGGTTTTTTTACTCTACTTTCCATGTTGATGACTCTATTAATTTTGCTACGGTGTATACTTGACTAAGTATACATACTAACCATGTTTTTTCTCTAACTCCTTAAAGTTTTTTCTTAACTCTCTAATTTGGTGAAATGTTTTTAATGTAGCATTCATTTCATTCTCTACCTATAAATATATCTTTCCTGCCCCACTCTAACCACAGCAAAGCCTCTCACCTACTCTTAAGTCTTTTCTACTTAATTTTTCTGCTTCTTTTCCTTCCTAGTAGGGTTTTTTCTTTTTACTATTTCTATCATCCGTTAATTGTTTATGCAAACTATAAAGAATGGTCTATTGAATCTTGAAGGATAATCGCTATAGTCCTTTTGCATCGAGTTTTATACTACGACTGAGCGAAAATTATCTTTACAAAAACAATGATACCACGCCTCAGACTTCTTAATGTTCTTACTTGCTTTATTTTATTTTCACTTACTTCTCAATTTATTTCTATCATCTACTTTATTGGATAGAAAATTTTTCAAGTTTCAAATCTTCCTAAACTTGGTTGATTTGCACTTTTACAAGGGGCTAAAGAAAGTTAACTTCGAATCCCCAAATCTTGAAACATTGTGGTACCATGAAAAGAAATCTACGCCATGCAAAATCAACGTACCCATGTGCAACACCCTTAAGAGTTTGACAATAGCAAATGCTAAACTAAAGGGTGAGTTGTTTCCTTGTCCTTGAAAAATTGGTCTTAAGCAAGTGTAAAGCCTTGAAAAGGAACAATTTCAAGTTATCAACTTAAGACCCTTATCTTGAGAGAATGCAAATAGCTAAAGGAAGCTGATATTGGTTCCCCGAATCTTCTTTTATTTAAGTACAAGGGTGATAAAATGCATTTTTCTTCTATGAATCCGTCGAGTTTGGAAGAGGCTAAGCTCCATTTTAAACCATTAAAACAAGAGGCTAAAGCTGGATTCTGCAACGAAGATGATCGCACCCATTGGTCTGCTAGATTGTAAGAATTTCTTAAGAAGTCCGTTTACTCAAACGGTTTGAAATTGGTGGGCTGCTCCAATAAGGTATCTTCATTTCGAGATTACTTTTCTACTATTTTTATCAAGAATAAAATGTAATCATCCACACGTAACATCTATGTTCACAAATTTTCGCTATTCTGCTCGTCATTGTTTATCAAGAATATTGTCATTTGTGAAAAACCAAAGGAAATTTTTCTTCCACTAGTCTATCATCTCAAACTCGATGTGGTCAAATCATCAACAGCTCTTGAGGATCTGTTCGATGATATTTTAAGAACATGGCATCCAGAGACACTATCATCATTGTCAATTTCCAAAAGCAATCTCCCCAAGGTATAATTGTTTAGCCGTCGAAGGTTTGTATGTGTGTGTCACGCCAATTTTGTGGTGAGGAGCAGGCTAGCTCGATGGCAAGGGATTGAGGCTCAAGAGTGAGTGGGCCAACACGAGGATGGGAGAGCAACAAGGGCTGGGACTCCGATTCGGTGCCAAAACAGTACTGTGGCTCGAAAGCATTGGCACCCGGGGACGGATGAGCGCTTAGACCAGCAGGCAGACTGGGCAGCAGACAGACAAGGCGTGCAGGCCAATAGGAAAAGGGAGCATAGTGGAGCAGGTAGACTGGCACGAAACTGGGGGGCGCGGACTGCCCAGGCAATCTGCTTAATGTAAAGGAAACACTGGTTAGCCCTGGGCCTGTGAGGTAGCCGTTGCCGAGTATTGGCAATAGTGCCCAGGGCGCATCAATAGGGTCCAACAGGGCTCAAAACAGCCTTTAAATATTGGGATTGAGCTTGTAACAACTCCAAGGGGTCTAAGACTTATAAAACCCTCTTGAGCTCCCTCATTTGAGGTTAATGACTCTTGTACCAGAATTTCATGAAATAAAAGCTCTCTTTTCTTGCTTGTGTTGTCATAAATGATCCTAACTTGTTTTAATTGAGAAGGCTGCTAGTCTTTCTAAGAGATCTTGAGCAAAGCAAAGGTTAGGCCGCACGGGTCAAGAGAAAACCCCCGTGACATATGCACCCAGATATGAATTCTGGTTAGTAACTTGATTTTCCTGAGTCACCGCTGGTACGTAAGAAACTAGTGGCCGGAGAGAAGGAGCTTAGCTTCTGCAGACAACGTTACCGGTGATAAATGCTGGTGGTACTTTCTGGATAATGTCAAAACTGAAAACCTTGCCAATAGCAAAAGTACATCTGAATGGATTGCTTGGTTGAGGTCATCTCCAGCTATGCTCGAAACTAATTGTTTCAAATTAAGTTGGAAACCCCTTAATCATGTTTGTCAGGGGTAAATTCATGTTTAACTGAATGTTACCAGGCCAGAATTTTGGATTTTTGGTTGTTACCCAAACTTTTAGCATTGGTTCTATACTTTTTTGGTTGTGGATTCATTACATGCTTTTATTAACAGAAACTCCAATGCCTACCCTTCGTGCTTTGAATCTCCTAGGAATTTATTCTGATGATTGGGTGTCACAGAAAATAATATATTTGTGAAAATGGTTATTGACGAAGCAAAAGCAAAATTCCCAATCCTCGGAGGGTGCTGGAAATGGTATCTGGTTCCAGTTGCTATCTATTTTAGCACCACTTTCCTCTAAAACAAAGCTTACTCCATAAGCTAGAACGCCTCAGTCTAAGGTGAAGGCCAAAGCTCATCCTTTATTCTGAATTCAGTATCTGATCTTCCAACTTCTGCAGGTTCATATGGTGAGAAATCCTAAATAACTTTGTTTTTCCTTGTTAGGATGTATATTTAAGTGGAAAAGGTCATATTTTTTAATATACTTTGGATGAACCTTTGACTATTTAACCATACTAAGATAGGAGATTAATACATGACCTTGTAGCTTTAAATTTGTGGTTTCGTGTACACAGAGTCGGATTTTGAATATAAAATAACGAAAGAAGAAAGTTTGGTTCTCTTATTCCAATAACAGACATCTTGCATAGTATATTTTATTGAGTTCTAAGATTTGAACATGTAGTTAACTTTTATGTGGAACTTCTTACTTGTATATATATAGGATGGTGGCAAGGATCAGCCAAGCGGTAAGAAGAAAATGAGTGTGGTCGTAGGACCATGGGGAGGAACCGGTGGAGCTGCTTGGGACGATGGAACCTATCATGGGGTAAGAGAAATCACTCTGGTTTATGATCGTTGCATCGACTCAATCAGAGTGATTTATGATAAGAACGGTAAGCCTGTAACAGCAGAAAAACATGGAGGTGTAGGAGGAAACAAGACGGTTGAGGTTAGCTGAGTACCTCTATTCTTAACCTTTTTTAATTTTTGATGAGCTATAATCATTACAATCACACTCAAATTCCATTGGTTGGTTTGTTTTCTAGATTAAGCTCAAATTCCCAGAAGAATTCTTGATCAGTGTAAGTGGTCATTACTGTCCTGTAGTTCATGGAGGTGGCCCTGTTATTCGATCACTCACGTTTAAGAGTAACCAGAGAACGTTTGGTCCATATGGAGTTGAAGAAGGAACTCCCTTCACTTTCTCCATGGAGGGAGGGCAGATCGCCGGGTTCAATGGGCGAAGCGCATGGTATCTTGATTCAATCGGATTTCGTTTATCTCGGGTGCAATCTCCGAAACTCTTTCAGAAGGTGCAGAAAGGCTTTCAAAGGCTTGCCAGTAGTGTCTCGAAATCCTCTGCCAAGAATAATAACTAGTGAAAAGGCCCCTTCGCCAACAGGGAGGCTTAAAGTTCTTCATTGAAATTAAGGCAGCATGTACCTAAGATTTAAAAAGCACACAATCTTCTTTTGATATATTTTGGATTTTGTCGCCTTTGGTATGTTATTTGATGTTAGTAATGAGTTGGGGTTATGCCTACTTGTTTTTCATGAAATGAGCAAAGCAAGGTAAAGGATCCTTTCTCTCTAACCATTCACCTCTCAATTGAGACTGTAACAGAGGGAGAGCAGCGTTACCATGGCAAAAGAAGAATAACATCAGGTCCATATTCCATGTCCCTTTCTTGGGTGGGGTGGAACTGTTCCAGTATCCCAAAATCTTTTATTTGCACAAAAATTAGAGTAAAAAAAGAAGTAAGGATCAACAGGTTAAAAGTAGAGATTATGTTGAGGGTGAGCTTAATTGGACAGAAAAAAGGAAGGAAACAAATGAATTAACTAAAATAATCATTCCATTTATGCTTTACCTTCATCTTTTTTTTTTTAATTTTTCCATCGATTACCCTAAACATGAAGAGAAAAGAATAAATTTCACTCCTACCCTTTATGTGCCCCTTTCCTTAATTTTTCTTTCCACCTACCAAATTAGTGCTCTTTCCCTTTCCTCTATTTCGGAACAGCTGTGATATACTGGTCACACTGGATATATCTTCAATTTGTTGCACACATATTTGATGCTCATTTGCCGTGTCTTTACTTATCTCCTAATTTTTCATCTCAAGGAAGTTGCCAAGCAGAGGAAGAAACTGCAAAAGAGCTGTCGGCACAGCTTTCTCCAAAGTGGAAACTCCAATATTTATTCTTAAAATCTATAATAATGGCCTAATTGATCACAATACCTGGTCATTTAGGCATGCCATCAACATATACATTTGTTTTTCAGGGAAAGGTGACGTGATGGTAAATAGTGAAACTGGACACATAAAGTTAAAGCATGTAAACCACAATGGTGAATTCAGTTGATCTCCCTACAAGTAGGAAACTACTAACCAAACAGTAAACACCATTCAAATTATCATCAGCTCTCTATAGTAACAGATTCTCATTCTGTGATCTCAAAACTCAAGGTCACGTAGAGAAATGGAAACCATACACTGATGCCCACATTTCTACATTAAGCAGAGACATGTTATATGAAAGACCTTCAACCCCCAAAATAGTGGTCATCCAAAATATGAATGCTTATCTTCAATAGCTTTTACCTAATCCATTCACTTGATGAAGAAGAAAATATTGAGCCACTTATCAATCCTCACAAAAACAAATACTTTCTTTTACCCTAGGATTAATCTCAAACATCATGGCTACCAACACCAACACTAACCTCTCTACCAATTCATTCACAAAGATCCAATCACCCCACATACCACATTCAGCGATTTCCGGGGAAAACGGTATACAGTTAAAATTCACAATTAAGGCATCAGCTCATTGATATGAAACACACATTGCATTATAAAGATAAACCAAATTCAGTTAAATTTACACATAGAATAAGATCTTTAAGCAGCATTTAATCCCAGACATCATTGTGTTATTATACATCATAAGATAATTCAAATCAATTCCACCATTTTTAACCTCTAGCCTTAAGATCTGCAAGCCGCCTTGACAAATCATCCTCATCAACCTTCTCCTGTGTCTTGGTTGACACAGCATGAGCAGCTGGCTGTGGCAGCCCAACAGAGACCTCCAACCCATAATCATCAGCCACTTGCTGCATCAAGCTGTTGACTTCACCTTCTGGTGTGGACAATGAAGTAGAACCAGCCATAGCACTCTCCATAAACTCTGCCTGGACCTCCATGTTCACAAATTGCTTCTCGAATTGATCCATTGTCTCTGACATCTTCTGCAAATTGCCTGCAAGAGCAAAAGAACAAACCCTCCAGTTTCACCATATTCACATCCAAATTACAGCATTAATGCCGTTAATTTACACTTATAAAAAAGGAAAACGACATCTACCAATAAATAGAAAGAATTTTTCTTTAGGCTATTATCTCCACATATTTTTCCTTTAGGCTATGTCAGGTTCATGGAAAATTTAAAAAGAAAATTAACGGAAAAGAAAATAACCACAATGTTGATAATTCTCACTTTGTTTGGTATATATGAAAAATAGGAAGGAAAATTTCATTACCAAAGAAAATTTTGAAGTAAATTGCCACTATATTAGCAAGAAAAAATCCTTTACGAAAAATTAACACGAAAAAAAAAATTGGGTAGCTGGCTAATTTAGGCTAAAGTTTCCCAAAGATGCAATTTTTTTGGTTCTCCTTCAATTACACCCTATAATTTCCAAAAAAGAAGACGATCAAGAATTTAAAAGTAAAACTTTTACGAGGAAATTACCAGTGGCCAAGGAAGATTCGAGAGACTTGACGATATTACCCATGGACTTGTTAATGGTGGTCATCTTAGCCTGGGTATCGAGCCTAGCAACGACAGCATCGAGACGCGACGCGAGCCGGAGGTAGTTCATCTGCTCGGTGCGCTTGCGAATAGCGTTTTCGGCATAGATCCGAGCTCCATCCATATTCCCTTTCTCGATCGCCTTCTTCACCTTCAGTTTCTCAGATTTCTCTTCCTTCTCGCACTTCCTCGACTGGCGTTGCAGCGATTTGGACGTGAATTTCAGGTCCATGATCTGGTTCAAGAGCTTCTCGGTGTTTCCCATGGCCGGATTTTTTTTTTTCTCTTCGTTCGCAGAGAAAGATTTGATCCTGAAAGGGTTTGAAGATATTAGGGCTAAGAAATTGGGTTTTTTATTTTTCTTTTTTGGGTGTTTTGATCGCGTCTTGACTCCGTTTTGCTTCTTGTATAAGGATTTTGTGTGTGTATTTTATTTATTTATTTTTGGTTAAAGGAAAAGGGGGCGAAGGTGGAAAAGCAGCGTAAAGGGCCGACCGCCAAGTGGGACCAACCTTACATACTGTTTTTGGGCCTTAGACTATAAATATCCATTTTCTTCCTCTATAAGCAATAAACAAGTGCCTAAAATTGGTAATTATAAAATCACACAGCATAATAATGCATAAGGTATTTTTTAGACAGCTTTTATCAGAAACATTTTGTAATAAAAAAAAATTGGATTATACAAACTCTTAAACAGGATTTGCTGCAAACTAGTAACTTGGGTTAAACCCTGGATTTTGCTACCCCTTAGCCCTTGGGAGTTGATATTTGAACATGTGACGACTACATGCAAAATGGATAAGTTATTAGAAACTTTGGCATGTGGATGGAGTTTACATTAAGCTCAAATAGTTTTGCAATGAGTTTCTAAGGTTGTCGGTTCTCATAAATAAAACTTGAAGTTCATAGATATAGTACTAGCAGCATTTTAGCTACTGTGAAATGAAGCAACCCTGCTTCCTCGAAGGTTCCATTATCCGAACGCCACTATGTGGTGCCGCAAAGCTCATCCCAAGACATAGGCTTTTCCTCCTGTCTACTTCTTAACTTGGAAAGCAAAAGGCAGGCTTAGAGGTTTCCTAAAAATTACTGCCCAAGTTGGCTAATGATACTAATCGTTATCAGAAACAATGAGCTTAGCTTTTACTGAATTATCCAAATGTTAATACTGTTAAATGCCAATTTTCCAATCCAATGTTATAACACGAAGCAGTTTGTATATATTTATTAGATATGAATGCTCAGTGACTCTGTCGAAGGAATTAAGGGAATGTATAAAAACCAACACGCATTCCTGCTGCTACCAGTGCCTCTGATTCCAAAAACTATGCTTCCAGCCTGCCAGGAATGAGATATATATATATATATATATATCTGTCTTGCGTATCACTTTCCTCCTCAGAACTCCACATTCCACAACTATCATCACCCGCAGGCAAATTGCACCAAAGAGACACTGAAAATGGATTGAATTCGGCAACGTGATGTAGGAATTTTCTGTTTACAAAAGCCAAGAAAAGAAAAAGAATTTTGCATGATCATTAGACTCATTACATCAAAAATGCATGGAGGTGGGGCAAGAAAGAAACAAAGGAAAGTGCCAAGTCACATGCGTACGTGTCACTATCCCGTTAAACTGTCCTCTGTGTCTCTCTTTCACTTCAACCTCTCCCCTAATACCCGACTGCTTAGACACCTGTGTATAGAGGTACCTGCATGTATTTTTCTTCTATGTACTTATCTTCTACTCGGATTCGTTTGGCATTATGACAGAAACTATTTAGTCCTAGACAGTGAACCTCCCTACCCCATCTGGTTATTTATTAGGCTGAAAAGTAAAACCAGAAACCCTCCTATGCCCATATCCCATTTTGAAGGAAATTTCAAATTTATCTCCTTCGAATGTACTAATCTTTCTTCGATCCCAAACACAGAAAACCCATTAGGCTGTTAGGCTCAAAATGGACACCTTTTTCTATAAAACTTACACAGACCCATTTACCCTTTTGAGCTGACATTTGACAGGACCCATTTTTTGGTCATTACAGAAAAAGGAAAGATTCCACCTTTTGTTAATTTCAAATGCATTTTGATGGCAAAAATAGATCCGAATAGGTTGTTTTTAACTGATTACAAAGAAACCACCGCCCCACCTCATTGTTTCTTGTAAACTACAGTGCACTAGATTCAGGTGCTTCTTCTCTTTTTTATGCTGTTTTGGGTGAATTTGGCTCTGGAAAATGAATGGGTTTGGAGAAGACCAAATTGTGTTCGAGATTGCTGTGGTGGTTCCAAAAAGGAACCTAAAGGAAGAAAATGAGGGTTATGATTGTGTTGAGGTTCTTGTAAATGAGTTCAGGAATGTGGGCTTCGTTGTTGAGAGAGTTATTGGCCTTTCAGATGAGTTTATCAAGGTTTGATTTTTTTTTTTACTTTTCAAATTTGGGCATCCTCTACATTGTCCTGAAGAATAATTTTTTGTCCCTTTTGATCCTTTTTTTTAAAAATAAATTCATAATTTATTTTGCCTTCTGCTGGCTGTTACAGTAAATCTACAGTAACCAAATTTAGCTAAAGAAGTATTCTTTTTCCCTTTTGGCTCCTGCTAAGAGGGTTTTGTGTGTGTGTGTGTGCGTGCATGTGCTAAACAAATATAGGACTATGCATTCTTATCAACAAATTCCTTTGTGCAATTGTAGTGGGCTTTTTTTTTTTTTTTGATATTCTGTTGCATACAAGTTAATGGCTATGGATTTCCTTCAATGAAAGGAAATTTTCTTTATCTTGATTACTTCAGTATTTCCAGTTAGAAAATTTGCATGCATTTGTTTGAGAACCACCCTCCAGCCTTCCCTTTTCCTTTTTCCTGAATAATGAAAGAAATTTATTAGCAAATTGGCTTGTAAAACTGAATTTAAACATTTTATTTAAAATTTTCAATTTATTGCCTATTCTGCCTTATTCCTCAATTTTTATTGTTTTTTAAAGTCATGCTTGATTTAGTTTTTGAAGTTTCCTTTCTTTTGATTGTTTCCAAGTGGTTGGGATGTAAAGTTAATCTTGAGTTAAGTTGTTTGATAACTATCTTTCTTTCAGCTGGCGGCACCTTTAGAAACTTTGGGAAGGGCTGCAGCGAAGCTGCAGATGAAGAAGCCCACTCGTATTGGTAATAATTATTTGGCTTAGATATTGACGATTGTCCCGTTCCTTTTCCTTACCTTCATTTCGATTAAATACTTGTTTTTCGTGAAAATTTGTTAATAAAGCATTGCACTTCAGGAATTGATTTACAGTTTGAGTGGGAAGAGGTCGAAGCTTTTGTGCGGCAGCCTGATGGCTCATTGTTTAGTTGGTGTGAGCGTTTCCAGTGCTACCATCACTTGATATATGAAACTGTGAGTCATTCTATGTGCGCCATCTTACTTATTTCTCTTTCTAGTTTAACAATACATCTTTATGAGACATCAAGTCCTAAATTTAAAGGTCTTGAATGAGATGCAGTAATAATTAACTTTGTATGGCTTCTTTATCTTCTAGCATCTAGTTTTATGTTTAACTTACATGGTTGGCATCACTAGTTAATTTCACAGCGCTACTTTATTTTGTGGCAGTCAAATTAACATTCAAATGCATGTATCTTGAATGAGATGCAATCACAAGTGAATTTTATGGTGTGTTAGTCAACTGGCTGCTCATGATTGTTTATTTAAATAATAGTTGTTTGTCACTGGTTGGTGCCTTTGATATGATCAATAGGAGTTCTACTGTTTTGATGTTCTCTATATAGTAAAAAATGTGCACATATGCATGTGAGCATTGCCCTGTTGTTTTTGTATGCAAGTCTTTGGATCTGTCCTGTGTATCTATGCTGCCTCTACCCATTAAAGATTTTGAATTTTATGCCTCTTGGAGGACCAGTAATGAAATAAAAATTTTACAGGTTAATAAGAAGAATTCAGATGTAACTTTAAAATTTGATGGCAAAGAGATCCAATGGGAAGTGGGGGAATCATTACTGCAGAGATTGGAATTGGAAGGAATTGTTAAACAAGTTTTCCCTGTACACGGTATGCTTGGTTACATTTATAAGCAAATTACCTGCAGTTCTCATGCTTTCTAAGCCCTGAAGTAAGATAAATCCTGTCTATAGATGAAACAAAGAGGAAGAAGCTACTCAGGAATTGGGCATTAAATTGTTGGGACTTCACGAATCAGCCAATTGATGATATTTACACATATTTTGGGACAAAGGTGATTATAACTTCACAGCTAGCGAAATTTTGCAGATTACTGTTGCAGTGCTTAGTATATTGCTTAATCAAGGTATTTGCATGTGGTAGATTGCAGTCTATTTTGCTTTCCTTGGAATGTATACACGCTGGATGATTTTTCCAGCTGCATTTGGGCTTATCTTACAGTTGGTTGATTTTGGGTAAGCCACACTGCTTCTTTCTGCTTGGAAGCTATTTTTGTCTTCTCAGGTACTGAATTGCTTTATCCTTGGTTTAATTTGATTGCTTGGGCATAATGATTAATCCAGATCATTGCAATTACTAGTGCTTCCTGCTTTCTTCATAAGCATAGTATTGTGGGCTGTGTTGTTTTTCCAGTTCTGGAAACGTAAAAACTCTGCACTTTCAGCCAGGTAAATTGATTTCTAACTATTGGGCCATCTTCCTAAATACAAGGCTTGTTTCTTCAGCTTTTCTGATTTAGTTATTTCCTCTCTCTCTCTCCCTGACTGATGTAGGTGGCATCTTAATTTTTCTGTCAGCACAAGCCAAGGATATAAACTATTGGGGAGGGAGTGGGGCTCCCTACAGTCTCCAATGGAAATTACAAAAAATTTGGGAACTGATAAAACAAAAGAGAAAGAAGCATTTCAAAAATATGAATGGTTTAGTTATCTCAAGCGATTCAGAAATGATGCTATCATTATTTTGAGTATTGTCTGCCTCCAATTACCATTTGAGTTGGCTTATGCTCATCTCTATGAGGTCATCAAGTCTGATATTGTGAAGTAAGATCCTGTGCCTCTCTCTCTTTTTTTTTTTTTTTTTTACGTTGATGAAAATGATTATGCCTGAGTAATAATTTTGGGTGATTTATTTTCCTTGGCAAATACTACAATCTGTGTTGTGAGAGTTCTTTTCTGATTATAATATGTAAATAACACAGTGTTTTGCTTTATGTGTACCATGCTTTTGGTTTCAGGTTTGGGTTAACTGCAGTTTATCTTCTTGTAATTCAGTACTTCACAAAGATTGGGGGGAAGATATCAATCAGGCTCATTAAGCATGAAAACAATGAAAATACCGAATATAAGGCTGACAGCTTGGTCTACAAAGTATGATTAGAAAGTGATTTGTCATTCAGTTTTTCTTTTTCCTTGTAAGGAATTTATTTGAAGAATTCAGCTTGTATTTCAGGTGTTTGGTCTTTATTTTATGCAATCATATATTGGGGTTTTCTATCATGCCCTTTTACATCGCAACTTTATGACCCTTCGCCAAGTGTTGATCCAGCGTCTTATACTTTCTGAGGTAAAGATTATCGAGTTTCGTTACTCTTTATTAATGCCTTACAACGTCTTGGACTTCAATGCTATTGAACTGCAAAATGCTATTTAGGTGTTGGAAAATCTGTTGGAAAATTCTTTGCCATATCTGAAGTACAACTATAAAAAATACAGAGCTGTTAGGTACGAATTTCCTATTGATTTCTGTGTTTATTATCTACTTAGTATAGAGCTTAAGTTTACATTTCATCTAATGCATTTCTTTTGTCAAGAAACAAGAGAAAATGTGAGAAAGGTTCGACTGGGAAGATCCAATTCACTTCCAGGGTGGAGAAAGAGTACCTGAAACCCACATATTCTGCAAGCATTTGTGAGGAGCTGGAAGATGGGCTGTTTGATGGTAATGTGCCAAATATGGAGTAAATAATTGGGCTGTCTGAGCCTTGTGAAGATAAACTATGTCATTATTGCCCTTTCACATAAAAATAACTTTTGCATGCAAAATGAGTTTACTTTATTTAGGTCTAGTTCCTGCCTAGAGTAACATACTAGTGTAAGTATGTTTGTGCTTTATATATGCATTGCCTGAGAAAAGCTTGGATGATGATCATAAATTTCGATGAAGAGACTTGTATACTGATTTGCTGTTAGATGTATATGAGACATTCTATTTTACTTTGATCATAAAGCACCACAACAAACTTACAAACAAAGCTTTTTCTTCTACTTAATGAACATTTTAAAACATGTGCAGATTTTCTGGAGTTAGCACTGCAGTTTGGAATGATCATGATGTTTGCCTGTGCATTTCCCCTTGCATTTGCCTTCTCTGCCTTGGTATATAATGCTTCTAGTGGTACTTTCACCTAATTGCTAATATGGTTTGATATTGATTTCAGTCTTAACAATGTAAACTAAACTTGTTAGCTTGATGTATAGAACAACATTGCAGAAATTAGAACAGACGCCCTGAAGCTTCTTGCCATGTTGAAAAGGCCTGTTCCACGGGCTGCTGCTACAATTGGAGCTTGGCTAAACATTTTTCAGGTATGTTTACTATAAAAAAGTAAGGTGTCATCAGTCATTTGCCACCACAATTACAAAAACTAATGTCTTGACTAAGAGAAGAACTTTACTTTAATTGTATTTGCTTTCCAAATATGTTCTGGTAAACTAAAAGTACAATGTACATGCTTTCTAACTGTTTTTAATAAGTCTTACTTGAGCATTTAGTAATTCCTATTTGTAGCCAAGGCAAACCAAGGAAATAGTTTCTGGAGCCCTGACTTTCACAATTGGGTGGTCCTAGGACTGTGCGACGGTCTGTTGGGACCGCCCAACCAACCGCCACCGTCGGTTACTGTAACCGACTGTTACAACCGACGGTTGTTTTTGCAACTGTCGGTTGTTCCGATCGACCTCGTCGGCTGATTGGCTCGGTCGTCGGGGGGGCTCCTTTGCCCCCGAACCGACCGAAAAATTGAGAAATTTTTTTTTAAAGAAAAATTACCCATGGGCCCCGCCCCGCGACCTCACTACTTCCCCCCCCACCGAGTCCGCCAACCTAACGAAACTTCCTCTCCCTCCCGCAAGTCCCGACCCAGATTCCCCCCCCTACCCGAGTCCGCCAACCTAACGAAACTTCCCTCCCCTCCCGCAAGTCCGACCAGATTCCCCCCCCCCCCCCCCCACCCCCTACCCGAGTCCGCCGATCAAACGAAATTCCCCCCTCCTAGGACTGTGCGATGGTTGGTTGGGACCGCCCAACCGACTGCCACCGTCAGTTATTGTAACCGACTGCCACCGTCGGTTATTGTAACCGACCGAGAACCGACCGAACCGACCGAAACCGACATTACATTATATGCGGTTCGGTTGGTTATATTGTAATATTTTTTGGTTGATTTTTGGTCAAAACCGAACCGAAACCGACAAAACCGACCGCCGCACACCACTAGGTGGTCCAACCAAAATATTGTTGTTAATATGGTGGCAGCTTTCTACATCTTTAAAATTAATAGTCCATCTATTATCATATCCTGAATACTTACGTAGCTGCAGAGCATAGAAGTCCTAGCCAGGGAATTTTGACTTTGATCTAATATTAGACTGAAAGCATCCTTAAGAACTGTTTCTTCTATATTCAGGATTGTCAAAAAAAGCAAGAATACTTTAACGAAAGCAAATTCCATTTATACACTCGTGCGCACGCGCACACGCACACACACACACACATGTATATGAGACAGCTGTGAGTAACTTTATAAACATTAAGAAATTTATCTCTACACTCTTCTAGATAAGTGATACAATCCAAAATTTTGACTAGGATTATAGACCTGCTTTTGTTTTTGGCATTTTGGAAGATCTTTTATCAATCTTCAGTTATTGCTCATCTATATGCTTTTCACTTTAAAATTCATACCATGATATTTGCTGATATGGTGACTTGTATTTCAGTTCCTGATATTGATGTCGATTTGCACCAATTCTGCACTTTTAGTATGGCTATACGATCAGGAAGGGAAATGGAAAATAGAACCTGGCCTTGCAGCAATTCTTGTCATGGAACATGTTCTGCTGTTGATTAAATTTGGGTTCTCCCGCTTTCTTCCTGAGGTATCTCCTCTTACTCTAGCGTGTATTAATTTGTTTTCCTAAACTTTATATAGCTAAACACTTAATGATTTGAAGAGACTATATATGAGAGTATAAGAACCATTGACCTCTCTTTCATGACAGGAACCTGCTTGGGTGAGAGCCAACAGGATGAAGAATGCAACACAAGCACAAGACATGTGCTCTAAACAGCTTTTGAGGAGCATTTCTGGGGGAGAAAAGGCATTTGGTGGATCAATTCCAAGAAAGAGGCCTGATGGATTAAAAAAGACAGTAATACAGAAAGCTACCGACTGATGTCCAAGCATTCCACCAAACTCGTTGTCTAAGAACAGTGAAACAAGATCAACAAGCTGGTACTTTGATTAATCATCAAAGCTATAGCTCAGTTACAAATTTTGCAAACAATTGAAATATATATTGTTTTTCTTTTCCTCTTTCTTTCTTCTGTTGTAAATTTTCAATACTTTTCCAGGGATTGTTTACAACTGAATGTTTAATTTTCAATATTATACTGGTTGGTGTAGAAATTTTGGTAATCAGAGAAGTCTAAATGATTTTTCTTTTGTGCCACGTCTAAAAGTATTTTGGCAGATTGCTTTTAACTATTTTTTATTTGTAAATCATTGCCAAAAGGATCTGTCCCAAAGGTATCAGAACTTCCTGATGAATAGCAGGAAGAGTTGTTTTCCACTCGCCCGTTGGACGGGAATAAGAAACTGCTGCTTGCTTTTCCAAGCGGTTGCTGATTAGCATCAGCAACTTTCTCTGTTACGAAGTTATTGCCATTAGAACATTGCCTCCATTTCTTTCATGACTCAATCATGCGCATTACCATACGCTGCAGGAATTTCTGCTTAGTTTCTCGAGGATTTTCACTTTGGTACATCATTTCTCAGTAATTAACAACCTATTTCAGGTAAAATAATCATAAAGGAAAAGAAAAAAAATTAACAATCAAAAGAAAACTATATACACAAGAATGAATGCAAATAGAAGAAAGAGTCAAAGACAGCAATCCCACTATGATAAAAACTATATACAAGGAAACCGGTCCGAAGTTGTTTCATCTGCTTTGAATTTTGACCTTTGCATCAAATTATCCATAGATTTGATCCCATCGTTGCTTGGATGCCATAAACCAATTCTCATCATCTCAAATGTACAAATTTTTTGCCTTATTTTGCATGAATTCCAACCAGGAGAAAAACTCTCAACATCTCCATCAACAATCGATATCATCCCATTCAAGTCTTCAACTAGCTAGCTATGCACATCTGCTGAGCTTCGAGAGCTTCCATATGGATCACTTCTGCGGGAGCTCCCAAAACGACCGCTGACCTGACGAGCATAGGCCACAACGGCCTTAGCCCATCTCTTGATCTCAGACTTGAACTTGTTGGAATCCAGGTGGCTTAATGATTGTGCTGGTTCCATTGAAATCTCCACGAAGGAGAAACATTGGTTAAAGCGTCTGCGCTTACTTGCAACGTTGCTCTTGACAACTTGGGCGTTGTCCAGAGCAACAGTTTTCTTGACAGACATGGTTTTATATGTCCGACAGGGACCCAAAGAGGATGTTGGAATGATGGCTTAAATGACATGGCTGAAACATTTATAGGGTTGGGGTGTTAAAGTTTGATAAGTAACATGCTAGTCTTTCAGAACGTGTAGCAAAATATTTCCATTGACTTGACTTTTCAGCATTCTGCGGTTAGATTCCTCTAAAACTTTGGTCTCCTAGAAAGCCGTGTTGAGTACTCTAATCCATAGCAACTTGTTAAATAGGTGAAAAGGTAAAATAATGTATTTTTTAAAATTTTGATTATAATTTTATATGATTCTATTAGTATTGGATAATTCATTCTAATCTTAATAGATAAACGTAAAATGTTTAAAATACTTCATATTTTTTCTTTACTTTTTCCCTTTCTTTTAAATTTTTTTTTCTCAATTTAGCTCGTCTTTTACATCTTTCAACCACCTTACAATTGGTTCTGATTAATTTTACACCGATTAACCACCTTGTAGTTAGACCTAACGCTCCTCGACTAGATCCCGAGAGATCGTGCCTCTCCAATGCTTGTCATGCTTACCATTGCCAAATTCTTTCACCATCTGCGGTGGAGAAAATTTAATGAGAATAGGAGAAAGAATATTGAGGAAGAGAGGAAGAAATTGTATTTTATATTATGGTAATTTTTAAAATTAATAAAAAGTAAATTGTACTAAAAATATTAACATGTCATCAAATTAATAAAAATATTGACTAATGGTTGTACTTATATATATAGCGAAAGATTATTTTTTTATTCAATAAAAGATATTCTTTTAGAACGAACTGTCTATTTTAAATATTAATGAATCCGTTAAAAATTATGATCAAAACTTAAAAAATTTGTGTATTTTACTCTAAAATAATCCTAACATTTCAACATATAAAATACTAGTATTAAAAAAAATGCTAGTAATATATAAGCATAGCCTAAAATTCATGTAAGTTAACAGTAACTTTTCCTCCTGTAAATCGTCAATGTTGATTTTGTTCCGTGTACATTTGTTTCCTCAATAAAAAGGATTTTGATTAAAAAAGTGTACACGGTTGGTTTAAGAAGTTTCTTGGACAATAGGAATACCTGTACTCGGTCATCAAGTCTCTTGATTAGTATATAAATACTTACAAACCAAACGATTAATCAATTAATAAAAAAAAAAAAAGAAAGGAAAACTCATGTGGTGTCTTCAATTTCTCTGCTGCTTCCATTAAAAATTTTACAAAAAGTATAGGAATATTCTATGGTAGCGAATTTCAATTTAATGGGGCTAAAGCGAGTTACGGAACCCCATAAATTGATATTTTTACATAAAAACTATTTTTACAAGATTCCTTCATTATAAAATCATTACCCATAATATATAAGTTTAATTATAGAAACTGAGTTTTCTGGTGCTCCTCATTCGCGTTTACTTAATTCCTACTCATTGACAAGGAGGAAACATTACCATCAACGGCGCCACTTTAACAATATTTTAATGATTAATGTAGTAATTTTTCACCAAAATAATAAACTTAGCTAGCTATATGGCTCTTTTATTTTCTTGTTTTTTTGGTTGAAAGTTATAGTGCCTTGTTAGAAATGCTTTAAATTTTATTTTAAAAAATATTTAGAAAATTTTAATAAATTTTTATTTGTTTTACATTTAATCAAACACTTATACATTTATAACAAACAATTAATTAATTGTTATTAATTAAAACATCATTTATCATTTTATATCATATGTTATTGAGGGAGCATGAAAACATAACATCTTGATAGGATCATATAACATTTTCATTTTCAATGTGATATAAAAATGACAAATAACGTTTTAACTACTAATAATTAATCAATCATTAATTATAAAGATCTATTTGATACAAAATATATATAAAATCTTAATTAAACGTCGTAAAAGAATAAAGATTTGTTTGAAATGATTCAAATAATTTAAGAGATATCATGTTTACAAATATACATTACATAAAAAATGTGAACTATGACATGCTTTTATGGACCTTTTTTTTTTATGAACCAAATGTCTCAACTAGCACTCGAGTATTTAATTTTTTAATTGATGTATGATTTTTTTATTTAAAAAATAAAATTTAAATCTCTCTTTTTTCAATTATATATATAAATATATATATATAAATGTCTCAATAAGCTAGCTAGGTTGGATACTTACCACTGCTTTTCCAATATAACAAAAGAACAATATATACACATACGGTTGACTTATATTCTCACAATATTCCAGACAAGAAATATTGCAGACCGCTATACCTATATATGCTTTTGATCCACCAAGCGATCCTAATTCTTACCAAATCATAAAACTATAGGATGCGTTGAAAAAGTTTCCTTTAGAATCTTACTTCGTTTCGAGCAAACCGAAGGACAATTGGCTGAATAAAGTTAAAACAAAGGCAACCATATATTGCTCGAGAACCTAAGTCAGACAAAATGGCTGCTATTGTATTTGATATATAACACAACATCACCCTACCATCCGATGTGCAATTAGTCCAAAATAATAACAGTAATTGTTGGAAAAATCAAACTAACGACACTGTCTTTATCATGTTTTGAAACAGTATTAATATGTATTGAGATAAGTCTGTGAAATTAAGAAGGATTTGAACCTTATAATTATGTATATATGATCCAAATTTGCAATAAAGTCAAGCAGAAACAAACAACGAGGAGATTTAGGAGCTTTTAGTCCATCTCCTAAAATATTTATGAAAATGCATTTGTGAAGATGGTAATCTTCAATTTCACTATAAATATTCGAACTTTAGAATTTCGATTGGGACATATTGTTCCTTTTTTAATGTTTTCATGACTAATTTTCAAAAAAATGCCCGTCCATATTGCTCATTGGGTCAAAGAGAAGAGAAATAGTTGAAACCAACAAGCAAGTGAGACTTTAAATCATTCTAATCTCTCGTGCTAATTCTATTTATTTCCTTTTATTTCTTTTTCCAT
>NW_018397267.1:6272601-6273968 GCF_002168275.2 Theobroma umbraticum | reverse complement strand
TCAGGTGATCTCAAATAACACATTTTACTTTATTCACTAAACATCTTTTTCTATTCTATTTATTATTATATTTTTATTTTATTCTTATTATTATTAATTTTTATATGGAAATCTTTAAAACATTTCTACCCTTCTAATGCACTGGCCTGTTTTTTGATATTTTGGATCTTCACTCCTATTTTGCAACTAATATGAACTAAGTGACAACCAAATAAAAAACCAATAAATACAAAAGAGGCCAACCCAAATTCACAAGGCAAAGGAAAATGCCCATACCTTCACTGGGCTCAGCAAGCCCAAGGTCCTTGGGTAGTAGAGAGAGAGCCCACAGTTGGTCCATGCACCCCCGCCAAATGCATCGTGTGGCGCATTGTATTGGATCCTTTCTCCTTTTTGGGTCAAAACAGTGCCGTTTCACTAAGTCTGCAGCATCTTCTCTCGGTTCTTCAAAACGATGCCGTTTAAAGTCCTAAACTTCACTTAGCCCAAGGTATAAAACCTTCATTTTCCTAGACCCTAACGCCATTTTTCATCTCCCCTTCTCAACTGTCGTTCCTGATCCTCTTCCCTCAGCGGCAGAGCTCCCACTGCCGTTTCTTGCCAGGCATTGCCTGCTTCAAACCATCCTGTTTCTTCTTAATGCAAAAATCGCTTGTGGCTTTGCACCCTGGTACCATTTTGTGGACTTGCTTTGCAGGTGGCCTTTTGGCCTTTGTTGACTGTTTTTTTTTTTCCAAGTTTGTTTTATTGTTAAGCTTGTTTCAGTTTTGGCTTAATTTTGTTATTGGTTGTATCTTAATCCGTTTCAGCCTATATTAATTTTTATTAACTTGTTTAAACGCATGGCCTAAATTTTAAACACTTTGAAATGTCTAATACCTCATTTAGTCTTACTATTTGTCCAAAAAACAGGAAACAAATAAAAATGAACTAAAATAAAAATAAAAGAAAATTATGCAAAAAATAATGGTAATTAGTTTAAGATATATATAAAATTAAAATGAAAAAATGGTGTCTACTGTCATGATTAGTGTAGTTATCACTTGCCACCATATTTAAGAATATGGTAGCAGACGCGTATGTCTTGAGTTGTGAGAAAGTTTTAATTGAAATATTTCAAACTTATAGATAATCAAATATTGAAATCTTAACTCGGAGAAGGTATTGCAATTATTTATATCCAGAGTACCAAGCAGGGAAATATAGACCAATTAACTCTGCATCCATCCACATCTATAGCCATGCCCCAGGAACTGGGAAAAGCAGCGGTCAATGTGTTTAATTTGCAATTTGGAAAGAAAACTATATTTCATATTAGATGAAAAAAAATTCCAATTGAGGATATTACCTTCTGCCCAAGTTTTCTT
>NW_018397267.1:6272327-6272591 GCF_002168275.2 Theobroma umbraticum | reverse complement strand
CATGCACTAAAAATGCATATATCATTGTAAAACTTTGGTATGAAATATTATCTTTGAATAATAATAATAATAATATATAATGACTAATAACCGTTAACTACTCATGGAAACTGTTTGACTTGGCAATTTGTTCAAATCTCCTTGTCCGGCTAAAATTAGTTTTCAAGCTGTTGTTTCTCATCCTTAAATTATAATATTATCTGTAAAGAGCATATGCTATATATATATATATATATGATAATAATTCAAGGCATTCCCTACTTG
>NW_018397267.1:6271963-6272087 GCF_002168275.2 Theobroma umbraticum | reverse complement strand
TTTTATATAAGTATGATGTTTGTAAGGAATTGTTAACAGGAGAAAAAAAAAGCAAAAAGAAAACGTGACCTTAACCACACAATTTGGGTTTTGAATAATTTGGAGAAAAAATATATTTGGAATT
>NW_018397267.1:6271632-6271760 GCF_002168275.2 Theobroma umbraticum | reverse complement strand
AGAGCTTATATGCTATACGATAGTAATTCAAGTCATTTTCTATATGCATTTACTTGAGGAAAGCTAAAACGTCCTTTTTCCTTCTTTTCTATTTGTATTGCAACAGTTAAATATCAATTTCAATAATA
>NW_018397267.1:6271281-6271404 GCF_002168275.2 Theobroma umbraticum | reverse complement strand
ATGAATAAAGCAATTCTAAGTGACATTAATGCAAGATTTCAAAATGTTTCTCCCTAAGTAGTAAGTTATTTTTGATAATTGTAACAGGTATGAGCTCAGCTCAGCTCCATTTAGATGATCTCA
>NW_018397267.1:6261305-6271181 GCF_002168275.2 Theobroma umbraticum | reverse complement strand
ATTAAATTTTGATGATGGAATTTCGTTCAAGAATACGGAGACTCGCATTTTGAATGGACTTTCTTATATGAGAAATATAGTTAGGGTTTTTTCACTGAAATATTGAGATAAATCTTAATTTTCTATTTCAATACTTTGTGAATTCAAATGATTATCTTAATGGAAATAAAAGTAAGGGAATTAATTCATTAATTTTCTAAAAGTTGTGGTTTTTTTTTTTTTACTTTTCAATGGTTCAAGAATCACCTAATTTGAAGTTCTGTAAAAGAGTTATAGTCGAAATACCGAAACATGTGCAATGAAGGTCTACATCTCGTGAGCACTTGAGTTGATAACTTTTCACCTTTGTTTATTGCACCCCTACAAAATTAGTGAGGTAATCAATAATAACATATCTTAGGTACATTAACACCTATTTAAGCACAAATTTAACTAAGATTAGATTGACTAACCTAATTAATTAATTTAAAATAATTTGATAAAACCTAATAAATTTTCATGCGTTATTACAAGAGCTAAGCTAAATTGTTGTCAAAATTTAGTCCATATAGCTATATATCCTAGAGTTATCACACCCTCAAACTTAAAATTTTGCTACTCCTCAATTAAACCATAAATAAAAAACTAAATAAAAGTGAAAGCAATTTAAATGATGAAATCAACATAAATAAACAAACTAATTAGAGGCAAATAGCACTAAATCAATTATCTCCGTAATTTTCTCAAAAGTATGTCTACAAACCTCCAGCTCAAGATAAAATATAAACATCATTCAAGTTCATGTTTCAATTTGAATGCAAGCTTATTCTAGAATGGATTTTCGTGTGTGTGTAAAATCGTTTACAAAGAACATCATACTTATCTGGATGAGTTTATGTCAATGCACAATTTTATATTAGTACTAGAACTCCATGAGTTTGCTTTGCATCTCTCTCTCCACTAACGTAAATAAATACAAAGTCAAAGATCAATAGGTCTTTATTAAGCTTGTAATTTATGACAAGGGCCAAAGTAGGCTAAAGGATAATAATTTGTCTCAATTCACTCTAAGCACATAATTATTCTAAGACCTATATATAGAGCTCTATTTTCCTTCTCCACATACACCCTTTCTTTCACATTTGAACTTTTCTTTTATTCAACATTTTATTATACTCTTTCTTCTTTTATCTTCTTTATATTGTAAATAATGGGGTGGTTTTTAATATTTTGATCATAGGTGAAAAACCTAATTAGGACTTTTACCAAAGTGTTGGTAGAACCCTAATTTTATTTATCGATAATCCATTTACTCAAATAACTATTTTAAACATTTCTAAATAAGAATAATAATAATAAAGGTTTAAAGCAAAAAGAAATAAATTTATGAATGTATGTATATATATAATAAGAGATTAATTATTTTGAGTTAATTTTTTATGATGGAATTTCATTCGGGAATGCGGAGAGTCGCATTTTTGAATCAGCTTTCCTAAGTGAGTAATTTAGTTAGGATTTTTACAAAATGTCAAGATAAATCCTAATTTTTTATATTCTAATACTTTGTTAATTCAAATAATTATCTTAATGAAAATAAAAGTAAGGGAATTATTCTAAACTAACTAATTAAAAATTAATATAGTAGTCAACAATTAATTAAGTAATTACTCTAAATATGATATTTTCGAAGTTAATTTATTAACTAAATGAAAATTTAACTTAATGGTTGAAGTCAATTATTTTGAACCAATCTCCAAAGATGAAATCTCTCTCTAGGCTTTGAAAAGTTGCATCTTTGAATTGAATTTCATAAGTGAGAAATTAAATTGGGATTTTCACCAAAGCGTTGAGAAAATCCTAATTTTATATTTCCAAAATCCATTGGTTCAAATAGATATTTTAAAATCTAATAAAAATAAGAAGAAGTATTCAATTAAAGCAAAACGTCAATTATATAATTGAAAAGTTCTAAATCAAATATTACATTTACAAATGCATTTATTTCTGCATCATCCACAATTTTGCATCGCATCCTATTTAATTATTTTGCGAATGGATATACCAAAACTCCGATGATGGGATTTTCTTGAGAAGCTTGTAGAGACGAGTTTTCTCTATAATCTCCCTAGGTGACGAAAACATCTAGACTTTACCAAAGCGTGGTCTATAAATAATTTTTTGATGTAAGATTTTTTTCCATTATTTAAAATTGAAAAATCATATCATCATTTCATGGTTGCATCATGTGCATTTATAAGATATTCGGTTTGCAAGTGACAATCTCCAATGATGGGATCTGCTTTGGGGGCTTGTAGAGATAAGCTTCCTCGAAGAATTTTCTAAGTGAGAGGAAATTCTTAGACTTCACCGAAGAATTGGAATGGTCTTAGAAAATTCCTTCGAGATGAAGATTTCATTCACACACCAATAAAAATAATAAAAAAATTAGAGAAAAAAGAAGGATTAGGGAAATTAAGATATATAAAATCAAGAATAAAATGATGAATAATGATTAAGGAAATATAAGAATAAAATTAAAAGTTCAGGTTAAAACAAGATAACGTATGATTTAATGGTATAGTTCGTAGGATGGGCATCATGGGGGTGCTAATTCTTGATATATCCTTTAGGTTTTAAGTAATTTATATGTATTTTTATGCTTTCTGAGTAATAGTTTAATTTATGTTATAGCATTTGCATTTAAGCAATTTTAGTTTAATTTCTTGTTAAAACGCCTAATTTCAACCTCCACTTATTTAGTCTTTTATTGTTGAAGGTGTGCACAGACATGGAGCTTAAATGGCAATGGATGATGAAAGTTGGCTTAAAGCGATTTTTGAATATCCGGCGGTGTTTCGAGTGCAAGTTGAGCTACAAAAGTTTGTTCGATGTGATTCTCAGACTGTTGGAAAGCTAAGAGGAGGAGCTAAATATTCGTGTTCATCACTCCACCCAATTCTAATCAGATCATGGTCGAAATTATAACAGAAAAAGCAAAACTGCAACAAACTGAACACAGCAAGTTTAGCGTTGCAACCTTAAATCCTTCTACGCTAAGGCCCTAATTCTAGCTAGCATTTTAAGTCTTCAAGTCAAAGAGGTTGGCACCGCACTGCCACATACATAGTAGCACAAGGTCAAGTCTAGACATATTGGATTAAAATATAACTATGTTCGACAATTAACTTCAGAATGAGTGATCACTGTAACTTTTATAAGGTTTGGTGAAAACTTGGTAAATCTTTTAACAAAAAGTCGTGTTAAAGATCTTGTAAATATAACCCCAAAGGAGATAGAGCTCAAGCTCGTAAAATTAAAATTAAAAGTCACCTATGGTGGAAACTTGACTCAACACTTGGTATAACGTCAAGTCTTGAGTTCAATGAGACAAAATACATCATCTATATGTGGCTACCAGTATTATAATATAATATATTATATTCCATCCCAAGTAAAGTTGATAGGTACCTATAATAGTAAAGAAATGATAAGTTATAAACTCTTAATTGACCTATAACATAAATTTATTAGAATGCATTAGTTACAGGGGCATTCTTGATGGGATCTACTAATACGAGTGTGACGTGTGGCCGTTTCTAAGAGCTCACGAGCTTAACTCTAATAGCACTTATGAAAAACAGATGCCAACACATGGTCATAATGTGTTGTCAAATACTGTGCATTCACTGGTATTGAAGCCATTGTGTGAGATGTGTTCGATTGACCAAATAAAATAGTTGGTTCAAAACATAATCTACCATACAAATTCGATTAACTTTAACTCGTTTTCACTAAGTGAAGGTTCAATCGGAAAATACTTCCATTTACGCAATCGATTGCCAATATTATTGAAAGTTTGAATTATTTTGAAAATAATGAAAGATTATTGGATATTTTCAACAATAATGAACGTGGGACACAATCCCACATTGGAAAAAGAAAAGCAAAAAATAGTTATTTAAATAAAAAGAGGTATAAGCCCATTATTGTTGGAATTTGATACACAAGGGACCATGGTTAAGCATGGTTGGGCTTGAAATTAATTAAAATTGATATTTAATTATTTATAATGACACTTGGCATTTCACACTTGCAGACAAACAAAAATAATTTTTTGAATTTCGTCAAAGAAATATATTTTTTGAATTTTGTCAACAGATATAAATTGTTGGAGACAGACAGTTCAGTTAAGTTTGTTTGGAAATAATTATGTCTGTCCAAAAGATGCTACTATTAAAAATAGACAGAAACAAATTCCATCTAAAACAAGATACAATTGTATTTTGTCAATAGATAAAAATTATTAATGATAGACAGTTCAGTTAAGTTTGTTTAGAAATAATTATATTTGTCCAAAAGCCATAATTACTAAAAATAGATAAAATTAAATTCTGTCTGAAAAAAGATATAATTGTATCTATGGTAACTAATAAAAACAGATAAAAACTTATTTTTTAATTTTTTCAATAGATAAAAACTGTAGACGATAAATAGTTCAATTAAGCTTGTCTTGAAAATATTGTGTCTAACCAAAAGATGTCATAACTATTAAAAATATTAAGAAACAGATTCTATTTGAAACAAGACACCATTGTGTTGGGTAGACTTCCAACAAACATAACTACTGAAAATAGATAGAAACTAATTCTGTCTGAAATTGTGTCTATAGGAAAAACTATCTCCATAGCCTATAAATAAGACCAACCCTTGAAAGAAAAAAACAAAAGAACTTTCCCTCCTTTCTTTCCAAATATTGTTTAGACTTTTTTCTACAGAAAATCTTATAAAAGACTAGATAATCTTGCCGTTCATCAATGAATAGTCAATAGATTGATTTTGTCAGTGTAGAACAGAGGCAATAACTAGACTTTGTTATATCCTCGAGGTTTATTACATGCAACTCTTTCACACACAATCAATAAAAATGAATAAAATTTTAAAGATAGTAACATTGACATACGCCTTGAAGCCATTTATATGCTTCCCAATTCGGTGAACTAACATTGTATTGGGTATATAACACAACATCACCCTGCCATCCATTGTGCAATTAGTCCAAAATAATAATAGTAATTTTTGAAAAAAATAAAACTAATCACACTTGTCTTTATTGTGTTCTGAAACAGTATTAAGATGTCTAGAGGTAAACTTGTGAAATTGAAATTGAAGCTTTTTTTTTCCTTTGGAATAATTCAATTTTTGGCCAAAAATTATATCCAGAATAGAGATGGAATTTTATATTTAGAAAAACCAAAAAAAATAAAAAGGAGAAGATGTCTTAATAATTTATAGTTCTAGCTAGTTCTTAACATGGTTGAATACTTGAATTTTTTTCCCAATTGTTCAAAGCTAGTGGTAGTTGAAAGTGTTTACAGTTGGAAATTAAGAAGTTTATGGGATCTTAGAATTATGTATAAACGATCCAACTCCACAACAGAATCAAGCAGAAACAAACAACTAGGAAATTTAGGAGCTTTTAGTTCATCTCATAAAATATTTATGGGAATGCATTTGTGAAGATAGTAATCTTCAATTTCACTATAAACATCCGACCTTTAGAATTTCGGTTGGGACATATTGTTCCTTTTTTAACGTTTCCATGACTAATTTTCGGAAAATTGCCAGTCTATATTACTCATTGGGTCAAAAGAAGGGAAATAGTTGAAACCAACAAGCAAGTGAAACTTTAAGTCATTCTAATCTCTCGTGCTAATTCTATTTATTTCCTTTTATTTCTTTTTCCATGTTATCAAATAATATAGAAGTAAATGATAGAATGTAATGGGGCATTAAGTGAGGGTTGCACGCCATGAAAGGTTAAGAAGGCAATTCAACAAGAAATGACCATTCTGTATTGGTCTTTGATTAATTCATATCATTCTCCTTCCAGGAGGAAATCCTGCATTCGACATGAACCTAATTTAATGAGCCACACGCACAAATGAATTTTATTAAAGATTTGTTGGTTGATGAATTATATAAAAGGGGTAAAATCATAAGGGTTTTGGAATTATTCGATACCAAGACAAACTCTATCCATTTTGTTCTGCTTAACAAAAGTATATTGAAGGTGCGGCTATCATGGACGAGCACAAAACTGAAGCTGTCGATCGCATCTCTGATCTACCTGAGCCAATTCTTCATCATATACTATCTATGGTTGAAGCAAATGATGCAGCTCGAACTAGCGTCTTATCCAAGGCCTGGAAAAGCACATATGATTCATCTCCAGTGGTGGTTTTAGATGAACTCTTCATTAAAGAATTTGTCAAATCATATGAGCTCAGCAGTGAAGAAAGGCAGAAGTACCTGAGTAATTTAGAGCAGTTCAGGACTCGTTATAGCGTGCATATACGAGGGGTTGGGGATGATGAGGAGAAAGGCCAATTACTAGCGAGGATGATTATCAGAGAGAAGTTCATGTTGTTATCAAACAATTCGATTAAGAGAATAAATCAGCAGAAGGAGTTGCTCAGCATTAAAAAATTCAGATTTAGGATTTTCCACCTGGATGATGAGTTTGCCTCTGTCATTGACAATTGGGTAGGATTGGTAACAGATAGAAACATTGAAGAGCTAGATATAGATATCGGTTGCACATTCTTACCAGTATGTGATTATCCAAAACCAACATACCTTTTGCCCCAAGCAATACTTGCTGCAAAATCACTAACTGTCTTGAAGCTAGGCGGATGCAGATTAGATCTCCCCTTTACAGCAGGTAGCACAAGGTTTCCTTCTCTCCAACAGCTACATCTATGCTCAGTTCATCTAGATGAGCAGATACTAGACAACCTTATCTCCACCTTCCCTTGTGTTCAAATCTTTGCTCTTGACAATTTTTGGAGCTTATCTATTTTCGCATTTCTGGACTTGGAAAACTTAAGATGGTTGAGTTGTCATCAATGCATTGGAGACTCAAAGAGGTTAACATTGAAGCAGCAAGCCTTGAAACTTTGGACTTTTGCGATGAGTTAAGAAGTTCCATATGCAAGGTCAATTTGGATGCATGCCAAAATCTGAAAAAGTTACGTTTAGGACACGCTAATTTGACTGACCAATTATTACAAGAGCTTATCTCTAAATTATACCTACTTGAGACTTTGGATATAAGCTATTGCAATAGGTTGGAAAGAGTTAAGATTTTGAGTCATAAGCTGAAAAGGCTAAGCATATACCATTGCAAGAGAATTGCGGATGTGAAGATTGACTCTCCAAATCTGCGTTCTTTCTCATTTAATGGTACTAAAGAAACAACACCCTCCATCTCTCTAATTAATGATGTCATTTCTCAATTGCGAGTTCGTGTATATTTCGACTTACATTATGGCAAAAATTTTGGAGCCGAATGGATCCTTAGTTTTAGACGGTTCCTAGCAAACTTTGGGCGGATAGAAAACTTATACTTATGCCTCCCTCTCCATAAGGTAACTTTTTGGATTCACAAAGTTTCTGCTTTTTTAAATTATTCTCAAATCCATCATCTACCTAACATGGATATTATCCATTGCAAAGCATTCTTTCCTTCAACAAGAGCTGCCAGACGTTTCAGTTCCCCACCAAGTGAGGTCACCTCTCTGACGCTGTCAATTTGTGCAACTCCAAGGTCACTCTATTATGCAGCCCTTGTCAATGGCCTGTTTTGGAGTTGTCGCCCCAAGACTTTGAAAATCTGGCGTGTAGGGGACTGGCACTTTGGTCTCATTAAGGTATGGCCATTGATTAAGTCTTTTGAGTTTTCATTTTTCAACTCTTGTTTCAAACAGTGGTGGAACAATCAAAGAGACAAGATGGAGCTCATACTTGTGCTAGCTTTACTTGTTCATCAGTATGCTCATCGATTTGCTTTAATGCAGTTCCTGTTGACAAGCTGAAAAACAGAGAGATGTAAATGCTGCAACGCTAATGCATCAAAAGGTGGAGGATGAAGTGAAGGACGTTAAGATTAGGGTTAAAAACGAAATTGAATATGAGATGCTCATGGAATGACTTTTTACAGGCAATGCCCACAAACATTATGGTAAAAGTGTATATTTTGATTTCAATGGCAATAATCATCCACTATGTTAAGATTTCAACTTAAATATCTAATTTCTATAATGTTACAATTTTGATATTAAATATAAACTTGTGTAAAAGCTTCATCATAATTTTACTTGAATTGACTATTTTATGATTAAAACTAATTCTTTAATAATAAACTCAAAGAAATCTATGATCAAGTTGTTAAATCATCACGTCTTTTTCACGTTACAGCCACAGCGTGTCAACTTCTCCATTTCATGACTTTCAGAACCATAACTCTGGCTTACTAAACATTAAAGTTTATGACTCTCATGTCTCAAACTTCTCTGCACACTTGTATAAGGTTTTTAGCTGTGAAATGTTAACTTACTTCGCTAGAAATGACGGAATGCAACCTCTTGGAGAGTATTGGATTTGCGCAGACCACCAAAACAATTTGCAAAAGAAAAAGGAAAAAAAAAAACTCTGCAATTGCAAATTTAATAATTTTATAATTACAATTTCGTTTAATGTTAAAAAAGTTTATTACACCCCAATTATATATACAAATGATCTTATTTAAGAGACTTCTATATGTACAGCGTAGTCTCAAATCTTTTATTACAACCCAACTAGGTATTAAACACAAATAAAAGCAGAAATCCTATAATCACTTTGGCTGCTAGCACCTTTCAAATTTAGCATTAACATATAGAATCTTAGGCTCCAAAACTATGTCATCAATCAGGCTGCATAACCATCACTTTGTTCTTCGCTTGTGTTCTTGCCCTTTTGAACATAGTCATCCAATGTGTAGCCCTTGTAAGTAACCAGCCTATGCAGCTGAACCAAAAAGGAATTATATCAAGTATTGCTGGTCAATATCCTCATGAAGGTGATATCACCAAATCCAAATAAAACTGAGTAAATCATACATACAGATTCAAACTCCCAGCCTCCACCAAAAATAAACCCTACAGGCTTAGCTCCTCCAAATTTAAACTTCATAATTTCTTTGTATTCCACCTTGGAGTTTCTTGCATAGGGTGCCCCACATCCAGGAATCATTTGCGCCCAAATCTTTTGTGCACAGCTTTTGACACTGACAAACAACCAGGAATGTAACGTAACATTAATTACTTCGTTGAAATAAATGAATAAAGGAACAATAAGGAAAAAGAAACCCAGAGAGAAAGCGCAAGTAATTGAATGGAAACACTATATAGTAAACCGTGCCATCAAAGTGAAGTGGACTCTTGCTAGAGTTGGTTTTTCTGCTAGTGCTTGGAGAAGTTGGAACATGGCCCAAGCTCATGTCAATAACATTATCCCCTTGGCACCTTTTGCATTTTGCCTAAAACAATATTTTCAAGTAAGACACATGATTTCAGGAAGAAATTAAAATGTAGAAATCATAATAAAAGAGAGGTGAGCAGGGAAAAAGGATTGATTACCTCGATGCGATAAGTATTTTTGGGATTATTGAATCCACCATGAAGCTGAAGATTTGTGCACCCTTGCAGTGCAGCCTTTATCAGAAGCTTGTAATCCATGTTGCCGTCAACAATGAGGATACCTTGGGGTATTTATATTATTGTTCATCAAATATTTACTTGACAAACAAGAAATCTTGGACCTTGAGATCATCTAAATGGAGCTGAGCTGAGCTCATACCTGTTACAATTATCAAAAGTAACTTACTACTTTGGGAGAAACATTTTGAAATCTTGCATTAATGTCACTTAGAATTGCTTTATTCATTTGTTCATTGAATACATGATATGAGCTCATATTATGGTTTAGTTCACGTTTTCCTTTGATTTTTTTCTCTTTTACTAAGTTTACCAAAACACTTTTTATCTTTAGTCAAGATGGTAACAAAAATGTATTATT
>NW_018397267.1:6241701-6261295 GCF_002168275.2 Theobroma umbraticum | reverse complement strand
TTTAACTGTTGCAATACAAATAGAAAAGAAGGAAAAAAGACGTTTTAGCTTTCCCCTAGTAAATGCATATAGAAAATGACTTGAATTACTATCGTATAGCATATAAGCTCTAAAGATAATATTAGTGTAATTTAAAGTAAAGAAACAACTTTATACTTTTTGGTCCAGATACAAAGGCATGACAAATTGCAAAGTCAAAATGCTTCCATATATATGCCTATAGATAATCGTTCATTTCTATAAATATTTCTTTTATTTTTTTTAATTCCATGATAATATTTCATACCTAATGTTTGCAACAAAATGATGTATGCTTTTTTAGTGCATGGTAATAGAGCAAGAAAACTTGGGCTGGAGTTAATATCCTTTATTAGTATTCTTTTATCTAATTCCAAATATATTTTTTCTCCAAATTATTCAAAACCCAAATTATGTGGTGAAGGTCACGTTTTCTTTTGCTTTTTTTTTCTCCTGTTAACAATTCCCTACAAGCATCATACTTATATAAAAAAAGGTATGCTTGAAAATTGTTATTTGTCTCTGGCAAAAACAAGTTTATTAGCTTTAATTCCTCAAGTAGGGAATGCCTTGAATTATTATCATATATATAGCATATACGCTCTAAAGATAGTATTATAATTTAAGGATGAGAAAGAACAACTTAATAACTAATTTTGGCCAGACAAGGAGTTATGGACAAATTGCAAAGTCAAACAGCTTCCTTAGGTAGATTACGGTCATTAGTCATTACATACATAAATGTTTTATCTTTTTTATTATTACTCAAAGATAATATTTCATACCAAAGGTTTACAATGATATATGCACTTTTAGTGCATGGCAATAAACCAAGAAAACTTGGTCAGAAGGTAATATGCTCTATTAGAAGTTTTTTTAATCTAATATGAAATATAGTTTTTCTCCAAATTGCTAAAAAAGAAAACACATTGACAGCTGCCTTTCCAAGTCCCAGGGACATGGTTGTCGGTGTGGATGGATGCAAAGTTAATCAGTCTAATTAATTTCCTTGCTTGAGACTGGATGTAAATAATTGCAATACCTTCTAAGACTTAAGATTTCGAGTCAGAAACTAAAAAGACTTTCCCTAACCCACTGCAAGAAAGATGAAAATGTTAACCATACTAGCTACTTGTAATATTTTTCAACATTGATCTACTGACACTTACTTCCACATTTTATTTCAATTTTTCATGAACAAAGTCAAATTTGAATCTTTAAAGAGTATAATATTTCAATATTTGATAATCTATTAGTTTGAAATATTTCAAATTAAAACTTTGCCATAACTCAAAACAGATCAGTCATTCCAAAGAATGACAGTGTCTGCTACCATAGCTTAGTCTATTATTAAATATGGTGGCAAGTGACAACTACACTAATTAAGACATGGAATTATATATCCTTGACATTTACAATTAAAAAGCTGGGACAAATCATTCATTCACAATGAGCTCTCCTAGCGGTTGATTTGCAGTGTGATTATTCAAATATATTATATTTCACTTTAATTAATTATCAAACGGAAAATGGTAGGGATCAGTGGCAGGCATTAGCCGCGAATCCAATTCTTGAATCAGACACATCATAAGCAACCTCAAAAGTCTGCTGTTGATGATTTCCAATAACGGCTGTTTGGCTCCATCCAGCAAAGGCCAAGCATGTAACTCCCTCCTCAGCTTGTATGAGCACATTGGAAGCACCAAGAGTGAGGTCAGCTCCTCCTTGAAACATCATTTGAATCTCAGGTGCCGCCGAGATAGTCTTGACAGTCCCCAGGAAACAGCAATCCAATATCGAAAATCCAGGGGCTTGCGCATACTTTTTGGACATGATCTTTACAAAGGCATCTCGCAAGGCAGAATACAAAGACATTGGCAGGCGTGTGATAACAGTTCCAGAGTCTATGACGGTTGGGACTCTATACTCAGCAGCAGCCACCCTAAGAGGGATACCTGCCACAGTTATAGATGTCAACCTTAGATAGTACAAACTAGGATTCTGATGAGGATCTGTGATCATGGGAGTGAACTTGAATGATGATAGAGAAGGCTTTCCTATTTTCAGGAAACCTCCAGCGGCAGTAGAATTAGCTGTGGGCAGACAGTAAGAGAAAGCATATCCATATTTGGAGGACACCTGAGCTAGCATGGAGAGTTTGTCACGGGCTAGTCCTACTAGCCCAGCTGCCCTTCCGAACAGGCCTTCATTGTCCTGCCCACATCCATATAGGAAATTGGAGAAGGTTTGGGATCGTGATAAGGTCAGTAAATCTTGACTTAAGTAGCCAATTGAGTATGATGAATCACCATAGCTGGCCGTGTATATGCACTTGTTTGAAGTAGTACATAAAGGGTTGTTCAAAGTTGCTTCCTTGAGTGAAGAGCACTCAGAGGCGGCACATGAGAGAGATTTGTATGTCTTAGATGCAGAGGGATTAAACACAGGGTCTGCCTGGCCGTGACAGTATACTTTACAAGGCTCACACTGGATCCAGGAGAAGGAGCTGCCTGTATCCATGAGCACGTCATAGTACTTGACCGGAGTTCCAAGGCCTATCCTGAAATAGTAGTTCCCTGTGCCGATGGATAAACCTGGATTCAGTGGGATACTCAAAGACTTTGCACTTGACCAATATCCTAATCTCTGGGATAAAGCGGAATTTGTACTCCCTCTGCCTCTGCCCCTGCCCCTGTCTTGGGCTACTATGGAATTGAGAGCCTCAACACGTTCTTCATCACGCAAGAGAAAATTGGAGAAGGATAAGGAGAATTCTGGGGTGAGAGAAGACTCAGGCCCTTGAACGTGATAGATCTTAACGTATATGCCAGACTGGTTGACTTCCAACTTATTCTCTGCAAAAATTGGTTCATCGTTTATAATAATGACCATACATATAAACCTATCCATTTATATTTCAAATATATATTTCATAGAATACGGAAAACATATACATACCTTGGAGTTCTGCGAGCAGAGGTGCCACTGCAATTGCAAGTGGCAGAGAGAAAATTAGAAACCAAACAAACGCCATCTCAGTTATGCAGCCGACTTATAGCCTGTCCTCTCTTTATCTAAAAGAAGGGGAGCTTATAACAAGAAAGGAGACCATTTCATTTACAAGTGAGTGTGGCAGAGTTTCAAATGGAGAGGAATGCATAAAGAAATCATGTCCAATCATGAACTATTAGTTGGAGAAATATCAATGCTGTCACATCCCTTCAACAATAATGGGGCTTGGTTAAAGTAAGTGGAACTTTAAACTGTTAGATTAGAAATAAAAAATAAATATTTATAAAATTGTTATATGTTATCTTATCTTCGTTTTGTTTGTGAGCAATTAAGAAAGTGGAAATACGGAACAAAAACCCATAATACCTATTGCTGTGACAGGGGTGGGAAACGGTACTTGCATCGAACGGCTGCTTTTACTGGATAAGAATATATGTGTACAGCTCGATATGCAAAGGACACTGATGGAAGCATATGTGCAAAATAAGATTCAGAGGCCGAGCATAGGCGATGGGGGTTCTCATGGCTATCATTCTCCTACGTGTTTTAACTGTCTTATCGAGGTCGTACAAATTGGCCATACAATGTTGGAAAAAAATGAGAAAAAAGCATCAAACCAGCCCTTTGAATCATGGGTTTGGGCCATGGAAAGGTCCTCTCCAACTAAAACTTTATTATGATCTGGAAATGTTTTCCAGATCATCAAAGTCTTTTGTATTCAAGCTAACTAAAAATATCACGTAACAATGTCCTCTGGAGTGATCATGGGATCATTTAATTGGACCTTTTACGAGTATCAATGATATTTTCCACTTTACGAGCTTGCATGAAGATGAAGAAACATATTGAGCTTTACCTTGGAATGGTCAAATTAACTTAACCGTCATTGTTTTTAGGCCAAATAAAGTAAGAGCAAATTGCGATTTCTCTTTTCTTTTTTTTATGTTTTGTTAACAACAAAAGTACAAATTAAATGTTTAAAGGTAGATGATATGCGAATTTTTACCGTATGGTAATATACCAAGAAAACTCGGATAGGATATGTCTCCGCCTCATAGTACTAGTAGCGAATTTTTTTATTTTATTTCCAAACATAATTTTACTCAATATTGCGCAGAAGGATACAAGCATAGCGACCGCTGCCATTAGCTTTAGCACAGTTTTCATGGTAACGTCTGCTGACACAAACATTGCATGCCAATGCAGAAGCAAATGCTATGTTTTTCTCAATGCATTAAGGGCCAAAATGCTCAAAATTACCATAGTATAATCCGGAAAACATACTATCAAGGACCATGATTCTCTTTTGTTTCAAAACCGACATAAAATCCACCACCCAGCTAAAACCATGAACCAAAATAAGACAATTTCAAAAAAGAGGGAAAAAAGTGTCTAGAACAATGAAATCACAGCACAAAACAACTTAACCCCCTACTTCACTTCCTTCCTCGGATCTTCAAAGCTTGTCTGTTCCTCTTCTTGACACCAGACTTGGCAACCTTCAGACTCCTGTTCACAGCACTCAACCTTGCAAGGGCTGCTTTCGTTAAATCTGGCCTGTAGTAGTTGTCTGCCACCTGCAATATTTGAAACAAGACATAGACATTAGGCAAAATTCATAAAAGAATCACCATGCTTAGATGAACAGAATTTCAGAATATCATTGAAAATCAATATGGACTGCAGCATGGAGACAGTGCAATTGCCAAAATCACCAAGTTACATTAATATAATTGAGAATATAATAGCAGCAAAGTTCAAGGAGGAAAAACAGAGGGAAGGTGGGGAGAAAAAGTAAAACAGAAGGGGACAAGCTACACAAGAGAGCATGACAGCCAAAATTCAGCATACACATATACACATCATGCTCAAAGCAAGCTACATAAGCATTGAAATTGCACTCATTAAACTTTAAAAGCTCAGAAGCCAAGCGTAACAAGGAAATTTCATAGAAGAATCCAACAAATAGATCCTTCTTACATGTTATTGCTTCATCACCGCAAATTAAAACTTTCAAAAAATTTAAATTTGAATGCAAGCAATGCCACACCTTTAGACAAACAAATCATCAATCAACTAAATAATCTAACAATTTTCACCAGTTAGTTTAAGGAACTAATATTAGATAAAGAGTTCAAACTTTTTTTAATGAAAAAAAAAACAACTGTTTTTGGTGGTGAATCTTTGGGCAAACAATTCTTTCTCTTCAAAAACAAACACGCACAACAATTACCAATAAGTTACAAATTAATATCAAATAGTTGGGGGAGGTAGGGAAAGCTTTCAGAGGCAAAACCAAACCTACAAAAAGAATAAACAGAAATGGTTCAGATGATGACTTCCCATTTTACCTGGTTTTTGACTGCCTTGGCCATCCTGGGGAACTCCTTTCTCATGACAGACTTGTGAAGCAAACTTGAAGGCTTGTTCTGCTTCTTGGTCTTAGTTGTTGCTAGCAGCACAGACTGATCTTTGCCCCCACTTTGAATGGTGACTGTTTTCTTGTTTGCCAGCCCTAACGTTTCATAGATCCAGTGAAGAGTAAGTCAACTGAACCAAAGTCCCGACTCAACTAAACTCAAAGAACGAGTTCACCCATTGAGTTGAGAAACTGGAGCAGGGGAGGGAGACAAAGAATATATATTAAACAAATAGGACATGTATTCCTTTGTGCAATTCCAGGTTTCAACTATTCTCAAGATAAAAACAGCAACTTCGCTTCCAACTTTTCAAGTACTATATCAATTAAAATTGCCCCCCTCATCGTACTTGGATGTTCTTATGGTTATATCAGATCACTATTTCAGTTTTCCTAAGAAAACTTAATTCAATTTTTTAAGAGAAAAAAAAAAGCAAAAACGAAACAAGAAATACCAAATATTTCTTCTGTCATTCCCTGAACAATCATTTGCCAGGCAAATATTTCCTTTTCTCTTTTACTTGATAAAACAGGAAAAAAAAAGCAAAAGAAATTTTCATTTGCCAAATAAACCTGACATAAACACAATCGAATGAACAACAATAAAAGAAAGAAGAAACTTTTGGATCAAAATAATACCAGAGTGTTTGTAGGAGTTGAGATTGTAGAGATTGTTTGGCTCTTTGCTGAACTGAACGCTAGCGGTTCCTCTTCCAAACTGCTTCACCAAAAAAGAATTGTTCTTCTTCACTATCTCCCAAATCAACTGTCCCGGAACTGTCGCCATCTTCTCCTTCCCTGCACCTCACTGCACCAGATCCACCCAAACACAGAAAGCCTCTTCGTAAGATTAAAAGCCATTAAAACAAAAACAAACCAAAAAGAAAAGGCAGATACATATTAGCAGGGAGCTAAGAATTGAAGGAGAACCTGAAATTTTTAGGGTTTTTTTCTAGGGATGGGAGCTGCAGCGAGAATTGGAGACTGTAAAGAAGAGCGAAAAAGAGGTTTTATATCACTTAAAACCCTAGCCTGTTTTCCTTTTAAGACGGAAAGGGTATCATTCATTTTGTTTATTACGATCATGTCCTTTTCTTTTAGTGCAGGTTTTGTTGGACCCTGTCTTATAAACTTAAACAAAACGCAAAACAACTCAAAGTTGAATATATCAAGAATTTTCTTTTTGCATGATAAATAAAATAAATTAAATTAAATTAAAACTAAAATATGTATAAATAATTAATTAATCCGATATTTGATCTTATGCTATACATTTTCTTATACCCTTTGAAACATTTGTAAAAGGGCCATGTGTTTTGACAGTTATATTTGAGATTTGAGAATTTGAGACCATGCCTGATCCATGAAATGATAAACCCAAAAAGGGACATCTCCAATTAAAAAATAAATAAACAAAGCAAGTGGGAAACATGAGCCTCATAAGGACTTGATTGAGGAGGAAAGAAGGGATTGGAATTAGCAGCAACATCTGAATTCCAAAAACAAAACAGAGTTGAAAAGAAAGTGGCTTTGGAATAAATTACCAAGTCATAGTCCCAAACCCCAAAAAACAAAAAGGGTACAACTGCAAAATTTAGGTTATTAGCCCCCTGAATCAACCTGAATTCATGAATTAAAAAAAAAAAAAAGAAAAACCCAATATCAGGTCATGGATATACCTAATACCAGATCCCACCTCCTTTACACCTCAACTAATGTTACATTTTCATATATACAAAGCCAGAGAAGCCCTTCTTCATCATCCTTCATACTCCTTACCAGTTTCCTTTTCTACAACAACCCAATGTCACTTCAATTGTACAACGGGATTCATTCTACCTGTGGGCAGATTGTATGCTGCTGTTGCTATCAGCAAGGCTTTTAAAAATGAACCAGCAACCAGGTTCTCTAATCAAATCAAATCCCAGTACTGAACCACATTCACTATAGTAGGGATCATCTACTCATGAATTGCTTGACGTTGAAGGGCACATGTGTTGGTCGTGCTGAGCCATTCAATGCTTCGTTTATCCTACTGAATACTAACTTCAGAGGAACACAAGCTATTACAGGACCCTTAGGCTTCTCCACCACCAGTTTCCTGTCAGCTAAACCGAGTTTTTGACCAGTCAATGAAGACAATTTCCGAATCTTTTTAGACAATAGTCCAGATTTCTTTGCTTTCACTGATTTCGTGGAGAAAACGTGCGTGCAGTTTCATATGCTTTGTAGGAACTCGCCCACCTTCTGACTTTCGCTTCACTACAGGACCAATTTCAGTGCACTCCATTGCAGCTTCTCGAGTCAAACTGCCATAGTAATCATCACTCAAAACCTCAACAGTTAAAGGGTGACCAATTATGGCTTTTCCATTCAGTTTACTCATGAGGAAACTAATGGAACATGCTGTGGCCGATAGTTAGCTTTCACCTCAATCTTCACATCATAAAATGATGAATCAGCGGAAAAAGGTTTTCCTGGAAAATCTGTCATCTGATACCTGGAATGAACAGTATAGCGAGACTGACGGTATGGAAGTGACCTTTGAGGGGTCACAGAACCATCGGGCAGTATTTTTGCCTCCACTATTGGGCCTCTCGCACGAGGCTCCCGAGACATAGACTTCCAGTCCTGGAACCCATTAAGCTGCTCTTCAACAACAGACTTGGACTTGGATTGCAAGGTGCAATTGTATGAAGCAACTGACCCAACACCATTGCAATCAACTTTCTGATCAGAACCCTGAGAAAATCCATCCAAGTGCTCTATACCTGCCAAACAAGCATTTGGTACATCATCCATGTCGGCATATTTTCTTGAGTCATGCTTTCGATTTTTACTTATTTGTCTTGATTTCCTCTTTCCTTTTAACTGCCATTCAGCAGTACCTTTCTCTATCCTCTGGCTAATACTATTAGTATGAGCAGCCACTGATCTGGTACAACCAGATTCATTATGTCCCTCAGTTTCAGCTTGCCTTCCCAAATCACCAACTTCAGGCGTCTCAGATGAACAAGATACAAATATTGGAGAAAAATCTGTCAAAATCATATGGTTCATCAGTACCAATAGGGAAAAATGTAAAATTCTACAGCTGAAAAAAGATGAGAGAGGAAAAGGTAAAGGAATCTGCTTTTAGAAGAGCAGGCATACACATCTAATTATCACACACTGGAGGTTTTGTAAGAAAGATCAACAAAATGAAACATTACCAGAATGTGTACCTTCTTATGCTAAATATGTCATCAGACCATGTACTTAAATCTACAGACAAGCAAAAGACCACAATGCATGAACCACGCAGACCCAATACTAAACTAACCTTATTTCAAACAGAAATGGTTGAGGTAGAAATAAATTCTGATAGAAGAGGTGCATGGCAAAAGAAGGAAAAGAATTCCATAAAACAAAGGGAATTCCACTGTCTTTACCTCAAGTTTGACTTGAGTCTCCAGGCAAATTGTTATTCAACAGGGACTACTAGCAAGACCATTCAAGTTATTGGCCCAGATTATGCCCTTATTAGCCAATGCAAGATTTCAGCTCAGCCCACTGATTGTGGAAGAGCATAAAAATCAATGTGTTCAGCTTCCAATCCAGTCACATATTGATTATAAACTCATGGTTAGAACATTCATCTCACGTCATTATATCCTGAACTCATAAGAAGAGTATTTTAGCTGATTTCCAAACTTGTCACTAATATCAGTGACAGTTTAACTTTTTATCCATGTCATCTAATTCCTCAGCATAATACAATATGTGTTTGGGTTTTAATAGAGTTGGGCCTCTAGTTTAGTACCCATCCTTAGTTGTTTCTTTTAGGATCAACTTCATCTCATGCCAGGATAGCTGTCCTCAAGTTATCGGATCATCAGAAATTGGCTGCAGTTCATTAGTTATGACTTATTTAGAAGAAAGTCAAACAAGCTGGAGCCCAGCTAATGACAAGCTTTTGCCTCACACAAAACCAACATTATGCAGACACACGATCAACATGGTGAATAACAAGGCATGATAAAACAAATAATCCATATCCCCTGCAATAGAAAAGCAATTTATAGAAGCAGCAGAATATGTTTATGCACAAAAAAGATGCAGCGAATTAGAAAATGCTACAACATATTATATAAAAGTTTATTCCACAATACCTGCAGATGGTTTATCTTCTCCAACAAATGGCACATCAAATAGCTTGTCAGAAGAACCATTCTCAGCTAACTCTAATATGCTCGAAATTTCATTGTATTTCGTCTTATTATTAGTTTGGGTTGCATCAGCAGCATGTTCAGAAGCATTTAAAGAGACACCATTCTCACATGAAACTCCTGTACTATCGGAGTTGTTATTGTTGTTGTTGTTGTTGTTAATTACAGCAGAAACACTTCTCCGTGACTCATTAGAATCCATTCCTGAAACTTTGCTGTCAGAGAGTCCCCTAAGGGGTGAGCCACTTGAGCTTGGAATTTCATCACAAACAACTGGAACTGACACCATAGCTGTACTCTCCAAAACCTTGGTTAGTGGTCGCCGACGATTTTTCCTTTTCAAGAATTCATGAACGTTTGCCACTTGAGACCTCTTTCTTTTCAATGATGATGAATGATTTCTGCTACCATTTACAGGACTTCCATTAGACACGCAATTGCCCATGTTTGGGTCATAGAATGAAGCATGATCTTGTTGAACTAACTCGAGCACCCCTGCAGCCTGGGCTTTCCTTTTTGATCCTACACCCATGCCTAGATCCTCAAGGCCTCTCATGCGCTTGATTCCTTCTGTTCCATCATCCTCTGAGTCATTTGGGGTTTTCCTTCTCTTTACCAGCACACAATGCCCCTTGGTACCATTAATATGATTTGGCTCTTCAAAGGATATGCCAGACTGTGATAATTCTGGAGCTGAATCTGAGTCGTCCTCCGTATCACTCATTTCATCAGTCATATCCTCATTTTCTTTCCCAGAATGTGACATGGTAGGTGATTCTTTGACCAAACTACCCTGGTCACCACCAGAATTATCTTTTCTAGAGAAATAATCTGGATGATCCTTGCCTAAGCGTGCACTCTCAATCTCAAGAGCATGGAGAATAGCATCTTCTCTTCGAGCATATTTCACTGCTTTCTTGCTAGAATTTGCTGCCGAAGCCTTTGCTTTCTCAATACATTCATCATATTCTCCACAGCGAAAGGCCTTCACCCTCTTAGACTTTTCAAGATTATACCAGTCCCTAATGCCAAAAAATGGCAAAGAAATTTAGTCAACAAAATCAAGTAATAAGAACAAACGCCAAGTGCAGTAAATTCTTGCTATTCAAAGGTGACCATCATGTGAACATAAGACTTCCTCTCATTCATGTATTTCAATCTTCAAATACAAATGATCCTAGAAATTAAAAAGAATAAAATACAGCACTAACAGTCCTTTACTCATAAATCATCCAGCATTGGACATGGTTTAAACCTTAGACACCATGGGATCAGAAGGTAAAACCTTGAATCTAAACCGTCATAACCTGATAATGAACATAGAAGTCATCTACCCAAACCTTGGATATTTTTTTCATTTTCTACTGGATTGATACATAGTCCTCAAGTAACAAAGTGACAATTGCAACAAGAAATGGTTACAGGCTCTACTAACACATGACAGAACAAACACTCATCTACTGAACTGATTTAGAAATTTACCTTTAGAGCTCAATAACCAATGCCTATACCCTATCACAACATAAAAGACAAGGCAATAGAAGAAAGAAAAAAAGCACAACATTTATAAAGGGCTTTTGGAGGATCAAATACAGATTCTCTTACCAGCCTAATATAAATCACCAGTGTTTAAGGGAAAAAATTTTCCTGAAGAAACATAAAGTTCTAGTTTTAAAACAGCCACAACAAGATTTTCTTCAAAAGACAGAAATTGTTAAGTGAAATAGTTCACTGACAGCCCAAAGAACAGGCATAACGCACCAAAGCAAACAAGCATGCTTTCAATATAATGCAAATGCTCAACATTCCACCATATATTGCCAAAAAGCACACGTATAAACATGAAAGTGCATCATTTGAGTCAAAACCACAAGTTTGCAATGTTTTGGAAACCCTTCAAATGGAACCAAACAAATATATAAAAACCACCAGAAGAAAAGACCCTTTATTCTCTGCAAGTGTTTCCCCATTTTTTTATCATTTCATTGATTAAGCAACATCAAAAAAAAGTTCAAAAAAATGACAAAACTATGAAGAATACTAAACAAATAATTTTACATAAAAAAAACTAATCATCAACAGAAATGCAAGCAACTAAACCCAAAAAAAAAATCTAAAAAGTAACTAAAAGATTAAACGAAATGGACTCACACGCTTGCATCTTCACGACCAAGAAGCTTAACAGGAGTACCGGATCTCGGAGAAACCAAACAACTCTCAGAGAGCTCGTCGAGGCCCATAATCCGACCCGGCCACCAGGAACCGTTTCGACGTCGGACCCAAACCAACCCACCCACCGAGGCATCAATGCCCTTTGTGTTGGGCTCATCGGGGCTCCCCATCAGAAACCCCTTCCGCCAAAAATCCTCCTTAAAAAGTAAATGTTAAGAAAAAAATCTGATCTTTAAAAGTCAATCCTTAAACTCCGTTTTGAAGCAGACCCAAGACTCCAAAACCACCAACAAATAGTCCGTTGCTTGAACAAATGCATATGCCCTTTAAAACCTGAAAAAAAATTAAAAAGAAAAAGAAATAGTAAGAAAAACCTTAATCCTGCATGCAACTAAACAGCCAGAAAAGAAACAAAGAAGAACCCATAAACCCAGGAAAGAAAAAAGCTTAAAAGCGAGATAAAAACCTAAGTCGAAAGGGCTTATGGAGGGAAAAGGATCTAGGTGGTGAAGACAAAGCCCAGTGTAAACAACAAAAAAAGATCTGGCGAAATTTTTTTTCCTTTTCTTGTTTTGAAGATTTCTTTTTGGGTTTCCTTTTCCACTTTTTAATTAAATTTCCGGGGTTTTTTTCTTGAGAAACTTGAAAATATATATCTAAATGCGCTGCAACTTCACTTTTATTCTTTTTTTGTCAAGGATTTTATGGGGTTTTCTCGGCAGAGTGTACGGGCGGAGAGTGAGCAGAGTGAGAGATAGAGGGAAGGAGAGAGTTTTTAAGAAAACGAAGAGTGAAGAAAAGAAAAAACAAAAAAATATTAGGCCTCTGTTGGATCATCAAGGCCAAAAATAATAAAACGCACCTTTTTGCTTTTCCGGTTCAAGGTCGGGAAAAGATAGAGAAGAGAGAAGAAAAAATTTACTTAAGCAACAATTTTTCTTTTTAAACAAAAGCGAACTATCTTACTAATCCCCTTTTTTTTTTTTTGGCACGTTGGCCTCGTACAAATGTTTCCTAAACCGTTGGATTAGTTTTGTTGATTCAAATCAAACGGTGCTGATTACGTTTGAAGATGAGAAAATGCGGATTCTTCTTTCATCTGAGCAAACTTGAGGCAAGAAAACAGGGCAAGGGTGTTTTTTTTTTTCTTTTTATGTACAGAGAAATTTTGTACTAATCAGGGCAAAGGTAATAAAATGACTTCGTGGGGCAAGGGTTAATAAAAAAAACAATACTAATTGTCATATAACATAGTTAATTAAATCAATTTCTAATTTTTATAAGTACTTTGTTTACCTTTTATAATTGTTATCTTGTTTATAATATATAATCTTTAACAGTATTATGACATCATTTAATCTTGTTATTTCCACTATATATATCTAGAAGTTTTGAAAAAATAGTTTTAATTGGCATTATTTTTTCATATATTCATTAAGTTTTTTTATTTAATGTTGAAGAAATTATGTAATTAATTAATAAATTAGTTTGTACCAATCAATCTCTTGAAATACGCAAAGCCCAACTTATTCAGGCCGGTTTGAGCAATATTTTCAAGCCCAGACTTGACTTTACTTGGCCGAAAGATTACTTTGTTGTGTAAATAATACTATTTATAAGAGATATTAGCTTCCTAAAGCTTCAATTATAACATTTGAAATAACCCTATGGAGACTTCTTTGCATATAAATTTGACTTATAAATTAGCAGAGTAATCCTATTGACTTACGCACCCTTTTGTTCCTCATAATTGAACATTGTAATTAAATTGAACATTGTAATTATTAAGTTTTTGGTGTTGTATTCTAAATTATGTGTATTTGTCTATTGACATGTTAAAAACATGAGTGCTATATTTTCTATTTTTGTTTTCTTATTTATTTAATTATTTTATCAATCATTTGGAATCATGCATGGCACGTATTGTTTCAAACGAAAACAGAGCAAAGGGACATGAAATCGTAATTTGCAAATACATAAAATATGACAAGCGCCATCAATCTTGCGAGCGCACCGACTCTTCTGTGAACTCCATGTCATGTCCGGAAAAGGAAAAAGCAAAAGTGTTGGGTGTTCTGACTTTGGACAAACAGTTGTATCCTTTATTTTCCGACACTTGTCTAGAATGCATTTTTGTCTTTAAAAGCATGTTGATTGTTGGGCAGATGTGATTTTATGATGAACGGCTCTGATTACGCAATTAACGGTTGATCAGAGATGGTCTATCTTGATCTTCTTCTTCTTTTTTAAGTGGCTTTTTTTTTTCTTGAGGAAATATTGTAACACCCAAAGATTATATAATTAGTACCAAATTAGCTCTAAAAATGTTTTTTTTAAAAATATATATATATATATATGTTAAAGACAAACCCAAATAAAGAACTAGATGTAGTTGAGTAGTGGCATGGTTGGTGCATTGATGGCAGTGGACACCGTTGCTTCCCAACACAACTCTCCACCTAGAAACCGACGCTAAGGAATGTACTCCATTCTCTTTTAACCAAACTAGTTAAAAAGAAACAAAAACAATATGAATGGAAATAAAAAAAACAATTTGTAAACTTTAAATGTTGATAATTCGGAAGAAATTATGTTTTATGTTTTTATTTATTATTTTAGACATTGAAAATTAGGAGACAAGACGCAATAAGTATGGAGAAGAAGAAGACTATTTGATACAACAACAAGTAATAAATTTGGAAATTTTATACAAAACACTAGGATTTGTTTTTGTCATTTAGAAATCTTATCCATCAACTCAAAAAGTGTGCCTAGTTTTTAGTCAATGAGCTTGTAACTTATTTTAATATGGTAAACTCTATCATCATTCTTTCAATTTTTTTTGTATGACCTTTTTTTAATTTATAGTTTGTGGATTTTTTTTTCAATTAATAGATAATAGATAATTTCTGTTCACAAGATATTCAGTTAGGTTGTTAATTTTACTCAATAAAATTACCAAAATATGTTTAATTCAAAAGTAATCTATTTGATCATGCTTAAAGATCTTCTTTGATATGTTATTGAGTAAAATTAATAGCATAATTTCGTATAAGAACAAATACAAATTGATTATTGAGAGAAAATAAAGATAGTCACTATGTTACTTAGGAAAAAATTACAAAATGATAAATGAGAATAATTAAAATCACAAAAAATGTGAAGATACTTAATTTTGGTTAATACCTATTATCTAAAGAATTATTTTATATCATAATATTATACAGAGAATAATGAGAACAACCATTATAAGTGAAGCATTGCATTACGCAACACAACTAAAAGAAATGAATTACTACTTCGCAAAGAACAACTAGAATAAGTGATGCAATACTCAATGTGGAACAATTAATACAAGTAAATTAACTACTTCACATAGAATAACCACTTTACATAGATGATAGTGAAAGTAATTCAGAATAAGTGACAAGGTTTATAGGTTACTTTCATCTTAGGATATTTCGGATAGTTTAACTTGGTAGCTCAGATGTGGAAGTAGTTAACAAGTTTCTCTCTTAACTTTTTTCTAAAGTACAAGTATTTCCCTATTTTACCTTGTTTTCTTATACTTGTTTACCTATAACTTTTTCTCTTGTACCTATTCATATAGAGTTCCTTCTCTTGTACTATGCACATACAGCTCTTTTTTGTTAGCTTCTACTCAAGAACAAGTCTTATTACATCTAATTACTTCAATAGTCAAATAATGGGTTTTTAACCATTACTCGACATTAACTCTCAATAACGGTTACCTAACATTAAAACTCTTCTAATAATATCACTTATTAAATGCAGTAAAGTCTTTTCTTGTAATTGTTACTTTTGGCACCATATATAGAGCCTTCACAATTCATTGAAGGGATTTTTACTTTTCGGAACTACGTTACTCTCAAAACTTCTCTCTTTAGCCCTCTTATACATTATCTACCTATTTTCTTCTTGTTTTCTTCCACTTGCCACAACACTCAATACTTCAAGAATTGTTTTGATTTTCCTTTTCGCCACCTCCGATACATCCCTTACTTGTTTGCAACGCTTCCTCTTCCTATCACATTAACCCTTTATATTTTAGCGACTCCATTAAGGAAGAGTGATCGCATTAAATAAGACTTTTTCAACTATAATTTTGTGTTATTGGAAAATATGTAGAGCTCCACTAGCAACCAAGATGCACCTATTCACTCTTACATTTAGGATCTGATGAGAATGATCCAAGCTTCTCAAAAAAGGATGCAAATATTAAAGGACAATAATAGACAAATGATGGAGACTATATCCCAACTCGTGTCCTCTATTACCATCACTTCTCAAGCTCAACCTGTGCACCTTAATAAGAGGGCACTTGACGATGTCATTCTTCTAGTTACAAACACTAAGGGAATGGAGGAAATGGAGAAAGTGCAGGGAATGTAGTAGTTGCTACAAACCTTAATCCAACCAACTCCACTGTTGTAATTACCTTAGCAACTACCTCTATTGTAGCAATCCCACCTACTCCTACTCAAGTATTTATGACAATGAAAGAGCTCTAAAGGTTGTGGATCAGAAGAACAAAAGTTTGAATTTTTCTAATTTTAATATCAAGTTACCTTACTTGACCAGTGTAGCTGCAAAACTATACCTCAAAGACTATACTAACCTCAAGTTTAAGCAATTCAATGGAAAGACTAGAGATGCATGATAATATGTCATGAAGTTTGTGGAGACTATTGGAGTTGCTGGATTAGATGATGACCTAAAGTTGAAAAAGTTCTCCAAGTTTCTCATAAAAAGGCTTATACATGGTATGCTAACCTCACTCTTGGTTCTATTCAGTTTTGGAATCAAATGTGTAAGCCGTTTAGGAAAAAATGTTTTTATACTCAAAAGAAAATTACTCACATTGATCTCAGAAGAGAGTTTCAAAAGTCCAAAAAGGACCTCATAGAGTACTTCTAACACTTTAGAAAGAAATTGAACATACAAGAATCTCATGATGAGAAGGAGTTGGTAAAGGCATGCATTTAATGGATGTTTGATGAGTATAAGCTACATTTGGAGAATCTACCTCTTCTAACCTTTGTTACTTTAGTGGAAGCTACACAAAGGATTAATAATATGGTTCTTAGATAGAAAAGACTCACTCACTTCGGTAGAAGGAATACCTTAACGATGAATGCCATCCAACGAAGAGGTAAAGAAAAAAAAGGTCCAATCCAAGCAAATTTACGTCCTAGAAGAGGTGTCCCAAGGAGAAAGCCAAATGAGGAGAATGACTCTTCACCACCATTCTTAGTACCTCTAGATAGAATGAGAGTTCTTCTCTTAAAATAGGTTAGGGATGGATAGATAAATTTACCTTACACTCCACAACCATTAACAATAAAAGAGAAAGTTAACCTAAGGTACTGTGATTATCATCGAGCAATTGGTCATCCATTGGTTGAATATAGAAATCTTTAGAGAATGTTCATTGACAAGTGCAAACAAGAGAAGTATTGATTGAAAATAATAGAGTCCAAAATAACCATCTTTCCGTTCATCCAAATCTTCAAGGGCAAGTAAGTGCAATAATTCATGCTCACCATGATAAACCTTATTCTTCGAACACGTAGTTCAATGATATAAGTGAAGCTCCAATGGTTACTTTTTCACTCACTAATTCACTCATAAAGACACCTAGCTTCAAGCATTTCTTTAACCAACTTGAGTTTTTAAAAGAAGGAAAGAAGCAGTTATATCACTAGTTTAGATAATTGGAGAACAATATGGAGAATGTAACTTACTAGGACAACCTATGGATAAGATAACCAGTGTAAATTAGAATGTTATTATGTTTACAAAAGTAAGCATGTGTACACCCCATCCTTATCATAATAAACCCCTTTATATGAAAAGCACTATCAATGGATATCCTATTAAGAGAACATTCATTGATGATGGTTCCTCTATGAATCTCATACCTCTATTCACTTTGAGTGTTTTAAACATATATTTGAAGAGTTTACGTCGTCTTATGGCTATCACTTCTTTTGATAACAAGGAGATTATTACTCTGGGGTAAGTGACAGTGAACTTCAAGATGGGGTCGATTCAAGATTAGACATGTTTTCATATTATTGATGCAATGTGGCTTATCATTCTCTAATTGGAATAAAATTTCTGCACATGCATAATATCATTTCTTCCTCATACCATTAATGTATTAAAGAAAATTGGAAAGGGAAAGAGATTTTCATTCTGGCCAACTAAAGCTTTGTTTGAACAACATGGGTGAGTTATACATAAGCTTTTTTCTTTGAGGATTAGGTAGAAGATGGAGAATATTGTTAAACCTGTGGGTGTTTTACTCTCGCGATGGGAAGAATATGGTGGGAATAAGGTAGAAAACAGTGGCAAGAAAAAGACGCAAGGTGGAAAGAGAAAAAAAGGAAACATTTCTACATATAAAGAAGTAATTTAAGAAAAGATGTTTAATGAGGCAACTTCTTATGCACGTGAAGATGAAAAAATTGTGCATTACTTATGATGGGATGTTAGGTTTGGGGAAAAATCTTTTCCTGACCCTAAACTTTGGAAGACACTAGATACATTACCATCATGTCTTCAAGTGAAAGTAGAGAAAGAAAAAGTATATGAAGTATTACCCATAAAAGCAAATCTTCAAGATCAATCCCAGCCTTAAGCTGATAAGTTGGAAAAAATAAATATGACGAAAGAAAGAGCAATGGCTAAGCCACTCTTTATAAGTAAGAGTCTTTCTAGTGAGCAAAGAGTTGCACTAATTGAATTATTGAGAAAATTTCAAGATGTGTTAATGATTGGTATATGCCTTATATTGATTTTCTCTAAAATGAAATTTTACCAGCTAACTTTAAGATGCAAGACAACTCAAGAAGAGAGTTCAATGTTTTTTCCTAAAAAAAATGACTTATTCAAACTCTCATTTGCAAAAATACCATTGAAATGTGTTTTCTCGGTTGATGTCAATCCATTATTGGAAGAAGTGCATGCAGGTAGTAGCGAAAAACATGAAGATGGAAAGAAGCTTTATAATAAGCTTTTGGATTTTGGGTATTGTTGGCTTATTATGGAAGTGGATGCAATGAATTATGCAAGGAAGTGTTATCCATGTCAGATTTATGGGAATGCTATACATGCTCCGAATGTATAACTTCTTAGAATCGTTATTCCATAGTCTTTCCATACTTGGGCATTTAATTTGATTAGACTTATCAATCTTCTTTCTAAAAGATATACTTGGATGTTAGCAACAACAGAATGCTTTACTAAATGGGTTAAAGTTATTTCTTTGAAGAATGCGACTGGTTTGATGATAACAAATTTCATCAAGGAAAACATCATTTGCAAGTTTGGCATACCCAGATATATTCTTTCAAATAATGGTACTCCATTCATTAATGCTAGTGTAAGGGAATTACTTGTTCTTTACGATATGGATCATGTAGAGTCTACTCCTTATTACCCGAAAGAAAATGGTCAAGCTGAAGCTACTAACAAGACTTTGCTCAAAGTGCTTATAGCATGTTTGGTTGGTGGAATGGCTAAGCCATTCCCCCTTTACTCCCAAGGAATTTTGATTCCTTTATTTGGTTGAGAAATAGTCCAAGGATTCAAAATCCTCCAAAACTAAGGAATAGCTAATACCATCCTCCTCCGTGGTATTAGCTATTCCATAATTTGAGGAATAAACTCAAAAAATCATAAAGACTAAAATATCCTTTACAAGTTTAAAAAATTACAACTCTATTTATATAAAATATTA
>NW_018397267.1:6233923-6241601 GCF_002168275.2 Theobroma umbraticum | reverse complement strand
TAATTTTCCTCTCATCTAATTGCCTTGTTTTCTGTTTGACAGGATGATGACACAGATCAGTCAACCAACACACCAGGTTATTCTTTTTATATTATCCAACAAATTGTAGTGTGTTATATTTATCTGTAGCCCTTATGTGCTGACATGGACAAATATATTTATGACGTGAAAGTTGATTCAATTTGCTTAACTTTGGGGATTTTGTTTACTGCCCTTAGTTCAGGATTTTCTGTTTCCCTATGAACCTAAGCTGTTGCTCAAACTTTTGTTGCAGTTCAGCTGGCTTTGATTTTCTCGCATACAGAAAAGTATCCGGATGAGCCTCCTCTTCTGAATGTAAAAAGGTCAGTATGTCCTTTCAATGCAATGTGCCAGTAGGCATCCTCTATTTATAAGGATATATGACCATCTTCCATTTACTCAGATGATCTGAGAAGGAAATAAGTTTTCCCTTTGTTTGAAGTCCATTAAGGCTTTGCTCAATGGGAGGATTGAAAAGTTTTTAATCCAACGGTTATGTTGTAAACTAGAAAGATGATTACAAATATTGGCCATTAGATTGACAAATTCTCCATTCCTCCCCCTTTCCAAGCAAAGTCTTAACTTCTCCTTGATCGTATTGGTGTTCCCCTAATACCATCTGAGACTAGAACAGCAAACAACTGCCTTTTATTTATTAACTGCATTTTTGTTTTTAATGTTCAATTAGAGTAAAATATTTCATGAGTGGAAACACTAATTAATCATATGCTCCTCACCTCTGAAACAACAGCTCATCTGATGCCTGTAGGCAATATAGACCTCTGAAAATTGTCAAGGCTTCTTTCTTGATCACCTTTGCTGCTTGATTTTGGCCTTTTCAGATATTGCTATATAGCAAAAACAACATCTTATTTGATTAAAAAGGAGCAAATAGACGGAAAGTAACTCTAATTCACAGTTAATAGTTCATAACTGTAGTAGACCATGCTTTTTGTTATCTGTGAAACTAATTCTTATACGTATTTTTTTCTTCTATACCCATACTCATTTTTGCCTTTTGTTTTTGACAGCAAAGAAGTTAGTAAAACTGACAAACCAAAACTGAGCCTACTAGTTGTCAGATCTACTGTTTTGTTGGATAAGCAAATTTGTATTACCCAAAAAAAGCAAAGAAAACTGCTGCAAGAGGCAGCGCATAAAAACTTAATTAAACATAGAGTTTTTAGCCCAAGGAATTACAAAGTTCCCTATTTACAGAATCATAAGCAATGTTCTTCTAACCATAAAGACACATAGCATCTGTGATTAATTTATGAACCTTGGAACCCAAACTTGCAGCTTGCACATTAACTCTGTTATATCTTTCTCTCCAAAAATAATAGACAAAAGCGCTCCAAGCTCTGTGTAGGATGACTGAGATTAGAGCTTTCTCTCTGAGTCTGTGAACTGCCCAATGTAAATCTCCATTCCAGTAAGCAACATCCCTCTGAATTGCACAGGTTTGCAGCACACGTTTCCATATATGCTTGGAATGGTCACAAGAAAGGAACAAATGATATCTGGTCTCCAGATCTTGGTTACATAGCGCACATTCACTTCTAACAGAAATTCCCCAGGACAGCAGCCTGTCTCTGGTAGGCAATCTATTTAGGATAGCCATCCATGAAATCAAAGCATGCTTTGGAATGTGAAGATGGAACCAAAAAAGCCTCTGCCAGTGCTATGTCATATTTCATTCCAAACATAAGTAGCTGTATAATCAGTACCAGGGGAGAGCTAGATCTACTTTTGGTTATCTTCTTCTGATATAATTTTGAAGCTATCTATAGTGAAAGTCTGCACTAACGTGTCACTGGTTACTATGTGACTAAATCCTAGAAGGGTTGTGTCCTTATAGGCTTGCGTGTATGGTTCCTTTAATCGATAACCCCATATAATAAATTGGACTAAAATACATAATTGTATTTTGAATGTGATAAATTATCAATATTGACATTATTTAACATTTATCTTTAATGGATAGCAGACTGCCATTTTCTGCAAGTTGCTTGCTGATTATTCCATCTACTAAAAATTGATGGACTTTATCTTGAACATTTGGGATCTTGTTCAGAAGATGCATTCTTTGCCCCTCTGATATTGTTCTTTCTGATGAACTTCTTTAAATAATCTGCTTTTTCGTTTCCTTTTCCAGTATACGGGGAATACAAACTAGAGACCTGAAAGTCACGAAAGAAAAGCTTGAACAGGAGGTAACCTTGCAAGGCGATTATATTTTCTTCTGTTGTAATTTACTCTTTAAGCATATCTGAAGCTTCCGGGGGATATTCTTCCAAAAGTTCAGTTTTCTTCTCTTAACAGAGAGTTGACATCATGTATCTCTCCAACCCTGTTACCATGTAATGATAAAGGCAAAATCTCCTTATGGGAAGTGTTATGGGAAGTTTTAAATGGCACATGAAAATCTCAAGTGTGCCAAAACTTTAGCCAATTGAACTCTGTCTTACATTCATCTTCTGCTCCCAGTAGCATCTGTTTAATTAATTAATCTTTCTTTCTAGAAAAAGGTTGCAATAACAAGTGTTATGTTAATTGGTATGCCTATTAGCATATATTCTTATATGCAAAGTGCTTATACGGTTCCAGATTATGCAAATTCTCACTTGATAATTTCACTTTTCAGGCATCTGAAAACCTTGGAATGGCTATGATTTACACTTTGGTTACATCAGCCAAGGAATGGCTGTCTGAAAGATATGGCCAAGATGCTGATGCTGACAATGCTGAAGAAGAAGAGGCTACAAAAGATGAGGTGAGGCTGTATTTTGCGTTTTCGTTTCCTCTGCTCTTTTGGATCTGTTTACTAGATTCAAGTGTGATTATAGCTTTTGTTTTTTGGGCAATCCTTAGCAAATTCTATTTCCATTGCAACCATTGCCCACGTGCTAGTTAAATACAATGTTATGTTCATTGTATAAATAGCTCAAGTATGTTTAGGTCTGTAGATAGAACTACTTGCATGTGTTAATATACAACTTAGACCTTTAGAGAAAGGAATGTTGTTTTTGTCATAAGACGCTACAATGCCATGCAGTTGCAAGGTGATGCCCGCTGATGCCTAATTGAGAGCAAGGATAGATTTCGATATATGTTTCGAAGTTAAAAATTAGATAGCTTGTGCTCATGATGAGCTTCTGACATTGTTGGCTCTGGTATCCAAGCATTAACTAGAAGCATGAAACAAATGGACTTTTTGTTATTGTAAATGCTTGGTATAAGAAAAGGCACAGTGAAGCTCCCAGTTTGCAGTGTTGATAATGTATATGTGTCAAATAAATCTCAACTGACATCAGTTAGAATGCTGGACAAACTCGACTTGGTCAGACCCAAAAAATATCCTTTGAGTACATGTAGAAAATGACTTGAAAATGAGTGTAGAAGAGAAGGAAGCTGAGACTGAGTGCCAACATTAGAAAGGATGTTACTTTTACATCATTAAGTGTTACAAAAAATGTGTAATAGTATCTTGGAGAAGAGGGGAGAAGTTAAATAGTTGAGCCACTTCTACTGAAAACCAATTACTGAGACGAAGGATGTATATGTTTCACATTGTGGCTGCTGTCAAGTTAATGGAAGTTAAGAAATATACCCCTTGAGCTTGTGGAGATATGGTTTGAAACAAACTGGATCCAGTATCTTTCCTATTGATTTTCCTTCAACTGTTCTCACCCCCTTTTTTCTCAAGTTCAAACTTCAAAAATGAGGAAATGACAGGATCATGTCAACAATGTTTGTACAGTGATGCAACCTGTTAGGATCAATTTCCTCAAATCAGGGAATAACTGTTAATTTATGAAAGACAGTGCTAATATTCTTAAGAGTTACTATGCTGGTTACTATTATAGCAACTAGACTTCTGGACAAGTCGTATCTAGTGAACAAAAGTTTGGACACTTTCCTGGTAGATAGTTTTCGGGATTTTGTTGTTTGTGCTATTATAAAAATAATTCATAATCTCCACTTGGAACTCTTAATACTAAATGGTTGATCTGCTGTAAAAATGTTATCTAATCCAACAAAGCAGTGGTGTGTTTCATTTGTTGTTCAAATCTGACAAAGACGTATGGTTTAAGGTATCTATTAGATGAATCCAAGAGCAACAACATAACACTTTGTGTTAATTATGATCCCAAATCATGATGCTGTTCCAGTATGAGAGCACGAAGGTTTCTCTTTATGTGTGTAAAAGGACAAAGTCAGCAGACGGAAGAAAAGGAAAAAAAAGAAAGAGCCTCAATTTTTTTATTATTCCAGATGAGTAGTTGTTGCATATGTATACAGTGAAGCCGTCATGCAATTTTTGAGTTGCCTTTTTATTTATTTTACCTTTTTTACATTCCTTCTTCATTTGCATTCAAGCTGAAGACGTTTGCAAATGTTCTGTTTATGATCCCAAAATTCCTTTTTCCTTTGTTGCACATTCATGATAGGTACCTTTAATTTTTGTTAAAGGATGAAATCTAGAGGCCATTGAGCTTTGTCTAACTGTCCATGGTACGTTTATTTGGTTCAATCAAACCTGTGACCTAATATTAGGTGCAAATTGCAATAAAGGCAACTCTGTTGCAGGATATTCCATATTCAAAAATATTTTGTTAATTTCTATTACAGGTGTTCTTGTTGTAGGTAAACAAGTTTGTTTGTAATTGGATTAATTTCACTGAAATAAAAAGTTCTATAGCCTGATTAAACCTACTATAAGTATGAGGGCTTCTCTGCATCATTTGGGCAAAGTTTAATGGCTTATTCCTATTCTTAATATCAGATGTTAGTCTTCATGTAAAACGAGCTATCATAGCTTCCCTTCTTGCAGGTAATTGTACCGCATGGAGAACCTGTTACTGTTGACACATTTTTGGCATGGAGGGAAAGGTTTGAGGCAGAGTTGGCACTAGAGCGAGCCAAGTAAGTTTGATAGCTAAATGCTTTTTGTACATATGCACATGTGCACAAACATTACTTTTATGTCAGGTTTTTGTTCTCAAGTCTGCAAGTTTGCTAATGGTAAACATGCTAAAGTTCCTCATGCTAGTTATCATTATCATATAAAGTTTATCCTTGCTAGAGAATTGGCTGATTTTGGATAAGATGTAGCGCCTCATGTCCTCGTTTCAGTTTCCTATCTTGTCAGTCTGGACTTAAATAGCTCGTGTCTTGCTTAGTAGTACATGTACCAATAGCTACCATAATGGGTTCCATTTCATTAGGGGGAAAAAATGAAATAACTAAAATGCAGTTTCTATTCTGGTTCAACACTTTGGAACACTATTCATATCATGAAAATCTTCCTTAAAAAAAAAAAAAAGAATCATGGAGATGTTTTCATATGAGTAAACTTTGCTTTACAGGTAATTAAGCATAAAGGTACCTACATAAGAGAGGTGACTGTTCAATGTGCTATAATATCGCCTAGAACCTACATTGCTCAAACTTGGGTATGAATGGCAGACATGGGTACATCTCCAACATTCTTATGTAGAATTTTTGCTAAGTTTTTCCTTATATTTGGAGGGTCATGCCTTATACCCACATTCACTCTGAGGTGTCTGACATGCGTACTTTAGGAAAACAAAGAGCCAGAGCAACATAGCCTGCACTAGAGGAAATAATCCTGGGCTAGCTGTCCCTCTTCTAGTTTAGTGCATGGAGGATTTCCTTAGTTTGTTGTGGTTAATCTACCTCTTTAGTTTGTTGTGGTTAATCTACCTCTTCATCATGATGCATTATGTGTTAAAAGGAAGAAGAAAAAGCAAAACTGTCTATGCTATGAAAAATATAAGGCATATATTGTACCATCACAAATAAACTCTATATGCATCAATTTTCAGGCTAATGCCCGAGTCTGCTCTCACAGCACCCAAGGAAAAGAAGCTCACAGGCAGGCAGTGGTTTGAAAGTGGAAGAGCCACAGCGGTAATTTATTTTTCCTAAATTTTCCTCCCAATAACATTGTGGACATATACCATCAATATCCTTGTGACCATGGATTTGGTAGGATAGCAGAAACAAGCACATCATTGTTTCCTTTAGATTGGCTAATAATCTTTAATGATTAGTCGAATTTGGGATGGTCTATTTCCAATTCTTGTACCCATTGATTAATGAGCCTTTTTCTAACATGTGTTTCCACCTTTTTAGGAATAGAATCTAATCACTATGTGAAACCACTATTCTTTCTGGTAATAAGTTATATCTTCACCCTATGTGGAATCTGAGGCTCAACAAAATTTATGTTAGTATTAAAAACGTATATGCAAGATGAGAAGTCTATTAAATTTTATTCAGCCAAAGATCTAATTGGATGATTTGACTGCTTTCTACGGTGCGAAGCAATCCTGAATCAACAAAGAAAGAATGCAGGGAGATATCAGTAGAAATCGTCTGTTTAATTCATGAAAGCTCATGTTTAACATTGTGACTTTATCTTCTGCAGAAAGGTGCAGCTCCAGTCAATGAAGGATCTGATGAGGAAGACGAGGAAGATGTTGATTTTGATGATGATGATTTTGAAGGTGAGTCCCTCTCTTGGTAGACAAGACTATAACCAGTATTGATTGAGCCAAGAACATTTATTTGATCCTTTCATAATTGTGATGTGGTTGAGTAAAACTGAAGCGTAAATGTTGCAAATTGGATGGAAGAAATTGTTTGATCACTTTGGTTTAATGCAGATGATGAAGAAGATATGCTTGAGCACTATCTGGCTGAGAAGTCTGATTCATCCTCTCACTCTTCAAAGAGAACTGCCTAATAGAAAGTTGAAAATTAAATATTTTTGATGGAGCACTTCCTAGCATTGGAAGTACACTATCTCTCCCAATTTATCTTTCCTATGTATTTCGCCCCACTTTATCTCTTGACAGAAAGTGGGAGCCGTAGTTTGATGATTAGAAACTTCCTATGATTTATTCAAGTATAGTAGCAAGGATGGAATTCATTGGAGGAAACCATTTCTGTTGTAACATTGAGTTTGTGTGTTTTTAAGCACCAGCTCTTATGTAAAATTCTCCAAATTTTGCCTAATATTTATAAAGCAAAACAAATTTCATGTCTTTTAATGATCATGACTTGTATTTGGCTGTGATTTTTCAGCCAATAAATATCATATTACACTTTTGGTTTTTGCTTTGCAAACGAAATGTTCATCTGAAATTCGTTGAAGCATTGGTCTGTTGCGTGAGGGAAACACAAGCATATCAGCGACTCTGCTTGTGTCGAGGCTATCTTTTCAGCGGCCTGTGATATTCAAAATTAAATATCTATTAAGACTAATTAGTAATCACATTAAAATTATGTCACTCAATAAATAACAACTCCTTGGAAAGAAAAGATAGCATGATCCCTGAATTACTTGTGAATAAATTTAGAACAAATTCACTGTTAAGAACCATGACATTTTCATGATAACCAGTTTTCTTGGGCAGGAAACTTCCCAAATCTCACGCCTATTAAATCCAACCACATTATCAAGTTTTCATCATTCCCACACGCAAAATAAGCCTAGCTGAATCTATACTTTTGACGAGTTTCAAGCTCAAAAATGAAAATATTATCAGTTTGGTTGCTGATTTTTTTTGTTTGCTCAGTCTTATGGGTAACACAAGGGCTAGCCGTTGATGTACCTGGAGGACTACCA
>NW_018397267.1:6071335-6233913 GCF_002168275.2 Theobroma umbraticum | reverse complement strand
GGAAGGTGGTCTGAAGAATCGCCCCGTGACAAGTTCACATGGAAGTGTCATCAAGACTTCCCTAGCGCCACACTGCCACTCTCGACGCCCTGGTTTCCATTCTTTCCTCTTACCACCACATCTCCATCTTCTGCCAATCTTTCTACTCCTCCCAAGCAATCCAGGCCTACTATTGAAATTCAGCCATGTGAGTCACATTTACAAGATATTGATGCTTGCATTGTAGACATTGTCACGGCGTTTTGGACTAGCAAGCCAAATGTTGGACCAGCTTGTTGCAAGGCAATCACTGGGATGAGCCAAGATTGCTTTTATCGCTTGATTCCGCCGTTCATTAATGACTACTTTGGTCCTCACATCAAGGAACTTTGTTCTGCTGCTCCTCGTTGTGCATGATCATTCTTGCCTTAGAATTCTTATTAGGATAAAACATCCATTTGCTGGTGCTTAGGATGTGGTGTCTAGTATTTGATTTGGTTGCATTAGTTTTATTCTGTCTAGATTAGCATTAAACTAGTATGCTGAATTAAGTCATTCGACGCCAATTAACAGTAGTATGCAGGGGCGCTCAATTTAAGGAGGGATTAAACAATTTCAGTGATCATCAGCAACAAGGAAAAAAGAAAGTACAGGGGAAAAAGAATTAAAATTGCAAGAATAATAAATTTTATTTCCAATGTTGCTGTCAATGTATTTCATAGTTGATAGTACTGAGCTAAATTTTATAGGCAACTCTTGCAGGCCAAGAATAAATATTTCTATTCCAGCCCTACAACTGTGACACATTGCTCCCCAATTACTAATCCAATAAGAGTCTAAACAAGTCATTCTTTTCCAAGTCTTGACTAATGCATTACATGTATGTTACAAAGAGATCTGTCATATCTCCAATATTTCCTGCCATTGAATTCAAAGATCGAGATCTGGAAACCCATGCAATAAAGTTAACAAAGTGCTCCAGTTTCCCGCTATGGAGTGCATTCTCCAATTGTCATAGGGCCTGCCACACAAGAATCAGCTTTGGTGCACATACATATAAGTCTACATCTTTCTTCTCTATACACATCCTTGATCAGTCACGGCTTGAGCAATTGCCAGAAAAGCAGAGATGACTGATCCATGCAGCAAAGCCCTGTTAAACAATAATGAAAAAAGAAAGTGAATGATAGATCTATCGGAAGTTAGGAAGGACAACATCAGTCTACATATTAGGTTCTCAAGCAATATATTACCAACCATTATACCTTCCCATGAAGAAGCCTGCCAACCCCATTAGGAAAAGTATAAGGCATGGTCTCTAAATAGCCATAATATAGAATGGTTTTGGTCCAGAGGACAACTGTATAATATGTACAGTAGAAATGATTTCAATTATAATAAGGAACAGTCTGACTGCAATTCGGTGAAAGAATATGGCCAGAACACCAGATCAGCAGCACATAAACACTAGTGTTTTATTCATGATACCTTTCACTAACGAGAAAAAAATATGAGGAAAAGCTTTCACCTTGCTTTCTCAATTCTACAATGAAAGTGCTAACATGCAAAAGCACTTACTCAGGACTTTCTTTTTGATAACCAAAGTCATTTGCTGCTTTGAGAGCTCTATGGAATGTCTGTTTCATTGCTTCCTGCAAGTTGATGCGCAAAGAAAAGAATTCTCTCCAAATGTGGTCATAAGTAGATATAAAATTAATTGTCAACTTAAATGGGAAGAATTCTGAGGTGAGCTACAATGGTAAACCCAAAAGAAGCCAACTCCAATTCACTAGTATCATACTGAAATAATATTTGCAATTTCAACACTCAAATCACTATAGATGGTATTTTATGTTAAATTCACACATTTATCAACAATTGACTATTACCAAGTGAGTTGAGCTGCTATATAATTGGATTCACTGTAGGGTATGTAAAGGCATGGCTTCTACTGAAGCAGATAATGGGTAATGTTGCTCTAGAATAAGTCCAATTTGCAATAGGATGTTGCATAGTAGTAATACTTCTGGAATAACACACCAATTAACAAAGATACGCATATCAATCTTACCTGTAATTTAGATTCAAAATCCTCTGGTGACCAATGCATTACATTACACTCATGGTTTAGCTCAATTTCTCCTGCAACAACCTGTAATCAAGTGCATCATGGAATCAGAAAATACGGTAAAATTATAAATAGAAAAAATCAATAAAAATTCATGCCAATATGGATGAGTAAAGACACATTTTTAATGGTCTTAGCTTATCCATCCACTTCCAAAATATTTGGCCACAATATGCAACATATTTGGCTATTCAGAGATATTCATTGAGACCAGTCTGCAAACTCAGAGGCATTACAAACTTAGCCATAACTCATCATCCTAGATCAGTATATCTGGCATTTACTCTTAAAAAGTGACTCTCCTGTCAAAGAGAATGGACCAATTTGTCTATTGGAATTTGCTGCGTTTCTTATAAACTTCATAATTTATCTTCAATTTTCTCTCGCATCTTTGAGACAAAATAAATTCATTAGCTATCAAAGTGAGAAATTGATGGCTCTGCATTTCCCTTTGACAGCATCACATTCCAATACAGCATAATAAGAAGAATCAGATATGAGCACATCATGCTTCTGAAAAATGTATACATTTACCCTCACAACAATTGAGGTTTTAATCATCCACATATGGATTTGAATATTCTTCTCATATCATTATAGAATATATTTCATGAACATGCCTTTTGTTCAGAAGGAAAAACAAGCATATTTTGCATTTGCATGAAAGCTGACGAAACCAAAATATCATAATTAAACCTATTTATGTAATGAAAATTAATTTCATCATGAAGATGGATAAAGTGAAGTTCTCACCCCTCCAGAACCAGCGGCCATGGCAGGAGCAATGAGAACATTAGCTTTTTTCAATACATCAACTGCTTCAGGAGTGCAAGGCATATTTGAGCCTAGGAATATCACAAGAACATGTAATAACTATTAGCTAATACAATTAAATTATTATTCTTTGGGATGGAAAGATACTAAAATGTTATGCTCATCATATGACAGACTACTACCTTCTACAAGTATACGACAACCTGAATTAACCAAATTAATGGCATCAGCCTGGTCAATTTCATTTTGAGAACCACAGGGAAATGCAACATCACACCTTTCATTCCACGGTTTTGCCTCATCATAGTACTTAGACCGAGCATAAGTCTTTGAATAATCTCTGCATACTCAAAATGATAATAGCAGCTCTCAAGAATCACTAAAACAAATGCAATTACATTAAAGTATGGAAATGACAGTGAAGAAAACACACCTCAAACTTCTTTGTTGGGCTTTGAGATCCCTCAAAAATGATATTTTCATATAATCAAATCCATCCTCATCAACCAAATATCCTTTTGAATCTGCGACACATCAGAAAAACACAAGTGACTACAAGAAGTATTCAATAGAAACAGCTGTTTCAAACAATTTTTGTATACTAAGATCTTAACTGCAATGAATGTGCCACCAAATTTATTTGGTTTCACTGAGGTTCCTACACATCATATAAGTTACGAATAATTGCATTTTCATGCTTCATTCCACAGACTGAAAAGTCAAATATAATAGAACAAAACCACATCAAACAATCACATCTGAACTATTGTATGTTTAGTGTCCTCTAGATCATTTTCCTAAATCAAGTAAAAGGTTAAGAAAAAAACACAAGTAATCATCTTCCTTGCCAATCACGGTTGGCAGGGTTCGATTCGTGCAGGGAGCACTCGGGGAGTAAAATCCTGAATGCACCAAGGGGAAGCAACGGAGTGTGCCAATAAGATCACCAGGAGGGGATTAGGTCCAGGTAAAACTTAGAGATACCTTTGACCGTATTACCAAAAAGGAAAAAAAAAAGGCAAGTGATGAGCTAAATATCAAGCAATGTAAAAAGAACCTGGAAGTTAAAAAAAAAAAGAAAGCCATGAAAAATGAACTTGAATGCCATTGTAAGGCACTTTTCTGATGCAAAATAGGATGGCTAAGATCCTTCATGCACAATAGAAAAGTGGAAGTGATAAGCACCAGATTACCATGATTAATACACTTGCAAACAAGAAATAGACCAACTAATATCCCTAATGCATCAATTTATGGTGCGAGTGCAACTGTCAGTAAAAGGCAAAATGAATAAAAGGAACAAAAGGCAAATTAGTATGTTCTCTGCAAGAAAGCTCATTTGACCTCAGTACAAGCATTTTTCAGAAATTATTCAAATCTGCTGAGTGACTAAATCTTCAAAGCCAGAATGATAAATAAAACCAAAGGAATTCTGTAACAATAATTACATAACAAGTGCAAAGCAACATTACAAGTAATGAATTTTCTGACATATCCAATGTGGAATTGAGATTACCTGATACTGTAATTGGAAGAGCACCAACAGCAACAAGCTTTTCCAGAACATGCATTGCAATCTTTCCAAAACCGCTTACAACACATCTGAAGGAAGATTCAAGGTAAAATATATTCATGTGAACAATTTAGGGAAGCAACTACCAGTAGTCACTGGACTTCAAAATTGCGATAAATCAACATTTTTGGTATATCAAGTAACAAACAGGTCTTTCAAAAGAAAAAAGACCATGAGCTATTCACCAGAGAAAATTCCACATTTTTATATTCGCAAAAATCAGGGAAAAAATCACAAAGAACTACAACTTATACACAAGGCAACAATATGCTTTCTGAGTCCAGCAAGTAATGAATGTCAAAAATTGGCAAGTAACCTCAGTCCTTTGATATCTTTATTCATCTCTGCAAGAATGAGCTGGGAGAAGAAAACCTGCAGAAGCATGGGAACTTTATCATTCCAAGCTATCAGACAAAGATGTACACATGGAAACAACCGCACCCACTACAAAGAGAAACATTGTAACAATGAAGTAGAATAAGAATCTTTCCTGGACGCAAAGGGGCAAAGTCAGTCATCCATACATTCACCCCGATATTTATGACCTACCTACACTCAAGTAGTATTGAGGAGAGATGGGATATTAGTTACCAGCCCATAAGCAGTTGCTTCAGTCCGAAGGCTAGAACCTGACCAAAATATCCTTGGGCCTGTAAAACTTCCCTGCAAAAGAAAGGAATAAAATGAAGACAAAAAGATCACCTTTCAATTTCATTCTGCATTGAATTTGTTGACAGGTGCTTGGTAGAGGTTTTTTGAAAGGAATTATTGTATTTTGTATCAGTTTCTTATCATTAGGGTCTAATATAATGCTTTGTATAATTGTGATAACTTCCTGTTTTAGGGTTAACATACATACATATATATGTATATATAGGTCGCTGTAAAAACAGAGAATAAAAATTCCCTCTGGGTTTCTCCTCTCAAAATGGTATCAGAGCGCCTGCCAACTAAAAGAGCTATAGTTTTTGTCGCTCGGCAGTAGGGAAATCTTGTCTGCTACCCTGGACAGCAGCCAGAAGCCTTGCGTGACTGGTTATTTAGCAAGGAGTTTGTGTGTTTTTTTCCTGCAGTGTTTCAAAGCATGGCTGATGGGAAGAAAACAGCTGCTGAAAATAAGATAGGTTTGATTGGTGAGAATCCTTCATTACAAATCAGTCCTGCAACGCTAGATGGAACTAATTATCTTGCATGGTCAAGATCTTGTCCATTGTTCATTCAAGCTAGAGGTTTGCAAGGATACGTTACTGGGGATAAACAAAAACCAGAGGTCACCAATCCCACCTACAACAAGTGGGAATCTGAAAACTCTCTTGTCATGTCATGGCTCCTTAATTCCATGCAATCTCAAATTGCCCGAGGTTATCTGTTACTAAATACAGCATCTAAGATTTGGAATGCAGCATCTCAAACCTATTCTCAAGTGGGCAATGATGTACAGATTTATGAATTGCGGAATAAGGTGCATGAGATGAAACAAGGTGAGATGACTATTGCTCAATACTTTGCTGAATTGAGTGTTTTATGGCAGGAACTCGACTATTACCAAGATTTCCAAGCAGCACGTTCTAAAGATGCAGCAAAGTTCTAGAAATTAGTGGAAAAGGAGCGCATATATGATTTTCTTGCTGGTTTAAATACGGAATATGATCAAATACGGGTTCAAGTACTTGGTAAGGAGCCTTTGCCTTCGTTAAGGCAAACCTATTCATACGAGCAGCAAGAAGAAAGTCGAAGAAGTTCCATGATACACAGTTTCAGTAGACAAGGCAGGGTTAGTTTCCAATTCCTTTCGTGAGCAGCTGAAAGTCAATAACCAGGGTCGTCAAACAAGGATCATTTACACTATGATTATTATGGGAAGCCAAGGCATACTAAGGAGACTTGTTGGAAACTGAATGGTCGACCAACTAGGGGTCGTGGAGGTAAACGGATGGGCTCAACAAAACCACAAGCAAACCTATCTAAAATAGTAGAAATACCTAGAGAAACAACTAATTCTAGGAGTCTTTCCAATGAAGAAGTACAAACCCTAAGATGTCTTTTATCTATGCTTGATTCTGAATCAACCATAGTTGCTTCCTTCAATTTTGTCAAAACAGGTACTGCTTTTTCTTGCCACTCTTGATACTCATAATAATTCATGGGTTATAGATTTTGCAGTAAATGAACATATGATAGGCTCTTCCAATAAATTCTCAACTTATTCTCCATATTCAGACAATGATAAAGTCCGTATAGCGGATGGATCTTTAGACTCTATCTGGAACAGGTTCTGTTAAATGCACTTCCACCATTAATCTATCTTCAGTCCTTCATGTTCCTAGTTTTCCTATTAACCTTTTATCTGATTGTTCAATTACAAAGCACTTGATTGCAAAATTGAAGTCTTCTCTACTCATTTTGTTTTTTAGGATTTGAAAATAAGGACAACGATTGGTATTGGTAGATTGCAAGATCGCTTGTATCTACTACAGGAGGGTTGCAGTACCTTGATTCCTAGTATAACCCGAGCCCTGTTAGGAGAATCTATGAATGTTAACCAAGAATAAATCCAGTGTCATTAACGATGAGGACACCCATCTTTTTCTGTTTTAGAAAGAATATATCCTAGTTTGTTTAAACAATGTAACTTGATTCATTATTTTGTGATGCTTGTGAATTTGCTAAACAGAGCAGACATTCTTATCCTTTTATGACTATTTACTCTAATGTATGGGGACCTACTCGAATAGTTTCTCTATCCGATTACAGATGGTTTGTTACCTTTATCGATTGTTGTACTAGATTAACTTGGGTGTATTTGATGAAGCAAATAATGAGGTTTTTTCTTGTTTTCAACTATTTCACAAAATGATTTGTACACAATTTGATGCCAAGGTTAAGATTCTGAGAACCAACAATGTTACAAAACACATGGATGGTGAGTTTAGTGCATATCTAGATTCCAATGGTATATTACACCAAACTAGCAGCGTCGACCCTAGTGCACAAAATGGAGTGGCTGAAAAGAAGAACAGGCATTTATTAGAAGTGACTTGATCTCTCATGTTTACTATGAATGTTCCAAAGGTTTACTGGGGCGATGCAGTACTTTCAGCCGCATACCTTATTAACAAAATGCCCTAAAAACACTTATTTTAAGAGTCCTTTAGAAGTTCTACAAGGTAGTAATTCATATACTGTTCCTCCAAAAAATTTTGGATGTGTGTGTTTTGTTCACAAAAGGAATGTAGGTAAGTTAGAACCTAAAGCCCTTAAATGTGTGTTTGTTGACTAAGTTGTAACTCAAAAGGGATATAAGTGTTATCATGGTTAAATTATACAATTAGTCCCTGTACTCTAAAAAAATGAATTCAGTCCCTGTATAATAATTTGTGTAAACTAGGCCCTTATACTTTGTGAATTTGTAGATTGCAGTCCCTAACTCCAACACCGTTAAATTTAACCGCTAAGTATGTTGACGTGGCATTGACTTATGTGTTGATGTGACATGGTCATGTGGATGTGGCACAAATGTGGACATTGCACAACACTGATATCACATAATGCTGACATGTCTACATGAATTTTTAAAAAAATAACAAAAGCACCCTAACCCAAAATTAGATGAGAATTACAGACAAACAAACAAAATTAACAAAAGCACCCTCACATGAATCTATCTTCTCCCATGGGAACCACCCTATTTTTTTTTTACTCAAGTGAAGAAAAAATAAATTAAAAAGGAAAAAATTTTGAAAATAATAAAGAGGAAAAAAAAAGAAAAACAAGAAAAAATATTTATTATTGAAAAAACTAGTTTACATTCAATTGGGTATTAAAGGCTTTCCTACAACAATCTAAAAGCTAGTGTTAGTTTGCAAAACAAAACAAAAGCCAGCAATGAAAAATACGCAAAAGAAAACTAAAGTCAAATATGTCTGCAATTTGTCAAACTTTGACAAGAATTGGGAGGATTTACAAGAGAACTAATTATGCCCAATCAGCCTTGCACCATTTAGAACCCAAAAACATATTAACAAATTCTTACAAAATCTCCATTTCTTCCTTGATGTTTTGTCCACCAAAATCTCTCAACTTGTCCAAAATTCTCCAGAAATTATGTTCAATGAGAATTAAGATTCATAACAAGGCCCAGAATCATGATCATACCTTTCTTAAATTTCAATTATTCAATTCTAGAGCCAATTGTTTCTCCTTCTCTTGATTCTCCCTCTTGGGTTGTTAATTTTATTTCTTTGTATATCTCATTTAGTTTAGGGTTAGGGTGCTTTTAGTTATTTCTTTTCTTAAATTCATGTGGACACATAAGCATTATGTCATGTCAAGATTGTGCCATATCAACATTTATCCCACATCAACATAGTCAATGTCACGTTAGCATACTTAACAGTTAAATTTAATGGTGTTAGATTTAAGGATTGTAAGACCCAGTTTACACAAATTATTGTATAAGGATTAAATCCATTCTCTTTATAAAGTACAAGGACTAATTGTATAATTTAACCTATTATCATCCACCCTCAAGAAAGTACTTTATGGGTATGAATGTTACCTTTAAGGAGTCTAAGCCTTACTTTTATACACCTCAATCACCTCTTCAAGGGGAGAATAAGGAGGAAGAGGTGGAGGTGATAGCACCTACCCCTATATAGATTTTTTGTCAAAATCCTAGTGATGCAAAGGAACAACCTAAAACTGGGCAATTGGATAGGCCAGATTTGAAAACCTACACATGACGAGACAAGACAAATAAAGCCATCCAGTATGTCATACCTGGTCAAGCATAATCTCTGAGTTCAGTCCCTAAAAATACATGTGGTGAGTCTCCTTAACTTTTGATTGTCCTAATTCTAATTCCATTGCTAATGATCTTGATGTTCCTATTGCTATCAGAAAAGGAGTCAAAGCTTGTATTAAACCTCCTATTTCTAACTCTATTTCCTATAATTATTTGTCTTCTTCCTATAGAGCCTTTGCATTGTCTATTTCTTCCATTTCTATTCCACAAGGTTGGCAAGAAGCATATCATGATCCAGAATGGAAAGAGGCAATGGTTGAAGAGGTTAAGGACTTGGCAAACAATGAGACCTTGGAACTTGTTACTCTGCCTTTGGGAAAGAAACCAATTGGATGCAAATGGGTGTTTAGAGTGAACATAAGGCAGATGGTTTAGTTGAAAGGTACAAGCTATATTCATGAAGGGCTTCACCTATGGGGGACTATCAAGAGACTTTTGCTCTATTGCAAATATGAATACTATCAGAATCATGTTATCATCTGCAACTAACCTTCATTGGGGCCTACAACAGTTTGATGTCAAGAATGCCTTTCTACATGGAGACTTGGAGGAAGAGTTGTATATGGAAATTCCTCCAGGATTTGATAATAAGAAGACTAAAGGGAAGGTTTGTAGATTAAAGAAGGCAGTATATGGTTTGAAGCGGTCACCCAAGGCATGGTTCTATAGGTTCAATAAGGCCATGATCTCATTTGGATATCATCAAAGCAATGCTGATCATTACTTGTTTATTAAACACTGTAATGGTTACTTATTGTTTATATCAATGATCTAGTTGTGACTGGGAATGATAAGGAGGAGATTGCCCGACTTAGAAAACTTTTAGCTCAGGAGTTTGAGATTAAGGATTCGGGTAAGTTGTGATATTTCCTTGGAATAGCGGATGCCAGATCAGATAAGGGAAACTTTACTTCTCAAAGGAAATATATTTTGGATCTCCCTGAAGAAACTCGTATCTTGGGATGAAAACCTACAGACTCTTCTATTGAAGCTAATCACAAATTACAAGCAAGAGTTGGCTGAGTTAGACAGATAGCAGAGGTTGGTTGGGAGATTAATTGACCTCTCACACACCAGAACAGACAGCCTATGCCGTAAGTTTGGTAAGTCAATATATGCATGAACCTCGAGATTCTCATCTAGGGGCTGTTTTCCACATTTTAAGATACCTGAAATCCACACTTGGAAAGGGACTGCTCTTCTCTAAGCTGGTCACCTAAAGATAGATGCTTTTACAGATGCAGATTGGGCTAGCTCTCCTGACGATAGAAGGTCAACATCTGGTTATTGCACATTTGTAGGTGAAAATTTAGTTTCTTGGAGGAGCAAAAAACAGAATGTGGTACCTCGATCAAGTGCAGAAGCAGAATATAGAGCTATGGCATAGGGTGTTTGTGAATTATTATGGTTGCAGAAAGTAATGGAAGAATTGTGATTGTCAGAAGGGTAATGTCTATCCTTGTTCTGTGATAACAAGGCTGCTATTAGTATAGCTCACAATCCGGTTCAACATAATCAGACAAAACATATAGAGATTGACCAGCATTTCATAAAAGAAAAAATAACAGATGGTTTTTTGAATGTTTCTCATGTGACCTCAGAAAAATAACTAGCTGATGTGTTTACTAAGGGACATAGCAGCAGATCATTTCATACTTTAGTTTGCAAGTTGGGCATGCGTGACATCTATACACCAGCTTGAGGGGGAGTATTGACAGGTGTTTGGTAGAGGTTTTTTGGGAGGAGTTATTGTATTTTGTATCAGTGTCTGATTACTAGGGCCTAATATCATGCTTTATATATTTGTGATAACTTCCTGTTTTAGGGTTGTTTTAGCGTTAACATGTATATGTATATAGGTGGCTCTAAATAATAAGTCATAAAACAGAGAATAAAAATTCCCTCTGGGTTTCTCCTCCCAACAGATTTCTTACAGAATAACTTAAAACTTCCATTTCTCTAACAACTCATAGAAGTAATATAGGAATTGTTATAATTGTTAAAATCCTTAAATGACATATAGGCTGCAATGTCTGCAAACACAAAAGCAAGTCTTGAATTCTGCCAGGAATACATAGTATCAGAAAGTCATTTTAAAATATCAATATGCACACAGACAATTTTGTTTCTAAAATTACACATCCATCTGCAAACACAAACAGATGTGTTTAGGTGTCAGAAAAGTAAACTTACAAAAACACAGACACACACACACAACATGTGGGAAGGCTAAAATGTTAGTTTACCCACTTAGGTCTCATAATTTTCTTATACAATATTCAAGTTTACTAGTCTTTCTGATTCTGTGCAAATCTTTGAAGACCAAAGGACCATGTGCAAAACTTGACAGCTTTACATGCAAGGAGCACTCCAGAAAACAAAATAAATTCATCTTTTTCCTAAACTTGTGGTAATCCAAAAGGTATGAAGACTTTCAACCTCCAAAGCACTCATTACTCTTAGTCGCAGCAACATGTTCCATAAAAAACACAAAAAATACAAGAGAAAGGAGAAACAAGGGTAAGGACTTTAAAACAATTCAAGCATTCATTCAATATTCAAGAAATTAAAATATGCAATTATGAACTTATTAGCCCATAGCAAGTACTGAAGAATGCTAAATTAGAAGTCAAGTGTTCCAAATACCTGAAAATGACCAGCTAGACGTCTGTACTGTCCAAAGAGGTATCCCATTTCTCGAATACCAACTCCCATTTCTTCTGATGGAAGGTCCTGAAAATATACAATGGAAAATCAGATATGCAGGGCTACACATTAAGAAGAGCATATTCAAGCATATAACAGCAGGCATCTCCATTACTTACCTTGTCAGGACCAAAATAACGATATATCTCATTCATGAAACTTTGACAAAACCGCATGATCTGCCAGCGTGGGTTTCATAAACAACTGTAAGAGGAATTGCTAGAGTTTCTAAGAAGGTTCTTATGAGGGAGATTAATAAAATATGAAAAAGGATCTAACCTCGTTATCACTTTTCCCTTTAGGATCAAAATCACTTCCACCTGCGGCACCTCCTAGTTTGTAGGGTGATAAAGCATTCTTTAACGTCTGCAAAGAGGTAAAATGACAAATTTTCACTTATTACAAGATATACAAAAGCCAAACAAAGTTTTCATTACCCATTTATTTTTGTTATCATTATGAACAAGTAGTTATTTTATTAGCTATCAAACAGATTTTTCTGTTTTCTATTTATCTTCTGCCAACATATAAGAAGCTGGCTTATCCAACAACTATGGAGTTTCCATAAGCACCAAATACCTAGGATGCACTTAAAGGAAAGGAAAAGCTTGAGAAAATTGCTATCTGGACAATGAGATATAGAATAAGTAAATTAACATGAAATGGAAAGTTCAGAACGTACCTGTTCAAAACCAAGAAATTTGGCAATACTTAAAGTCATTGTTGGATGAAATCGAATACCACCCCTACATGGACCCAGTGCCTGGCTAAATTGTACCCTGAAGCCTCGATTGACATGTGTTTCACCTCTATCATCCACCCATGGAACTCGAAAAACAATCATACGCTCAGGTTCTAGCAAGCGCTCCATAATGCTGACATAACTGAAGTAAAATGCAGCAAGATGAGGTCTGTAGAGCATTTGACTGAGTACTCTTTACTTCAGATATGAATAGCAAATCAGATATACTTAATTTCTTTTGGCACAACTCACTGGGAATTTTTTGCAATCACTCTCTCTAAAGCATGAACAGCTTCTTGTACAGATTGTATGAACTCAGCCTCATGGGGATCCCTTTTCAGTGCAGCTTCAATGATTGATCCAGCCGTTTTGGACATAAGAGCTTCAATTGAGGAAAAGTTTTCGAAGGTATAGCAGAAATGAATACAAAGGTTAGATTTTAATCCTCTTGCAAGGGTAGAAAAGAAAATAAAACTATCATTTGCAATAGTCAGTGCAGTACAATATATGCATGCTAGCATCAAATAATGAAGAAAATCATTCAAAATGAAATTTTACCCCAGGGCTATTCAGTTCAGAAAAACATAAGGATGAGTTAAAACCTCCAGTACTTCATTCAGACAAGTTCTATTGCTACAGATGCAATAATTTTATCATGCTTTATGCTGCAGTTAAAAAGAATAAAGAATTGTGCAATCCTTTAAAAGCCTCTAGCTATAACCTATTGTAATGCTTAAGAGTAAGTATGTTCTATGCCAGAACACAGTGTTTAGCGCTCTGATGACAAACCATTTTTCTGTCACTTATTAAGAGTTTTAATCATGCACCATCAGAAGCTTGAGAAAAAGAACAAATTTTCTGATTGAACTCCCGATCATACTTTATGTTTAAGAATTCAAAACACCTCTAGCTTTAGAATTCTAATGAAGGTCATTGATAGCTTGTTGTCCAGCTGACATACTAAAGCAGCTCATTCAATGGTATATTGCATTAATCAGAGATTTTGCGTGAAATGTACTTTGATAGAATGATTTAACTTCCCTACTCTAGATAATTGCAAAGGACTGCAATCTACCACTTTGTAATTAATTAATAATAATATTAATAGTTAATGCTTCTTCACAACAAGATGAAAAACAGTTTAAGGCTTTTGCATAAGTTAATTAAAAATAGCAAAATCTAATGGCTTATGATGAACATAGTTCACATCATTCTAATCCACATACCAAATATGCCAGATTAAGCTGACTAACCTTTTACATAAATGGGTTTATCAACAACAATCTTATCCTTCGAGGCCATTTGGAGACGAAGAGCCTCTTTGTGAAGCAAACTGTTGTTGTGCTCTTCCAATGCACTCATCTGCATATTTCTACTACCTTCATTCCCATAAGGATTCCTTCTATGCTTTCTACCATATTCTTTACAAACAGAGCAGAATATCCTTGCTGTTCCTTCCTTCACATCAACATACGCCCACTTGTAAGTATCAGCCCATTCCTCTCTCCATCTTTTCACAACCTTCTTCTTCCTTTTTGGAGTTTGTGCCTTTGACGTATCTTGATCATCATTTGGAAGTTGAGAGACCATTGCCATCTGCTTATTTTCATCCTGCTCTTCAGCAGAAGGTTCTCGTGGTGGGCCACCAATGAGAGAAGGAGTGTTGGCAAATGAAGGGTCATCATCCCCAGGTCCAATCTCCAAATCAATCTCCTCACCAAGATCCCTGACCAGATGCCTCTGTGCCTGAATCAAGTTCATATCATCCATCGTAGAATTCATCCCTAATCCACCACCTGGTAGCAACATTCAGCATGACAATCTTACACAACACCCTAAAGAGCTAGGTTTCCTGTTAACATAGAGGCGCCACATATTTGAGAAAAAGTGTTCAACATATTAATCAGCATAAGGATCAAACTGATTATAGAGAAATAAACGTTAGGGTTTCTCCTGCACCTAAATGAAACTAAGATATTCCGATCATCACTCACATAACCTAAGAAGACTTACATCATGTTTGAATGTTTGAAGACAAAAGAGGGTTGAGTAAACCAGTGGAAAAGTGAAGAGGACAGAGTAGAGGAAGCTAGTCTCCTGAACCTCATTTGAGAGTGGACTGGAGAGTTGAGTACAGTAAAGTAATGAGTTTATGTACTACAACCACTGTACTCTGATTTAAAATCATCATTAACATAAATTTCAAGAGATAAAAATGAGTTCTCTGGTTGAAATCATTAAAATGGAATACACTACTCCAAAATCCTCCCAACTTGAGGAAATATCAAAAGGAGGCTTTGAGGGGATGTGGTTTACCTCCAAAGCTCTCGGCCCTCTCCCTCTGTTGAAATAAAAAAATTAAAAAAAAAACTCTTACAAATGTAATAGTGTAATGCTTTTACTCTTTTTCACTCTACTCTCTTCTCCTACCCCTCCTTCCAAACACACTGTAATTGCATCAATTGCTTCAAGTCAACATTTTGTTGAATTCCAGACAACACAATGCATAAGATTCAAAATTAAACCTTTTCTACTGCCTACATTTTATTAGGATGATTTGACAATGGATGACTGTAGATAATCACATGAAATAAGCTATGATAAATTTCAATCACAAAGATAAGAGCATAAGCATAGAGAAGCAGTCATTAACTCAAAGCAGCTATATGCTTCACGCTAACAACAATTCAGGGTAGAAAAACATGGTCAACTTGCCACACAAAGAAATCAACTCATTGTACACATTCTGGCATCACTTACTTTCCAATCTATTTCAGAATCTTCCAAGCTGCCAGCAAACAACCCTTCAGCTTGCCCAAGGAAAGGCTAAGCAAAGTCTGGCAGTAAATTCAATTCTCAGAACCACAACTTCTTTACTTCTAAATGTCGTCAGTAACCTAATAAAAGTCAAAATACAAACACTTCAAAATTGAAAATTGAATCCAATCCCGAAGAAAAAAGTCAGTGAAATACAATATTATTCACAACCCACGAGTTCACATATAAAAAATCAATAACCCCTGAACTAAAAGAGTGATAAATTCAAAATTTTCAACATACCCAGAACTTAGTTTGGAAGTTTAAGGAATACCCAGAAGCTAAAATCAATAGAAAAAGATGAAATACCTTGGAAATTCTGCAAAAAGGTAACAACTTTGAAGAACCAATAGCCAAAATTTACAGCCCCCTTCAAAAACTGGTTCTTTTTCTTCTCTTATTTTTTTTCCAGAGTCGTCCTTTTCGTAATCTCCTAACAATTTCTTGCCAATATCCTAAAACTGATAGTGAGATCGTGCTCTTCTTGATGATTCTTCAGTGATAATTTTATTCTCTGTACATGACTACATCTGATTAAGGACTAAAATAAAAGAAATAATAATATTTGACATTCTTGTAAATATAGATAACGGGAGGACAAAGAAAAAAAAACAAAAGAACTACGCAGACAAAGATGATAGAGGGGAAAATTTTCCCCTTTATTTTATGTATTTAATTAATTGAACCTAACTGCTTCTGAAGTTGTTTTACTTTTGTGTGCGAAATTGGGTAAATATAGCATTTTACTTTTCACACGAGTCCAATTTCCAAATTAATTCCTATCACTTTCACTGAAAATGAAATTCACCTCTCTTACTTTCTATTGGCTTCAATTGAGTCCTCTGACCTTTCCAGCTAATTAGTTATAGTAGTAATTTTTTTGTGTGTATATGTATTGATGAATTTGTAATTTATATTGATTGAACCCTACCAGGTAAATGTATAAAAATAAACATTTAAGTTTAACAATTAATTTATGGGCAAAAAAATGTAAATCTGAAGTCTAGTAACAATACATTTATGTTCTAAGAGTCTGAGTTTTGAAAAAGGTAACTGTTTTAGAAGATAAATATGACACCATTGATACACTCATGCAGGTCTCCAAGCTACCATCGACCCAAAGATGTGCAAACCCCAACGCCTTTTCCTTCTGGGTCCCATACCGAAGAGAGTGCTAGGAGTTTCCAACATTCAAAATAGCTAGAGGGATAGCTGCAGGTTTCTTACTAGTTGCCAGCTGCATGTGTCACGCCATGTGCTTCGTGGAGGAAGTGGGTAAGTTGTCATACCTCCGACCGCAGTTAACACTAGAATGAAGCATCCTCTATTTACTAGGATTAATCATTTTGGCTTTGTATCATGCAACACTCCATCGATTCTGGTGCTGATTTAACAAGAAAGAATTTGATTTGTGCATACATGTACATACATACATAAAGCAAAAGAAAACAGATAGATTCAGATGCAAATAAAGGACATCACAAACCAGTTTCAAAAAAATGTGAAATTCTCATGCATCTTTTCTTTGGTGTTCTTCTAGCAATTTCAATTTCTAATCTACTTTCCAAATGAACCTGCGTAAATATTGCCAAAAGTGGAATGTGCTGTGAAATGATATCTCAACTTAAGAAGGGAAGGAATAAAAGCAAGTGTTCCTTTGTGAAAAGCCACCAAGCTGATTGTGCAACTCAGAATCAAGAACAAGAATCTGCTTTGCTTTGTACTTTTTGCATTATCCAGGAAGGATTTTTCAGATTCATAAATAATGATGCAAAACTTTCTTTTTCCAGGAGGAGATAATCTTCTTTCTCATCCTCTTGCTTCCCATAAGCTCATTCAAAGACTGCAGCTGCAGCCAAGAAAGGTGTTTATATAATCAAAGAATGGTTCTGATAAAGCCACTGTATTTGTTATTCATATTTCAACTATTCTTTTTTTGGCATAAGCAACCCCTAATATTTGCACTAGCTACACCACTCAAGAATTAATCAAAACATTTAGGGAGGGTAGAGTAAATGATGCTGCAAAAGTCCAAATACCATAAAGAGACCATAGTACCTCAAAGGGAGTTATCTCTAGCTGATGCATGACAATGACAGTTCACATTTAAGGTAGTGCTTGCTGCATTTCATCTTGCCCTCAACTCTTTTCGGCAACAAAAATATCCTTGAGGAATTTGCAATCCAACTCCACCCCTAGGAGTGTGCTTGAAATCAAATGAAAGCTAAATTCATTTAATTTGGGAACGTTTAGTAGCGAATTTATTAATGAGATTCATTTAGAAATGAATCACAATATTGCTTGGAATTAAAAAGCTTGTATAGAAAGGGTCTTCATTATCCAATTACAATCATGCAAGGAAAATTTCAACAGCACCTCCAAGCGGTATACATGAAGATAAGATTCTGGTTTCCAGACTGGTAATATAATCTGTGACAACAAAGGCCCTAAAGTGAAATGCCGAGGCTATGCTATGGAGAAACTCTTCAACCTGTCTCAAGTGTTAGGAAAGCAAAACAAGAACATAAAAATGTAGTGCTGCTGCTACTTAGTATGTTAACAAATGGGAATTGCAATCCCATCTGATCTTTCCTTTACTTTGTTCCAAAAATTATAGGGTTAAACTATGAATCTTAACTCTGGGGTAGCACCCAACAGATCAGGCATGGTTTATATAACTATTTATAACCAGAAGCACCAACTTAAAAAGGGGTGATGCTTTAAAGTTTCTGTTTTGTGGTAGTCCAAAGTGCTCTTATATATTGCCTACAGTAACTTGCTTGCCACCATCCTCAAAATGCCTGTCATATACGTACACTTATTGGTATTGGCATGTTACAGTTACAGCCACAAATACCTTTCTAGTACTAGACAAGATCCATCTTGATGCAAGGGATAAAAAGTATTATATTCCTATTGAGCTGAAGTCTAAACAATGCTTGAGCATCTTTTTTTTTTTTCCTTTTCTTATTTTTTCAATCATTTGTATACACATTGTAATAAATTGTTGGCTGCAAGCAAAACTAAAGCAAGCTGTCAAAAAAAATCTACAAAATTGAGGGCCAAAAGCCAAAATTCTACACATTATACACACACCCAATTTGGGTAGAGCCAAACTTCAATTTTTACCCTCAATGGCCATGGACTAGAATGTGATGTAATCATATCACCTTGAACCATCTATAACCATTTACAAGTGCTCCAATCTTAGAGAAGAAAAGCAACATATCACTGTTGCGTGAATCCCCCTGCAAGGCAATGGAGAAATAGGTATCGCTGATTGCAGCTTAGATGTGAAAGAAGAGGATTCAATCTGTCGGGAGAAGTTTGGCATAATTCACTATCAATCTATTGAATGTGACTGAGCATACTCTTGAAGCCTCTGCTTAAGGTTCTGCAATAAGGGAGAACTTCCGAATTACTAATCATAAGGAAAGGGAAGAGAGGGGAGAGAGAGAGAGAGATTAAAATATAGTACTAGCAATCACCTTTAATTCATAATGGAGCACAACAAATATTTTCTTCAGTCTTTTGTGCATCTGCAAATCAAAACAGTACTTGAGTCAGAACAGAAATCCTACAGGAAAATTTTCAATTTTAGAAGTAAAAGAAGGATAGGCATGACTCAAGCAAATACTAGGAGCATTTCTGAAGCCAGGTGATAAGGCATATAACAGAGACATTTTCAACACTCCTTGCTTTTCTCAATAATAGAAAATACTGAAATTTTCAGACAAGATCAAAGCAACAGATACCATTCGAGTTCATTAAGACTGCAACCACAAAAGATTCTGCTTGTTATCCAATTATTATCATGCACAAACTTCTTCCAGACAATCACATGAGAAAGTAATTTCGACACTAGTAAATGATCTTATCCATCACACTGTTCTGCTCATCATCTGAATATCCTCCTTAAATAAGAGAAGACTGCTTGCTTCTCAGCCATTTATCATCTTCTTACTACATTAAATCACTGTATATAAATGTATGGCCATGTAGACAGAATCCTAACTCTAAACTGCATTAATATTAAAACTTTATATTACACTGAAATTCAATTTATCAGGCAAATAGAATGATGAGACAAAATCTTGTCAGGCAGTTCCATGTCTAGAGACATTCCACTATCAATAAGAAAAAGGATATATCATAAAGAAACTGGATAGAGAAATATACCATTCCACACTGTTGATAAGACTCCAGCAATAGATTCAAGGTCCTATAATATTTATCCATGTCCCTATCTCTCGAATATTCGAGGTCCTTACCCAGCTTTTCAAAGTCATTCCTATAAATGAGAGGTTATGCCAAACAGCAGTTCATCAAACAAGTCAGAACAAAAATACAAAATGCAGCCAGACCTCATCAATGAGCAAAGCAATTCCAAATAATACCTGTAGGTTTGTAGGGTCTTGTCCAAGTCATTGTAAGATTCATATTTCTCACGAAACTCATTCATATATTCTTCATACCTAACATAAAAAACACAAAAAATAGTTAGTTTCAATTAGATGTCACAGTCCTCTAAAATTCAACATGGCCATGATCATTTAAAAGAAACAGTCAAACAGATACATCAACAAATATAACTACTTACTGAGATAAATCCTTGATTGGTCCCCTGTACTCTGGCTCATCTTTTTCATACTTAGAATAAGGACAACACTCTTCATCAGAAGAAGAACCCCTTTTCTTTCGACCATTAACATTGCCCTCTGCCAAAACTGTATCCTTACGCCCATCAGTCACATCCACCGTTTTATTAGATGCAAGAGTTTTACTGTCCTTTATGACCTGGGACACTGATCCTCGTTTTGATTCTTGCAGTTGTGAGGCACTAGCTGGTGCTTTCTTGTGGCTTTCACCATAACCCTCCAGACCAACTCCCAGTTTTGCACCAGTTTCAATCTGTCTGGTTTTACTACTAGTATCTGTCAATTTGTTAGAGTGTGACCCAACTTCTGGACGGTCTACTCTTGAGAGATGTTGCGGTTGAGACTGAACAACCCTATGATGCGATCTTGTCAAATCTTCAACATGATATTCCGGGGTTCTTCTAAGCCCACTTAGATTGGGTGAAGATGGCTTTCCTGAATCCCAATTTGTCTTCCCAACAGATTTGCCCCTGCTTAGATCAGGATTAAAGTTCTCTGAGGTGCTTGGTCCGCTGCCTGACTGTTTAAAGGAACTTTTTCTCTCAAATTGCTTCTTTATTGGAGTTTCCTCAACCAACGGCTCACGAATCTCACCTAACTCTAAGTGTGAAAGCTCTCTTTGGAGCATATTGCCTTTCCCATTTACTGGATATCTATCTGCAGTAACCCTGCTGTTATCCTTTGGGGAAGAATTAATATATGAGCTTGAAATTTGTCCAGCATCCTTGAACTTTCCAACAGTTTCACCAAGTTTCCTGTGATGAAAATCAGAGGGCACAGCATTTTTACCTCCAGCACCACCTTCCTTAGTATTTCTTGGTAACTTTTTGTCCTTCATTAAACCATCCTCATTTAGAGTGTCCCTAGAAGGGTTATCTTTTTGAATTAAATGACCTTCATGCACACTCTTCTCAGAGAACTTACGACCATGTCCTGAGCTCTCAGTATGTTTCATAGGCCTTTCTGCTGCATTAGTAGCCTTTGCCCAAGCACCTTGATCAGAAGGCCTACGACCAGATTGATGAAAATCTGAACCAGATTTTCTTGGAAGCACCTGATTGTATCCCTTTTGACAGCCAAAATCAGAATGTTCTTCTCTGTCGCCTTTATTCACCATTTGAAGAGAAGAGCTTTGGTAAGGGTCATCTATGGGTCTATTAGGAGAAAAATCACGAATACTCCCAAAAAAATTGGGATCTCTACTCCCAGAAACATGTGGTTGAGACAAGCTTTCTGACTTTAATCTTTTAGTACGTTCAGACTTCTCATCTAAGTGCTTCAGATCAGATCCTCTTTTGGATTTAGCTTTGGGTAACCTCTCAGAGTTATCAGATTGTTCATGCCTGACACTATCCTTCACAAGATTTTCTGTATCATCAAACAGATTTCCTATGAAATTTTGACGCTCCTGGAGTTCAGCACGATCAGATGAAGAGGGTTTTGCTCCTTCCTCTGGTTTTTCACCCTCTTTTCTAGTACTGACAGCCATTCCAATTTGCTGTTCGTCTTCAGGCAAGTCTTTCTCAATGTCAACACCATCTGATCCATGACCCTCAATATCAACAGCATCAGATCCATTACCTTCAATATCAACTGCATCAGATCCATCACCATCTTGATTTTCATCCATCCCATTCTGTAAAGGCCTGTCATGTTCAGTTTGCCATGGTATAGGTGATTGCACCACTCCTGGTTCAGAGGCCTGTAAATCCTGCTTGGTCTCTTTGTCATCATCACTTGTCATTATATCCACATCCTCATCAGATCCTTCCTTGCTGTTGGAAGAAGCATCGCTTTCACTGTCACTGCTACTACCGCTCCCACTTCCTGCTGGGCTTCCACTCCTGCTCCTACTCCTACTGCGGCTTCCACTGTCACTTCCACTATCACTGCTGTCACTGTCACTATCACTATCACTTCCACTGTCACTAGCACTATTTGCCTGCCCCTCACTATTGTCGGAAGCTTTTCTCTCACCGCCCAAATCAGGTGAATGTTGTTGGATGTCAATTTGTTCTAACACATTTGATTCTACCCCAAGTTTAGAGTCTAAATGGTTCTGTTCCTCCATTTCACTAACTTTCTCCACTATGCTTGGTACTGGAGCAGGAATCTGGTCATGGTTTTCTTCGGGAGCTGGAGTCTGATGATGGTTATCTTCAGGTGAACTGCAAAATAAAGCCAAACAACATTATGGCATGCTGCATGTGTTTATTGATAACTATGTTAGATTATCATTAAACAGAAAACAACAAGAAGATTAATAATAACCATAGTAACAATTAATTCCAGATAATCAAGAAAAAATTTAATGGCATGAAATTCCACAGATTGTTAAATCTGAAGCTACCTAAACAATGAGTTCCCTAAACGTACAGACTAAATAAAACCAAAAATGGATAATTACATGAAACATTACTTTTTGAATTTCATCCATTGAATAGCAGTGCTATCTTGTAAGAGAAAAAGTCATTGTATCTTTTTAGTAGATCAAAGCTAACCTATCTATATATACAAAACTTAGTTAATGTCTTTCTTAGCTTCCCTATTGAAATCACGTCCTAAGTTAAAATTGCAGACTCAACATTGACCTCACCTTGAACTTTTAACATTAACTCTCCAATGTTAAGTAAACAATTAGACATGTAGTAATTTCATTAAGGAACCTAAGGAACTTCACCTCAGTCCTCAGTCCTACCTATATATAATAAGAATAGCATCAACTATGAACATGAAAAAAAAAAAGGTAAGAGAATTCAATTTCAATATAAATTGATCAAATTAAGCCCATTGGAAATAAAAATGGCAGGTACCTTCCACTTTCAGATGAAGGTTTCTTTAAGCTATCCAACTCCACTCCTGGTTTCAAGAAATATCTACCTGGAGCTTGGAAAGTTGCAATCTGATGCTCAAAAATAAAGGAAGGCATAAGATCACAAACTATTCTTAAAAATAGTTGCATCAAGGATTTCCATTGCTTACTTTTTTTACAATTGGCTCAATCTTTCGCACCGAGTTTGGAATTGTGTCCCCAACAGCTTTCTCTAAGGCCTGTAACCATTTCAGAGAGAGTAAGAGATAAAATGATCCAAAGTGAAAGCGAAGCCAACAACATACACTATCAGCAAAAGAGATACAGTTATTTTAAAACTTTCGCCTAATCCTTGCCCTTACCTTTAAGCTCATCCCCTTGGGATTCTCCTTCAGTAGAGTAATCAGCAGACTCTGCAAGTCCATGGGCTTAGGTCCAAAGTTTCCTCTGCGCCCAAGCATCTCACGAACTGCACCAGTAGCCCTGGTTGGTATTTCTTTCTCAGAGCTGGAAGCATTTTCTTTGCTCTTCACCTGGGGAGGCATAACATCCTCAATGCCTGAGTGAACCTTGGAGATATTTCCTATTCCAATAGGAGATGCTGCAGCACCAGAACGCTCAGGTGGAGACGGTAAAGGGGAAGTTGAGCGTCTTCCTTTTGCATTAGAAGCTGAAATTAATCCAGATTTATAGCCAGACTTAGGAGGGCCTCCAACAGCCGCTGGTGCATGACACATACATTGCAAAAACTTATTAAGAAACCTAAACAAAAGCGAAAAAAACTGAAACCATTTAAAAGTATAATCTCAACACCTCTTACAGATTGTTACTTTTGGAAAGACAATGCGAAAAACATAAGATAGTTTTCATACTTTAATTAATTAAATGAAATTCAAATGATTTACCTTGAGCTGTCTCAACTTTCCGCTTCTTAAAAGCAGGCTCCTTCTTCTTGAAGTGGGACTTCCACGGACTAGCTGGAAACGTAAGAGACATATAACACTGAGATTTAAGGTTTAAAAAGTGATCTTTTTTATCTTAAATGTTCTCTACCAGCAACTACTTTCAGTGAAAATCATTTTAAATGGGTTTTTTCTTCAATTATATTTTAGAATGTATTGTGCACACGAGTTCTTTTTCCCTAAAGCAATTGAAGTCCAAGGCTAGAAATACATATCACCAGAATAATCATCAATATTGTGGGAATGTGGGATTGCGTGAATGAAAAAGTAGCTTGAAGATGCCATCTTGATTAGCATGGGCATCAAAGCGATTTAATAAGCAGCATATGAGCAGGACCTCAAAAGAAAATTAAATGCACAAATAAAGCATCATAAGGACATATGCAAGGGAAGAGATCTTAAATAGACCTAAGTCCTAGTATACCCTCACCATGATGCTTCTTACTACATCAATACCATTCTACATGTCAGAAAAGGCAAATATAGTGACTACGGGTTATGGAAGTAAAGAGAGGGCACAAACATAACATCACAAATAAAAGCTTACCCTCAGCAGCAGCTAATTGCTTTATTTGATTCTTCATAGAAGGGTTTCCATGGTCTAATACAATAGCTCTGTCATCAATACCAAACGAAGAAAGGATAAAATCAATAATTGTCATTTAACTTAACCTTATTTCCAGAAGTACCCAGCGACATAAGAATGTAGCATCGTATAATATTTACAACAATGAATAACCAGGATGACATAAAATATAAAAGAAAGGTCAGAGTTTCTTCACGAAACATAATTGGACAGAAGAATCCAAAATTTTAATGCAGACTCGGAAACGATAAAAATTGACTAAAATCGAGACAAAGCTTCTTAATCAGAAGGGTTTCTGAAATTGTTTGAGTCGCTGTCTCTGCAATTGTATTGGGAGAGTTATGCACATCTCTTTTCTGAATGTTCCTTTTCAGCTCATATCCATTCTGAGTTCTTAAGGAAGCACTATGACATCAGAAATACTGCAAAAGATTCGGTGGTGAGCTTTTGCTATTTTAATGATGGAAAAGCAAAGTGAGAAGAATTATTTAGCTGCTATTATATATTGAATCTGTATGAGAGAACAATAGTTTAGGAGGTGATTTAAAAGATTATATTTAGCAAATTATTAATGATATTGATTTGAGACTAATTTGATTGAGTTACTAGAGGTAGATTAAGAACAGTTTATTTATAACTGAAATATTGGAGGTGAGCTTCAACGTGAGAAAGAATCCTTGTAATGGAAGAAGCATAATGTTTTAAACAATGGTGATGGATCTCTATCTGAGAATACATGAGGATATGGAAGTGTTCTGAAGAATTCTCAAGGTGATGCAGTGCTGGCTTTCACAGGAATTTGCTTGCCTACAACTGTTCCACTGCATTAATTAGAAGAAATAAAAAAAGACCCAAAGATTGCACTTCTGCATAGCATTTCCCTTAGTACTGTTTCTTCAGGTTCTCACAATGCTATCAGTATTTGAAGAGAAGGGAGAGATGGCCTTGCAGGGCTAAAAGACTAGTTCAGGAGATAATGAAATTTCAGCATTTGATCAATGTACTGACAAACATGTGTATGGAGAGACCAATTCCCTACCTAATTATTCTGTAGCGTTTTGTGGTATTGCATGAGGTGTCCACAAAAAGAAGTTGTCTTTATTTACCCAAAAAAGGGACAGAAAGAACTTGTCTCTTGACAAGGTTCATTTGACATTTGTCCATTACTTACATGTTATATGCGATAAAAACATTTGTATTTTGACAACCAACTATAGTTGAATATATAAAACTTGATCTAAATCATGTTAACTGGACATAAGCTGACAAAAAGAAGGTTAAAAGAGAGAAATAAATATGCATGCTTATGTAATGACTACAAGAAAACCATCCTAGTTAACATACTTGCGTGATTTATGCTTGCGCTCAGCTTCCTCTGACCGCATCTTAACATGGTTCGTCATTGACTCATCCAAGACGCGTTGAACATTCAACTTCCGCCAAGCACAGCCAGATTCAACAAGCAAACCATTTCCATCTTCACCACTTTGACGTTCTTCATATATATCACATAGATCAACAAATTCCCGTGACCATGTAAACCGAAACTCCTTGCCACCAACATCAATGACCTGCACAAGCGATGATAAATTAGAAACCACATTTGTTGATAATTGGTAGGCTACATTTATGTACATAAGTTCTAAAAAGAACAAATGTTGAAGAGAATTCAACTGCAGCTTCTGTCACCAAATGACTATCAAATGGTGGGAACAATTATCAATTCCAGATAAGAATAGAACATCTAATCAAGATTTTGGAGCAGCAACATCTCAAAACAGAAGACCATAAACTATCAGGCCCTAATCAGTTTTTCAGTATCCCATGCTACAAACTGTCATGCTTAAAAGGCCATCCATCAATTATGAAAATGCTCTGCACAAATCCACCCAAAAACAAGTAGAAAACCATTGATGCAATCCATAAAACAGATCGATATAAAAAGGTGCCCCAGAAAAAATATGCAATCCAAAGAAAATCTAACCCTTCCTGCACAAAATTCTTGTGCCACTGATATGAAGGATCTATTTACCGTTAAATTGCGCCCATCAAACATACCATGGGAATAATACAACCTTTTGTTTATATACAAGAAATACCAACGTTGGTAGATAGAGATAGCGCCACCATTTTAAACCAGTTGGCCAGGTAAGTTCACTATTTCTGCAATCACATCTTATTTAAGAGGTTACGGTCAGTGACCAATCCTGAAAATTGACTAATCTCCTCCTACTAAATGTTAGCATGTTCTCAACCAATAACAAAGTGTGTATATAACTCTGCACTATTTTCATAATTTTACATGCTTTATTGCTGCTCCTACCTTAAGCTCCCCCCCTAGTACATCTTTTACATAAAGACTTAAAAGACATATCACAAGCAAAGAAGGAATCACCAAAATTCAGAAATAAAAGCTAAACCATCATATCATGAAAATTAACTAACAATGAAAGTTTCTATAGATTGAATGTAATTGGTGCATAATGTAAATATTTCAGGAGGAAAAGAAGACTAGACTACACCCCAATATAGACATGCCAAGGATTACACAAACAAAATAGAAGCCAAATGGACCAAACTTCTTCATGGCCTACTAGAATCAAGAGAAGAACAACCCATTCAAAATCAAAAACCAAGCATGCCCAGCAGAATTACCCAAAATATCCCAATAAACCACAAAAATCTAAATAAAATAACAAAACAAAATCCAAAATATCCATGAAACGCTAAAAACGTAAGCACCAATATAACAAAATCCACAACCTACCGCACAAAGTCGCCTAATTTGATGCTAAACCAGGTTGAAAAACCCTATCAAGCAACTTACATTTCCATAACCAGCTGTAAAATAAGAACTACACAAACATTAACACACAACCTTGACATAGTCACACCCAGAGAAAACCATTGGTAAAACACCAAAATACAGAAAACCCAAAGATAGCCAGTAGAAAATAATCAAGAAATACAAAAATTATAAACTAAATTTTATAACAATTCAAACAAGCATTACAAACATTTTAAAAGAAAATAGAAAACAAATTTAAGCTGAACCCAGATGAATTCTGATCAAGCAGTATTCTTTCCTACTATTTTATCCCTATGGACCACCAAAATTCAAAGAATTGAAAGAAACAAAATAATTTAGAAAATTAAGCTAAACTCGGATGAATTCCAATCAAGCAGCTTCTTTCCCACTAGTTATATCCCTAAAAACCATAAAATTAAAAAAAAAAAAACCATTTGAAATGAATAGCAATAAAATTTTAAAAAATTATGAAAAACCCAGTTAAATTCTCCTTTAAGAACTCACATTTCCACTAGGGTTAGTCGGAATTGAATCAAATTTAATCCTGGCCGTCCCTCCTTGAGCCTCAAGCCGCCTGATCTCCTCCACCAAGTCTGGCGCCAACCTTATGATCATAGCGAAAGCCAAAGGATTGCTCCCAGACACAAGGGAAAAGCTCTCTTCCACAGCCGGTGCGGGTCCCAAACCGCCCCCGACCCCGGGGCGGTTACGAGGGGCGGAGCCAAGGGAGAGCCTTCCAGCCGGGGCGGCGGGCGGTGTGGCGGAGGCGGAGGGAATGAAGAGTGGTTCCGAGGGCCTCCGCCCCCACGGCCGCCACCTCCTCCGCGGCCTATCTTCGAGGAGCCTCCGTACATTGGTATTGCGGGAGGGGTTTACTAGATTTGTTTCCGTTGCGTTATCGAGACATGAAAATTTTATTTACATATGAATATTTATACGTATGCGTTTCCGTATTTGTACGAATATAAATAGAAAGAATAGCGGCGCTTGGCTTTTTTAATGGCGGAAGGCAGGGAGAGAGAAAGAGAGAGAGAGAGACAGGAGCGGAGAAGAGTCCTGCGATAGAGGAGGGCAGGGGCCGTTCTTTCTGTCTTTTTTCCCTTTTTCTTTGTTAGTCGGAGCTTGTAAAATGTTGGAATTGACAAAATCTCCTGTTTTATGCTTCCCATTATTTCACAACTATAATTAGAGTTATAATTATCATTATCATTATCATTATTATTATTATTATTATTTAGTAATAATAATAGTATTATTTCTTAATTTGTTAGTGGTAATTATCTCTTTCTTTAAATATATATAGTTTAAATTTTCCTTTAAATTTAAATAAAAATAAAGCTGTATATGTTGTCAAAATAACTTAACTTTATTCTAACATCATAAAATGTGTGTTTTTGGTAGTGAGTATTTTTGGCATGGCATGGATATATCTTGTAAGGGCATAATTATTTTTGGCCAATTTAACATAATTTAATATGAAAAATAAACTACACTCAAAATATACTAAAAGATTTTAGTTACATGTATATAATTTTCGTTGAGATTGCTTTCTGTTAATAAGTTAATAGCCATAATATTTAAAAAAAAAACTTTGAATCATTTTAAAAATAATTTTTTTATTTTTATTATATTTAATTTTTATATTTTTATTTTAAATTGAATAAATTATTAATAAGTTTTTTTTTTATAATTGTGAAAGGGGATTAGAACTTACTCTTTAGACAAGAAATACCAATTAATGAATCAAACATTTAGGTGTAATAAATTATTTATAATTAATTAATTATTGTTACTTAAAACATTATATATCATTTCCAGTCATATAATGCTAATGTGTCATACTAACATATCATAGTAGATAATAATATAATATATTGATATAGTATAAAGATATGATCATATGAAATTAATATCTTCTATGTCACATAAAAATGATAATTAATATTTTAATTAATAATAAAATAATAATATATTTTAATTTTATTTATAAGTTTTTTAAAATTTTATGTTAAATAAAAATAAAAATTTTAAAAAAGGGATTTTTAAATAGTATCTCTTTAAAGTACAATTCATATTTTTAATCTATTGACTTGCATGACTTTAATTTTAGTGCCATTAATAGTTGGAATCCTAATATTAAAAGTCCAACTCATTTGTGTACAAATATATATATTTTTTTTAATTTTTGGTATAAGATTTTCATAATAGGACATTATCTTTTCATTCTTATCCAAATTTTTTAAACTTTGACCCGTTGACAAGCAAAAAACCCCAACCCGTTTCAATGGCAATCGGATACGACCCGAACTAATAAGAACCGGGTTCGGAAATCTTTCCCGTTTTCCTTTATAAAAGACAAATCAAAATATCGAAACAAATATCACAGAGTAAAAAATAAAGTACTTTTCCTGTTCTTCAAGCCAGCAAAAAAAAAAAACTCCGAAAAGCCATAGTCTCTCGCTCTTTCTAGGTCGATCCCCAACAGTAATCCAATCATGCTGACAGGTTCTCTAGTCGAAACACTTTGCTGATTGTTTCCATTTTCATTCATAGTTAATGTCTCGTTTGGATACTACCTGGAAGGGGTTTTTCTTTTTTTAAATTTCTGGTTTATTATTATTGTTGATTAATGGAACTGCTAGAACTTTTTACTTTTGGACTTCAATTTGGATTTTTTTTTAAATGGGTCTTCTTGGTTTTCGGATTTTTTTTTATCTGGGTTTTTTGGGATTCGATTCTGTCGTCCCGTGTTTGCTCCTGTATGTGTTTCTTGAGGTCGTATTTTTTTTGGTGTTTTGTGGTTATAATAGCTGTTAAAGAACTACGCTAATGTGAGTGTCTGTTGTCTCCGCGTTTAATTTTGACGAGTGTAATGGTCACTTTTCTTTTTACAATTAAGTGTAGGTAGTGGAAGTAAATTATTGAGTATTCAGATATTTAATTAAAGCAATTGATTGAGGCATCTATATTGCATTAAAAAAAATTGAACTTTATATGCACTTGAACTTTGCAGATCCATCTAACATTTGAGAAGATTCAATTTTTTAATGCTATGAAAAAAGTTTTGCTTATAGGACTGAGTTTTGACTGTAAAAATAGTAAAGAGTTGTAAAATGTATGAGGCAACTAGATAGACAATTTATTCACTATAAAAAGAAGGTGAAACTATGAATGAAATTCAAAATTTCAAGTTTTATGTTGCATATTTTGGGAAGGGTTGGATTGATGGTTAGTTAGAGAAGGAATCAGGTACCAGTGTTGAGGCTTGATCCATTCCATAGTGCCCTTTTTCTCTCCTGAGGGTTAAGGCATTTGTATGTGATATTATAATGATTTTGAGCTCTTAATAATCCTCTTTGAATGTTGTAGTGAGTGTGAAATGGCAAAAGGAAGTCTTTAAGGCTGTAGAAATTGACACCAGTCAGCCTCCATATGTTTTCAAGTGCCAGTTGTTTGATCTAACCGGAGTACCTCCTGAAAGGCAGAAGATTATGGTTAAAGGTGGCTTACTGAAGGTACTTGATAGCTTTGTATAAAATAGCTAGCAAAATTGCTTGATAAAGTACTTTAACTATTTAGTGCAAAGATTAGAGATACTAACCCGCTATTTGTCAACTCATGGTTTTCTAATGTGCCTTCTTTGCATGTTCTTTTGACAATGTAGGATGATGCAGATTGGTCTACAGTTGGGGTGAAACAGGTGAACGATCTTCATAGCACTTCTTTTTTCCCTTCATCCCATGCTTCTGCACATTTATGTAATGAGCATGCTGTGTCTTGTTCATAATGTTTTTTCCAGGGTCAAAAATTGATGATGATGGGAACTGCTGATGAGATTGTTAAGGCCCCAGAAAAGGGCCCTGTTTTTATGGAAGATCTTCCAGAAGAAGAACTAGTGGTGTCTTTGGTAAGAGCCAATTTCACTCTTTGTTTTCTACTATCATTTTCATGTTCTTCTTTTTCTCTTTTAACTGTAAAATATGCTCCTTCATTGTAATTGTATGAGGAATACAATATGGTATTATTGTAGTATGTCATTTGATTTCATTATATGTCAAGCTTTTGTCAAATAGTTAAGTTACTTGTGATTTACACACTATTCAAGTGTTTGGTACTTTCCTTTGATCTCATTGAATATGAAGAAGAGCCAAAAATCACTGAGGTTGTTGGTTGACATGTATTTTTCAAAGAAGTGAAATTAATTATAGAGCCTTTGCAAGATGTACCACAAAACTTAGATGAAATCGTTCCCTACATGTTACAAGCTTTGCTTGCTTACCCTCCTGGAAAATATGGAAAAAGGGGAACTTTTTCTTTGACATCAACCAGAGAACATTGGATTAGAGCTTAAATCTTAAATTTCAGTCGGAAAGGTTTAAATTGAAACAATCAGATCCTAGTTGAACAGCTCTAGAAGCCTAAGCTATCAACTTGACTTATGTTCAACAAAACATCAATAGAGTCGATGTTAGCCTTCACTGTGCTGCTGCATGCTCTTCGCAACTCCTGCAGCAGGTTTGTTGTATTCCTCCAAACCTTTCTTGTATGCTTCCATGGCTTCAGCTGCTTTGGCTTTCCAAACATTCTTCACTTCCTCACTAAGTTCCTTATATTTCCCAGAAATCAGTGCATTAAGAGTAGCATTGTTGATTCCTGGTCGCTCTTGTATCAGAGTTTTCCTTGCTTCCTTACTGAACAAAAGAAATAAAGAAGCAGGCTTCTTGTGCCTGTTAAAGTCAGAGCTCTGCTGCTGCTTCTTCTGGCATTTCTGTTTGTTCTTCTTACTAATATTCTCTGCCTTCTCTTTCTTCTTAAGCAGTTAAAGAGCTTCTTGTTTCTGAATTTTCATCATCTCCTCCTCTTCCTTTCTAAGACTTGGAGCTTCTTCCTCCTTTTTCTGCTTGTAAACCTCCATTTCCTGCATGTATCTCCCTGATCTTCTTCGCTATCTCTTCCTAAGGTTCTCTTTGTTCTTCAGTCATGTTCTTCCATTCTTCACCAGCGATTTTTGCAACCGCCAAGACATTCTTGTTCTTTGCAAGAAGAGCTGCCCTTCTCTCGTCGGAGAACAAGAAAATTGCTGACAGTGGTTGCTTTGGCTTCAACGGATCCTTTTCTTTTTTGGTCGTCTTGGTCTCCCCTGCTTCCTGTCTGAACTGCAAGTACTGTTCAAGTAACTCCATAGCAGTCTTCTGCTTACGCTCATCTTCCAAGAGCTTCATGGCTTCACACTCGTGCTTCTCTTTTGCAATCACTTGCCAATAGGCTACATATCTGTAAATATGCTCATCTTCCTCATATGATAAATGTTTTATGGATTTGACTGTTTTTGTATTAACGAATGGTTGCATATTAGCTAACTATTCTTAATCTGATATTGGACTCAGTTGAGTTTCAGTTGTTTAACCTGAGTTTATTCAGAGCAATTCATCATATCTTTTTGGGGTGTTATGTATCAGTGAGAGAGGGAATTGACAAGAGGCTGTACCTTGATTGTTTTTTTTTTTTTTTGTTTAGGTTTAATTTTCCTTTGTCTCTTGTTGATAAAATTTACAATCAACTCAAGTCCTAATCTATGTTTTGGGTTCATTCTTAGTCTTTGTAATTGGTTCCTTGTCCTTAGCCTTGCAACTTAGGTCTCTTACCTAGTTGCTTTTTGTATGTTCAGGGTCATAGTGCTGGGCTATTTAACCTGGGAAATACTTGCTACATGAATTCCACAGTACAATGCCTGCACTCAGTTCCTGAGTTGAAGTCTGCTTTAGTAAAGTAAGTTTTTCTTTTGTACCTAAAAATAAATTATGAGAGAATCTGGCACTATATTTTCATGTTTTTCATATGATGCAGATATAATGTACACTGTCTTAATTGTGATCAGGTATTCACATTCAGGAAGAAGCAACGATTTGGATCAGACTTCTCATATGTTGACAGTTGCAACTCGTGATTTATTTAGTGAACTTGATAAAAGTGTCAAGCCAGTTGCGCCTATGCAATTTTGGATGGTATGTTTCCTTTTTTTCTTGTCATACATATTCGCATCTCCATGTTTTCTCTGACCTGTGAAGCTCAGAGGATATCACTCGATGGAAGAAATAGATCTGCTAGAATTTAGGTGACATTATAGTATGTAGCATGTGGCAAGTTTGTCTTAGGTTGTGCTCTGCTATTTTTTTTTTTATTTACATTAGGCAAAGTTCGTGGAAATGGTGTAATACTGTGCCTTGTCTAACATTATTTTGCTGATTTTGTCGAACTCTTTTTTCCAAGCAGTCTACTCTTTTAGTGCTGGAGCTTGTTGTAAATATTTTTTGTGCTGTTGTCAACAGAGTTGTTGCTTTGTTCTTTAAAGTTGATTAGAAGCTTCTGTTATTTTGGTTTTTTGTTGCTAAACTTAGTTTAATGAATTATGGAGAACTCATTGTTTATATGTATTGTGGTTGTAGGTATTGCGTAAAAAGTATCCTCAATTTGGCCAGTTACATAATGGTGTCTTCATGCAGCAGGTGTTTTATTCTTGATCTACTGTACATAATACTCTTTCTGTTTTAGATTCGTTTATGTGCTGATATGTAATTTGGAATTTTATATAGGATGCTGAAGAATGTTGGACACAACTATTATACACCCTTTCTCAGTCACTTCGATCACCAGGTTCTAGGTAGTTTTCTTGTTCTTTGTCATTTAGATCCCTAAGCTATGCTTACTGGCATAAGTTTGAGCAATATCCATGGTGCTCTTGATAATTGAAAGTTTCACACACATCTCACTTTATGCCATTCATTTTATCTCAGCGTTTCAGCAAAATTAGGGTTTATTATTTTGAGCATTTATGTCTTACATAGTTGTTTTGGCACTACAGTGTTTTACTAGCATGTATCTCTACATTTATTTAGAAGACTAATACTATTCTCTCTCCTTTTTTTTTCTTGCAGTGAAAATCTTGATACTGTAAAGGACCTTTTTGGTATTGAACTTGCTAGCAGGTAGATATCTACAGATTTGGTCATTGGTCCATATTATTATTTAATGATAATAGTACCAAGTTAGACGGTTTAAATATGCAATGTTCTGTAACTTTTGGATAATTGTTGCTGCTATTCAAACTCCAACTGCAGCTGTCCACGTTAGAAATAAAGATAAAGTAAACCATCAGTATACTAACTGGGGAAAAGATAAACAAGATCAGACTTCAAATAGTTTAGACAAGCAAACCAGAACATCCCTTGTCTTCTCATGTCTGCATCGAAGTAGTTTATGTAGTTTCTACAGCTCAAAAGACACGAATTTTCTGTTCTTTCTTTGCTTTATGTTATATTTTTTAGATAATTATCTACCCAATATCTAGCTGACTTGTTCACATGCCCCAAGTTTATGTATTACCTAACAATGCATTGTACAACTTGCTGCCTTTCATATAATTTTGTTTCTCTTTATCTGAAGAGTTCTTGACAATTTAGCCTTCTTTTATTATCCAACCATGTTTGATTGCTAGGATACATTGCCAAGAGAGTGGCGAAGAAAGCTCTGAAACAGAATCAGTTTACTCACTAAAATGCCATATTTCTCAAGAGGTGAACCATTTGCATGAAGGTCTAAAGCATGTAAGTTTTACCCGTAATCAACTATATATGAATAAAGTACATCCATTCCTGTGTCCAATTGATTTCTTTTGATAGTCTTGTAACTTTGTGCCTGAATGAAAAAGATTTGAGTTTGGGGCAGTTACTGTGTTCAGTGTCCTGCTGCCACTGATTCCACTTCTAATGGGCTTTAGTTTCTCCAAATTCATTTAAGAAATGGAATAACAAATTTAATATATTGGAGTTAATTTAATCTTTTTTTATCTGATGAGTGGTTTATCCTAGCTACTCTGCCTTGCACGTGGTATTACAAACTATGTTAATGTCTATTACTGTTCATCCTTTTCTAGTTTCATCAGTAATTCAATGATGCATCTTCTTCTTAATCCTTTGATAGTTGACATGAATAAGAAGGCTTCTATATGTAGGGTTTGAAATCAGAATTGGAAAAGGCTTCTCCTGCCCTAGGGCGTAGTGCAATTTACTTGAAAGAGTCTCGAATAAATGGCTTGCCAAGGTAACCAATGGCTTCTTTACATCATCTATATATAATGTACGGTAGTCTGCTCAATGTAATGTCAGATTTCTTTCTGATGTCCAGTTGCTATTTTCATGCTTCATACCGTCCTCATGTTTTCTTGGAAGAGAAGAATGTTCTGGTAACTTTTTTTTTTTTGGTTTTTTGGGCGAATTCTGACAGGTATTTGACTATTCAGTTTGTACGATTTTTCTGGAAGAGGGAGTCAAATCAAAAGGCTAAGATATTGCGGGTATGCAAATTTTATTTTGACTAGGCACATGATTAGATTTTTTATATGTTTTCATGAACATATATATATATATATAACCATCAGGAGATGACTTAGTAAAGGCACATAAAAAATTGAGACCCTTCTGTCTGTTTACTGAACTGTGTTGTAGCTTTTGAATGACATGATATGCGTTCCCCTTTTCAGAAAGTGGATTATCCACTGGAGTTGGATGTTTATGATCTGTGTTCAGATGAACTTCGCAAACAATTGGAAGGCCCTCGCCAGGTAGCCATTTTGCCTTATTTTGATGAATAATTAGATTTCAGTTTGCACTGCATTGATCAAGTTTTTCTTGATATGCAACTTTTAGTTTCTGAGGGATGAGGAAGGTAAAAAGCTTGGTTTGAAAGCTAATGAGAAGAGCTCTGGCACAAAAGATGATGATGTCAAGATGACTGATGCAGAGGTGACTAGATGATTTAGTTACAAGCGCAGACATGAAATTGCAGTCCTGAGTACTTGTGTTTGATACAGTTTGTTTAATGCATGCAGGGATCATCAAATGCAAGTGCAGAACCATCTGCAACTACACCTCAAGAAGGTGAAATCCCTCGATGCCTGAAATATCTTGTCACTCTAAACTGGTTACGACTACTTCTTTGCTGTTTATTCTCTAGATATGTATCATTTAGTGGTTGCATGTAAGGAGCCATGGTTTTCCTCTTTTAAATAAATGAATATCTGATGAATAAAATCTAAGGTTTTGAAGCCCATTGTACATGGATGAATTTCCTAGCATCAGACTGTATTAAGCTGCTATGTTTAAATAATTTCTAATTCCTCATAGTGAGCTCCTGAATAACATGATTAGACTCAAATTGTACACCATAGTTGTTCTCTGTGAAGTTACAATTATATTCCTCAAGTAATATACAGGATACTTTACACTCTTCACAGATTGATTTCTCACTTTGTCTTTTACAGGGGTTCCCTCTGACAAGGAATCACATTTAACTGGGATTTATGATTTGGTTGCTGTGCTCACCCACAAAGGTCGAAGTGCTGATTCAGGGCATTACGTTGCTTGGGTCAAGCAAGAAAGTGGTCAGTTCCCTGGAATAGTTCATTGAGGACTCTATATCTATGCCATGTGGTTTACGTATTATTATTGTAATAATTAATAATTGTCACTAATTACAGGGAAATGGATTGAGTTCGATGATGATAACCCTATTCCTCAGCGGGAGGAAGACATCGTTAAACTGTCTGGAGGAGGTAATCTTCAACCTGACCTTTATGAAATTCTAACGCATCTTGTTCTGTTGCTCATAAGCTGGTCTATACAAACAAACTCTAATAATAGTAATGTTTTGAATAGACAATTCATCTCATTGATTTACTGCTTACAATTAACATGCACATTCACTGACCCCTTTGTTTTTGGCTGTAGGTGATTGGCACATGGCATACATCTGCATGTACAAGGCTCGAACCATTGCAATGTAATCTTGTTTTGATATGTGGTGTACTTTGATTTATTTTTGCATTAAACGGGAACCACCTTCGTATATTGAGAATTGTGAAATGTCCAAATAGATTTTTACAGAACTGTGTTGTACTTGTATAAATTGTCACGTCCATGCAGTTTCTAGGGTGTGCTTTTAAATTTATTGAATTTTAAATAATATGATTGTATTTATTTGGAGATCATTTTGATCAAGAGTGTCAAAATTTACTGGAGAAGCTTAATTTTGGGTCTCCACAATTATTTGTGATCTGCCATAATTTCTATTCAAATATCCATTTATCAGTATCACTGCTTGTATGATTCATGTTGTATGCAAATTCTATTTTTGCAGATAAAAAAACCGACTTTTGAACCACAGCCATATATTTTTCTTCTGTGCCTTAAATGTTTGAGAGTTTGATGATGATTGTAATTTAGTATTGGCATGTAATTAATCATTGACATCGACAGACTAGTATTGAATTGAACTAAACTGAGACATAACATACTTGCCATTGCTGAATTTTCTCTTAGAATTCTACGAGCTTGTGGCTGCAACTCGATTTGATAATTTGTTTACAAATTCGAATGGCATAATTGTTAAAATACTCCACCTATTAAGCTTGGGAAATCAACAGTGACAGATGTGTTTCAAGTCCGTTGAGGACTAGATGGAATTGGGTGCCAAAATTAGAAAAGAGTCCAAGTGGCAATAGGCAGTAGTTGAAGGCTTAAAGAGGAAGGAAAAGCCCTGTGCTAGTTGGACTTGACGTGACGGCCATGGCCAGGGCGAGGGGCAGGGAGCTCTTTCATTTCTATCTTAGCCGATGATTTTGGTTCAACGGCAGCGTTGCTGTACAATGTGGTGACGAGCCTGAGTGGTGAATCACGGCACCCCATTTGGTCTTCCATGATGCTGACTACATTAATTGCGGGGAAGGAAGCAAAGTCATAGCTTCTTGCTTTTCGACGTTGGTGCCCAAGTGACAATACAAAAACACCCCGTGGCCACCAAACTACACATTCACCCTTCCATTCTTTCTCGGAAAATCTGCACTACACATGTACGGTTTTGTTCCGTAAAGTTGGAAAAACTTCTCTTAAAAAAATGTTTTAAGTCCCAAGGACGTATAATCACATTTTTCAACAAAATCTTTTTGGAAATTTTATTCGGACAATTAAAAAAATATATAAAATTTTATGCATAATAAATTATTTTTCAATTATCGAACGAGATTTACGTTTACGAGAATAACATAACCAGATTTAATCTCCACCTTTATTAGCATTGACCAAACAAAATCGCAACTGTACCTTCGATTAAGGAATAATAATACTATGAACCCCATTCCTGTCCTTTGGAGGTGCATCAAGTAGGATTCCAAGTTTAGCCCATTGCTACCAATGCATGGAGGAGCAGCACAAAAGCATGATCCAGTTTCTTGCCTTCCATGGGAATTATGCGACTTGTTGAATATTTCAATTTCAGCCGTTGATCTGAGTTTTCCCCCTCAGGGGTCCACCTCAACAATATAATGTATATGTTCCTTGTGGGCCAAATTTCTCCAGTTTTGGACGAAACCCTGTACATGTGGTTGGCTGCAAATGACATTGCTAAACCGAAGGGGTGGTCCAATTCTCAAACACATTATAGTGGGTGGCCCATGAGGCAGAGAGAGAGAGAGAGAGCAGCAGCAGCATTTGATGATTCAGCTCCTCTAGTTGAAAAATCATCACATCAATTAGTCATATATGGATTGATTCTTCCAAACCTACCATTTCCTCTTAGATTGTAGCTATTAGGCAATCCTTGCCAAATTAGGACCCTGCCTGCTTTGCAAATCTGCTTTCAACAGTCACCTAGCAATATAGCCCATACGTTTCCGTATCATGTTCCACTACAAACACATCTAGAAATGAGAGGATAGGGAATTGTGCATGTCCACACCTCACAAATTCCTGTAACTGTGATTTTACGTCTTCTTGGGTAAACAATCCTTACAACCTGATGGCTTGTATAAAATACCATTCGAAAACTACTTACAAAGAAGGTTAGATTGCAAATACTTTTATCACTTTTCCTTTCTTCACGAGTACGGTTATTATGATTATGCATATAGAGAATGATTCTCTCTTCAACTTTTTGCAGAGTATCACTTTACTTATGAAAGAAGCACCTAACTTTAATCACCTTCAAAACAGTGGTTTGGCAGTTTTTCAAAGTTAGTGATTCAGAGGGGAAACACAATGGAGTATTCCAGGCGTGTTACTCTCATGAAAAAATAATACCAGCTTCTTTAATACATGCAGCAATGATTAACAAGTGTTACTGTTAATGGGCACCATTCACCGTACTTTGCAGAAAGCCTTGGGAAAACCTTCCACCTGTTAGTAGGGTGTGATATGACGTTAATTTCATAATGTTAAGATGTCATTCCAAAGTCAACTTAAGAACCTAGGTAGATAGGCTAAGGCACAGGTACTCCTCAACCTATAACAGCAACTTCAAAATTGACATTATAAGATAGTACCAAGTAATTTATGCACCCAATTTACTTGTTTACCTTGCAAGATAAAAAAAAAAGAAAAAAAAAAGAGAAATCCATTGCATGCTCTCCATATAAGCTGAGATATAAGAAAACTAAAAATAGGAAAAAGGATTAATCAAAATAAACAAATGTTGCAAAAGGAAGAGGGGAACATTGAAATAACAAACAATATCCAAAGTGAAGGGGGAGAGTTTAATTTTGTCTAGCTCTTGAAAGACAAAAAGGTTTTAAAAAATTGGAGGTCGGAACCATGGAGCATGGATTTGGGTTTCCCATATGGTCTCCTACTCCACCAAATTCATAAACAACCAAAAGGGTGTCAAATCCTTTCCACACATGAATGGCATACTATCTAACAAGGATATATAACAAGGGGGAAAAGCCCTTTTGGGATTAAAGGCCACACCTCAAATAAATGGGCAAACACCCTTCTCTTTTTCTTCTATTATCATTCATAAAACACATACAAACACACCACAAGAGAAAAAGAAAAATGAAAATGAAAAACTCAATATATAATATATATAGAAGAATGCTATTTGTAGCATTAAGTCTTCGCGGCATTGTCATCTCCTCTATTACTTATCATCCAGCTAAACCATAAGATATCCCTCGTAGTATCATTAGATACTACAAAATCAAGCAATTATCTTCACAACCTTAGCTTTAATTACCATGACAAGCACAATTAAACAAAGGGAAAGCGGGGAGAGATTTTTTAAAAAAAATATTAAAAGGGAAAAAAATATATATGTTTTTCTATCTCTACGCTACTGAAAACTTGAACCTGGAGTGTAAATAGCAAGATCAGGCCACCCATTGCTACCGCCAGTCCAACAACTTGTATCCCCACTACCCTGCACACCCAAATAACTCTCCCCGTTATTATTGCTCTCACCCAGTCCCGGATCCCGACTCGGAACCTGATTCATCCCATGACCTGAATCCAAATTCCCCCCAAATTCACCCATTTGCACCGTTTTCAAACCCGGCCCATTTGGATTCAGCCCTTCTAGAAGGTTTCCAAACTGCCCACTCGACGACAACAGCGAGCTAAAGCTCCCACCGATATCCATCATCTTCCTATCTTGATGATTAACCGACAAGACGTACATCCGGGTCGGGTCACCGTCCGAACCCGAATTAAGAACCCCTGAGTTCAAGACGACTTGCTGGGGAATCGTCGATGATGATGTCCGCGGCAGGGAAGGGTCAGGGAGTTTTGGGTTTCGGTTCGGGTCAGTAGCGGGGTTGGGCTGGCGTTTGGGGTTGTTGGTGGAGGAGGAGGAGGAGGAGGAGGATGATGAGGATGAGCGTTTGGTGTTCTTGCGGGTGCCACCACCGACGGGGATGTTACGAAGGGCCCCTCCTTTGGTCCAGTAACGGCGGCAGTTCTTGCAGAAATGGCGGGGCTGAGACAAGTTGTAGTTGTTGTAGTAACAGAATTTAGTGTTGGTTGATTCACAGCGCGGGCATTTTAGCTGCTCTTGCTCTGGAAAAGCCGGAGCTTTCATTTGTTGAAATCCCGTCGGGTCTTGCATTCTTAATTAATTCCGGTGACCACACAAGGAGTAAAAAGGATCGCCTTGTCGGATGTTGAGGATCAAGAAGACTTGAATTTTCAAGCCAAAAAGGATCAGTTTTTGACTGACTTTTGATGAGAAAGTTATGTTTCTTCACAGAGAATTGGGTTGAGCTTGTGAGATAGACTGCTGAGAATGGAGTTGTAAAAGGCGGCAAGGAAGAAACTTGAAGTTTGAGCCTTGAGGATCTGAAGGTGGTGTTTTTATTTCAAGAATTTGAAAAGCTGTTAGCCTTTGAAGCTCGTGAAACGGCAAAAAGGCCAAGGTAGCGAAACTGAAAACAAGACAAAAAGAAATGATGCTTTGTTTTAGACCAATATCTTGGGATTCATAAACACTGGGAGATACTCAAACACATGCATCCTTTTACAAAAAGCAGAACATTCAAGCTTCATCAAAAGTAGAGACCCAGAAACCCAAACCAGAAGAAAACACTAGTTGATCAGTTTTGAATGAAGGAAATACTTACCACTCTAACTTGTCAAACTTGGTCTTGTTTTCAAAACTTGGGGATTCAAAGATTGAAAGATGTAGAAAGAAAGAAACAAGGCAGATATTTGGGTGTTGAAAATCCTTGAAGAGGATGATATATCTATGACTATGGGCGTCTCTCCGCGTGAGAGTGACCACCAGACTTCAAATAGAGAGAGACCAGACACTGCTCTCTCTCTCTCTCTATGGGTGTGTTGGGATTTGGGATTGGCTCAAGCCTTTCTGGACAGACCCACAAAAGCTTCCACTAATCTAGTAATTAATTAAAAAGTAATCCAAAGTTTTCTTAGTAAAATATATTTCTGTACAGCGCCCTCATTATTCTTTCGCCTAGATCCGTTAGGAAATGCTGCTAAGTGATCTTGTTTTACATTGGTGTTCATTGACTTTTTTTTTATTTCCTTTTACAAATAGTTTATTGGTTGGACAGACAACAGATGTCAACTGGAATGATTAACTGTTTTCACTAACCTTAAAAATATGATTAATTTGGCAATGAGCTTGTTTAGTCAATAAGAATGAATTATTTATTACTTCTTCTTTTTTGTTTAATGTAACAATTGAATTATGTAGATTCCACTCAATTCTTGCATATGATATTTTAGCAAAATAATTATGCATTTACTATACATATTTTTTTTTAATTTAAAGAAGCAATACATAAAACATACACAATTTTTATTAACATATATAAGTGCAAAACGTTGAATTTAAACCCAACATAAGAATTGAAGGCAAATAGTTAAAGAGTGTATAAAGTGTAGAGGCAAAAAAGACAGTAAAATACCTAGGACAAAAAGATTTACCAATCAAATAATTAAATATTCATTAGCATTATTAATATACGAAAAAGGAATTTAAAAAAAAAAACGAAAGAAACTCCGAAGCTATATAACATTCTAGAATAAAACAACTTAATCAATCCAAAAGCAACACAATGACACGTTTAATATGCTACCTTAGTCTTGTTAGAGAACAAGCCTTTATCACCCAAAGAATGAAAATGAAATGAGCAATCAAAGAAAAAATTTGGGAAAGGGTCATTGCAATAGCTCAAAGCTTCAATATGTAAATTAAATAAAAGAAAGTGGGTGACATTTATTATCCAACATTGTATCCACACTATATCTTAATGGACATAAGGAAATATTTATGTTGATATTTAATTTATTTATAAACTACTATACCATTATAGTGCCTACTTAATCATAGCGTTCAATACAAATAATAAATTGTAAGATATATTAAATTAGGGTACTACTAAAATGAAATCATTAAGCCACAATATTCATCAAGTGAGCCAACTAAGCCAAGCCAAAAGGGCAACTCTCCCAAGCCTGCGTGCAAATAAAGCAAGTTACCCTACGAGGCATCATATTAGATTAGAGCAGCGAATCAGGGCCGTTTATTCTGTCACATGTTCGTATCAGAGCCGTCAATATAGGAGTTTAAGCGTTAAGGTGCCGTCACCCCTCTCCAGCCAATAGTCACCGGAAACACGTGGCGGAACCCCATGATCGGTTGTGAGCATTTTGGGGCCGCGGGGCGGAGTGAGGTGTTAGGGTTACAGCTAAATCCGGTGAAGGGAATGTGAACGTGTCTGAGGTGGGCCCGTTTAATCCGTAATCTATTGGTCTGTTCTTTGCGTTGCCGACGTGACCTAAACGAACATCGGAAAACAGCCTTTTTACCTTGTGGCAAGGTGAAATGTTATAGTCACGTGGGTTTGATTATGGTTAAAAAAAAAAATTGATTCCTCATACCAACCCACTAAATGACAAAAGTAAGACTGTAACTTCACACTTATACCGTGACCAAATTTAATAATATTAAAGGAAAAAAAGGAGAAAGAATACTTAATGAGACTGATGATAATTGTAATGCCCAATCAGTATTGTAGTAAAAGATTAAAATAATTAGTTACTAAGCATGTAATTTTCGCCTTTTGGAAGAAAAGAAAGGAAAAAACAAACAAAAGAATTGGGCAAGTCCTTACCCTTTAGCAACTGTTTCTAAGTCAAAAGGTTGACCAAATCTGCATAGATGAACAGTGTCAATAATCTCAACTACTCAACTATGGTTGTGTTATTTGGAATTGTAAATTATGCAACAAAATGAATATGAAATTGCACATATACCTTCTATTTTTAAGATAATGAAATCTATTAATTTACAATGAAAAGGAAATGATATTAAAAGTTCATTGTGAGCTATGTATCCTAAAATCATATGTGTACAAGAATAAAAATAAGAAAATAGTAATTTATTTTTCATAGTTTCCCAAACTCTAATTTAATTTAGTACTCCTAAATCACAGAAAAACACTCTTGTTCAATAATAAAAATATAACATTTTTGCTTGGTTTGTGTTACCATGGAAGCTTGTGGGGTGAAATAAAATATTTTCTTATTACTATTAGATTTATAAGAAATTAAATTCAGGGTAAATTCCATTTTAAAAAAAAGTACTAAACATCATTAAATTATGTACAAACCTAAATGCACACTCGAACTCCTTGATGCTTTTGAGTTTCCTTTAATATTCTATATACTTTTTTAATTTTGTCGGTTCTATCAAAAGTTGTGTTTCATCCTTAGGCGAAAATTATGATCAAGGCAAGGGGGATAATCCCATAAATAGCTTATTTTTGGGTACTAACAATCATTCCACACTGGCAAAACAAAATGCAAACAATGATTAAGGTATAATTATTTTGATTGATGCATTCATCATCTCAAATTTAATTCTTCACAATTTAAAAAAAAAAGAAAAATCATCTCAACCATATCATGGTCAAAAGAAAAATAAAATAAGGGAACCTGATTTTTTTTTTGGGTTATATTTTGGACTTCTCACTAAAAAGTGAAATTAGCTGATAAAATATTATGCTATTTATGTTACATTTTTGTTAATTTACAAAATTATAATACAAGTGTTCAATCGTTTTTAATTATTGTCTGAAAAATAAACTCACTTTAATATAAAAGTTTTATTTTTTGACATTTTTAACATTAATCTTCATAAAAAAATACAAGAAATACATCAAATTTCCATTCATTTTATCAAAGCCGAAATTATAGACTTCTTAAAGAAAATTGAATGGTTTATGTCTAGGTCCCATCTCAAAATATTTAAACGGCTATGATTAGGGGAATGGAGACGAGGACGGGTGAGATTGCATCAGGAACGTGAGTGTAAAGAATGATTGGAAAAAGGACTGTAGCACGAGAGAGCATGATGGGTAGTAGGGCCCATGAGGCATGCTGGGTGGGGCCCATGAGGCCCACTAAGAGAGAGTGGGTTCCTGGGCCTTGAAAGTAAAACGTCCTGTCCGTGTCTTTCCCGCATGCAACACGGCTAAAATGGCGTGCCTGAAATCTTTCGTCCGGATTGACCGCTTGTTTATAAAGGTTTTGTTGTAGGGTTTTTTTTCCCCCCTCCTCCTCAAGTTTTCTATTTTTTTTAAAAGTTTCATATGATTTATAAGTTGCATAAGAGTATTTAATTTAATGATTGGTATTTGATTTTCGAATAAATAGAATTCGAGTTTTTTTTTTTAAATTGTCACATATGTATTATATTATAATTAAAATATTAATAAATTAATATAATTATCAAATAAATACATGTCAAATATATATAAATCTAGTAATAGTTTAAAAATCGATTAATATATATGATAGTAATCTATGTTATAAATATAAAAACATCAATAAGAAAAGAGGAAAAAATATACTTGTTAAACCTCTAAAAATAAATTTCAATGATTTTTAATTTTTAAGGATTGTCAAGCTCTACTCTCTCTTTTATTTTTACCTTGTTCTGTTGTGTACTTGATTGGATTTATTGACTAACTTGAGTTTAATGACTGACGTAATTTAAGGTTTAAGATCACATAGAATTGAATTAAAAATCTTGATTCGTGACAATAACTTAATTTGTTGACAATCTAGATAAAAAATTATTTAAAAAAAAAGAAATCAAATGCATGTAAGATGTAAGGGATCTCGTCCGTAAAAGTGTGTATGGTTCGATTTTATCGGTTTCGAATCGATTTTTATCAAAAACCAAGCAAAAAATTTTAATATTATAACCGATCGCTGCACACGGTTACTCGTGTATACCTTTTATTTGATTCTATTCTTATCTTCTAATACAAGTTACAAGGAAATTACACCTAAAACCTTGTAAAGTACACAACAAGGAGAATTCTAAGTAAGCCATATCCCTAGCCGATGAAGCGAAGCAAAACCTGAATTTGATTACTTATTTCTAATTCAGCATCGACAAAGAAAAAAGGAAAAAAAGAAAGAAAAAAGAGCTTAGTGGGAATGCAAAAAGCTTTAAACATTTGAGATGCAGAGTTTTCAAAAGCAAACTGAATTATATGACTTGATATTCTTTGTGGAAGGATCAATTGGGAGGAGAATCAGATCAAAACCTAAAGATGTTATTCCTCATCAGTGGCTACCTTCCTTCATGTTCTTGGCTTGTTATTTGATGTTGACCTAGAAAAAAAAAGAAAGAAGGAAAAGAAAGAAATTTATGTGCTGCCTATAGGCTTATATATAGAGTAGACTCCTTCGCTCCTTTTCTTATATTCTCAGAGTTGTTTTCAAACCGTCATATTGTTCTTATGCAAGATTCGATGCCTCCAGCCTTTATATTGATTAATCAAGTCAATGCTATTAAAGCAGCTTTACATGCATGTAATGCTGTCAAGTGGGAGCATTTCAAGAGCAAAAATTCCAGTTGGCTTCCGAAATTCGCTAAAACGTCAGGAAATTAGTAAAAGATCAGTTGAAGAGTTTTTTTTTTTTTTTTTTGCCGAAGAAACGGTTCACAAATTATTATTGCTGGAAATGTCTAGCTCAAGGACTCAAAAGTCCCCCAAAAGGAGTTGGAACTGCTAGAATTGGCAGTTTTCAAACATTGTAACCTGTAAGTGTAAACCCTCTCCCGATTATCTCCCCACCCCAGGACCAGGCATAGCACTCGACTCCAAACAGAGCAGCCACGCTAGCATTCTCCATGCTCCATGCCTCCTTGGTCTTTAAGAATTGTTTGAGGGAGTCAAGCTCCTTCCACAAAGCCTCGAATCGTCTAGGAATACTGCATATATATATCAGGCAGAGACATCAAAGAAGTTTAACAACCCATTTCATTGAGTATGGATTGCGTGTCCAATTTTACTTTTGTCACAATGGAACTTTGACGCTTTAGTCACTGATAAGTTGATAGAATTAATGATCGAGAGCAGCACGATCTATGACAATAAATGCAACGTGTGGCTTTGAGTGAAGACCAGCCCCATGATTGGGATATCTAGTAGGTATTAAGAAATTTAATGGTGATAAGAGATGCCCGCATCGATCCTAGGACTATTTATCCTTGAAAAGAAAATGATAACACCTTAAATGAACAAAGCCAAGTTAAGGAAACGTTTTCCACCCATTTAACTCAACTTTAGGCATTTTCCAAGCAACTGAGCTTTCACACTTGAATGCCACAAGTACCTGTTCTCTTTGGCACAATTAAGCCTTGCATCAGTAATTAACTACACAACAAAACCAGCCTTTGGGCTCAAATGTATATTGTCCTTGAAACCAAAAACCATCTTGGCATGCTTGTCACAGCATGCCCACACCAAAAGAAAGTGTAAAATCTCATAGCTGCTTCTTCTTCAAATTGCATCAGTACAGTTTATAAAGCATGGAATAATTAGACAACACAAAAGCATAATGCCACTGCATCCAGTGCTCATATATCAAGCTAATTTATGCAGTAATCTTTTATCTTGCCTTTCTCTAAATCTCTATATTTTCCACCTTCTGCACCCATCAGAGATGAAGTCTCTCTTTCTTCTCTGTTTCCTTATTCCAAAAACTAACAAGGGCATCTTTACCCTGCATCTGTTCCATGGGAACCTAATAGAAACTGTGATGAGCCCTTCCTAGTGCTCGCCCTCACTCACAAGCTTAAAGAGTACATATCATCGAAACAGGTGGATATCCAGACAGATTGTGAGTAGTCAATATATATATATAGGTAATACATTACTAAGAGTTGCGAGCTAAAAATCGGATTACATGATGTGATCTTACTCTAAATAAGTTATTTTTAAGGAAATACCCTGGAATAATGTGTTAAACCAAGGAGCATACATAGTTTTTATGGATGCATCAATAACCTAATTTTTTCCTTGGAAAAAGGTTTTTTCCAAGGCCCAATACTAATAAGGGATTAAAGACCTTCATATCACCAATCAATAACACAAAACTAATCCAAGTTTCAAGACCTTGTACTATTTATTGAATATCGAGTGAGTCACGGGTAGATATCATGCTTGCCTCTACTTCTCTTATCTGATCTTAAGTTGAAGGGATCCCATAATTCATCAAATACCAAAATAGGAGGACAGCGCCACAGTTTTCTAAAAGAGCTTTTTAGATATCTAGAATTCTCCACCATAAGGACAATGTCAAGTCAGTTAAAGATTCAATAATGATCAACGAGGGTTTGATTCAATCGCTTAGTCTTGATAATAAAAATTTGGCTAACCACTCGTGAATGCTACCCATGTATTATCTGGGATGTACTCCTGATTTTTTTGAAAAAGATAAAAAGAGAATCAACGTCGATGAGGTGGCCTTACATACTTATGTTAAGGCAAAGGCAAACTTAGGTCAGCTATTTATTCATGGACCTACCAAGAATATATTGGTAAAATCCTGCAATACTGTGCAGCCGACGAATGCCCAGTATTTTACCCATTTGAAGCAGTAAAGGTAAAAACTATTTCAACGTATCTGAATGTCCAAGAAAGTACCTGGCAAGTCTAGTATAAAACAACTGATTTGCCAACAATTGGCATGTCTGTGCGCTGGATGGTTTCTGGATGTATTGCTTGTTTCGCTCCATCAACTCCTTGTAGTAAGAACTTCCATTCTTGGTCACAAAATGTGAAACTTGAGCTGCCTTTGTTTGCAACTTTGAAGCCATGCAATTCCTTCGAATAAGATCAGAATTTCATCAGGACAATGCCTACAAGAAGCCAAAGACAAACTCGCCTTTTAATCTTAACAAGTAGTGCAATTCTTTTAACTGGTTATTTGTATAATCAATTATGCCTCATAAAAGTTTTTAAATGAAAACCCCTTAACTAGTACGCCAGATTGAAAAGAGCAAAAACAAAAAAAAAAAAAAAAAAAAAGAATTTTACAAACAAATGTTAACCACTTTGTTTGCATTACACGCAGTTTTCTTGCTCCTTCACAAAATTAAAGCATTGGAGGAAAGTACAAAGTATTGAACAAGTGGTGTGAAAAAAACATTTAGCATGAAGTTTCAATACAAATAATTTTCATAGAAACCTATTTCTTTTCTCTTGCCTCTCCTTTCTTTTCTTAGGTACCAAACAACATTCAATGCTAAGAGACATTAGGATATAACTAATAAAGACTTGGAAGAAGGAACAAAGGAAGAACTTTTATCAATGTAAGCAAATTATACCTTTCCAGTAATTCTTCTTCTTCTTCTTCTTCTTCTTTTTCCTAGTTGTTGGAGAAAATGTAAAGTCTCAACTGTGTTAAAGAGTGACCTTTGCTCATATGAAGCCATGAAACAAGGGGGAGGTTAGGCATTCAGATGGTAATTAAGTTATTTCTCAGATTCCTCATAAGGCTTTGAGTTTAGGGTTTTGGGACACTCCCCATTTCTGTCTGGGCCTCAGGACAATATCAACAAACTTCGTAGAAAGCAGACAGATTTGGAACGGGGAGTACTTCATCCACGATTGGAGACCAGCCTATAGTAATTTTGGACCGGGGAGCGTCCATTTGTAAATCAAAAACTAAAGAGAATAGTACAAATGGATTTGACTATATTAGTTTTGGAGAGGAAAATAAAATTCTCTTTACTAATACCAATCAAATTCAAGGTGGAGTATTAAAATTGAATGTCAATGAGGACGGAATTGATAAGACATTTACATAATAATACTAAAAATGGTAATATATTATATGTATGACCGACACCCATTATTATTACACTGGCCCAATTACATTGCTTTCCAAATGAAAGGACACCTTGACCAAGGAAAAAAGGGCGGGTGTACTGAAGTCGTCAACAAGAGAAATATGAACCTAGTCGCCAATACAAAACATCCTTTTCACCAAATCTTAAAAGTTTGGTAATTTGAGTCGAAACTCAAAAGTCACTTGGCAAAGCTAGTGACAAAAATCAATTGAAAAGGGGCAAAAAAAAAAAAAAATAAAAAGCGAAAAAGATACAATAATCTAAACTAGAGGATGAAGTTCCAAACATGACAAAAGAATCAATAAAAAAATGATGACTGCAAGTTTTAACAGCTCCTTCCCACCAAGATTTGAGTAAAAAACTACATTTACCTTAAACCTAGAGGCAAATATTGAACATCCTTTAGTTTTGTTGTAGGAGAGCTACAATCACATTTTCCTCTAACATCAACCCAACACAAATCTAGAAACATTACTCCATCTTCTATTTTAAAAGAAGATAGGGAAGGGGGTAAAAAGAAGAAAAGAACAGGCAAAAGGAATTTGTGAGGTTTGGGAGGAGAGAGGGTGGAGAAAAAGAGAATCAAGCTGCCCACCCGGGAACAAAGACAGGTTGCTTCCTCATGGATCTGTGACAGCCATTTCTTGACCTTGATAATATAGCGTGTGCTACGGATTTTAGGGGCACTGGAAGTGTGAGAATCAATGTAGCCTTTAGCTCACTGGTTGGCGGGAAAGGAAAAGGAGCTTTCGCCATCAGCAACCAACAAAAGTTAGCCAAGCAAATACATTTCTTCTTGGACAAGCTTTATGCATAGTACATGTACAAGCTGTTTGCAGCAGCACAGGCAATCGAGTTTTCAGTTGGGTGCCATGCTAGGTGCAGCAACTTGGTCGTGAAATCAAAAGAATTTCCATTTGCATCAACTCCAGGGGCTTCTGCTCCTGTTATGACAAATTCACCAAAATAAAAGCATTTGAGTACAAATCAAGAACTGAAAGAATTCATTTAACTTCCTCCCTACCCCCCAAGGAGTTTAGCAAGAAACTTATCAAAAGTTAACAGGTAGTAGAGGGAAACAAATGAACACCAAATCAAAGTACCTCGTCTGACTACACGTGTTATACTGCTTAGGGATCTGGAAGGCCTTGAGGGAGTCTGAACTTGTCTCCTGAAAACACGTATGGATGTTTACAGAAATCATAATTCACATCACTATTTTTACTCTGCTTGAGTGACAAATTTACCTCATTGGATTTTTGCTGGCTTCCAAAGTTGTCGCCTCAGTGCTTCCCGGGGCACAACCAAATACACGAAACAGATTGCTGAGATCACAGGCAAATATATATTATGATACATAGGACAAGATAACAACAACAAAAGGTGAAGGACTTGCTCATAAACAAACCTGTAGGAACCTGTTGCCACTCGTAATCCATCACCACTTAGGCAACACTCAAATTTGTCAAAGATAGAATCATTTTCATACAAATCACACAGCTGAAACGATTAAAGAATGCCATAATCAGCTCAGACACAGCACAACACAAATATGATTAGTTTCATCTCTTTTAGAAGATAGAAATCATACCTTAGGTCTTAAATATTCATGAACCTGGAATGTCGCAACTGGACCTGAATCCATATTGATGTCCCACAACTGACAACCAAGTGATAAGTAATCAAGTTAGATGACAAGTCCTAACATCCCCATAAAACAAGATATCAAGAACACAATCAGTAATCAAGTTTAAAACAACTATAAAAAGTCTTCAGCTGAACGAAAGTAACAACTGCGGTGAAAATTTTAAGAAAACAAAGTAGATAATAACGAATAAAAGACGCTATCATAACATATCCCCTCAACCCCCACCTTTTTCATGTCTTCATTTTAAGCTCTCCACATGATAAAAAAACTGTTTTAACTGTCTGAGTTCTAACCAAAATGTCAACAAACCAAATTGTTGTCTCTATTTTAATAACTTTCAGTTAAATGTTTATAAACCAGATTCTTTATCCGACAGACATTTGCAGTGAAAGGTCACTAGAGATTCATGCTTTCTGCACATTACGTCATCCAATTGCAATCATATCCTTCAATGTCTAATGGAATAGGCTAATAGCTAATTAAGTCAGGGATTAAATGGCACATAAAGTCATTATGGCATGCTTAAGCAGAATTGCATACATAATGTGGCACTCATTCAATACAAAGAATAATAATATATCGAGCAATAGCAAAAACAAGAAAAATAAAAACAATGCAAAACAAAATCAAAAAGAAACAAAGCTGAAACCTTAAGAGTCATGTAATCACGGCTAAGTATGTATCTTCCATCCTTAGCAAATTTAATATCCGAGATTGAGGCAATTATCTCTGTAAAAAATGATCTAGAACCAGGTGCCTCCGGTTCTTCAAACCTGTTGGCATAGAATAGCACTCATTATTCAGAAAGGATACTGAAAGCAAATAGCAAATATACCCTCACACATCAGGATCTATAGCATGGTATTTTAAATGGATATGTAGCAAATTCAGTAAAAGAAACAAAAAAAGAAAAAACACTTACAATTTGGCGTGAGAATCACACAACGCTGACTGCCGCAAATCAATGAGGCGAATTGAGCCCTTCGAACTACTATATGCTAACATGTTACAGTGGGAAGGATGAAACTCTGCTGATGTTATAACCTCTGCAGAGATAGACATAAAAATAGTTCAACCCTCAACCAAAATTATGGTTGAACAAAACTTGGGAACTTAAAACAAACTCCAAGCGAACAATTAATCTAAAGGGTCATTGACGTTTGCTTATCATGGAGATGCTTTTGTGAGTTTATAGAGATAATATAATAAATAATTTAGGAAAGTGAAAGCAGCACAGGAAATTGCCAATATGCTAAGAGGCTTACCAGTTAGATCCTCCATGTTTGCAGGCTTTACATCAACAATATTGAAACTTTGATTGCTAATTTCCAAGTTCCAAAGATTTATACGCAGATCATCAGCTGATATAAAAGTTTCGCCATCACTAAGACATATAAGAGCGAGAGAGAGAGAGAGAGAGAGAAAGCATCAGTAAATTTTGGCAAATCAAGCTAATGATAAAAAGGAAAACACAGAAACATGATGTGTTTTAAAACAAAGACACATACATGCTTCTCATATAACACCATAACAGTTATAATCCAATAAAACCTAAACTGCAGACAAGTCTGAATGTCAAGAAGCTTAATTATCACGATAAGGATTTCAAAACAAATTACATGGATAATAATAACAATAGCACAGAAAACATGGCGTGCAGACAATCCAATTTTAAGACAAGTGCTAGATAATTATGTGATAAAAGATGAACCCTTCAAGATGCAAATATTAAGTATAAGCTGACAACTAAAATGCTTCAATGGTTGCATGGTGTAAAGCATGTACAATTGAGAGAGCCAAATTTACCATATTCTCATGCAAAATGAGAATGTCATGGCTCAGAGGCCAAAAAAAGAGACAATTATTCCTAGAGAAAGCTCCATTTGTAGCATTTACATCCTATGGTTTAAAAGTTCTCCAGTTTTATCAAGATCATTAATCAACCTTTCATTTCTGATGCATGACAATATTTTCAGAGACCATTTCACAACTATAGCTTCTTGCTTGGACATGACAACACAGCAAGTCCAGCAACAGAATGTTATCAGGGAATCAGGATTCATTAAATCATTACTGCATTAAAAAATAAATCATACTTGATCGTTATAGCTGGTGAAATCCTATGCCCATGAAGTCTGAATGGAAAAAGCAAAAACTAGAAGTCCAATTCATGCCAGTTTTAATTTCTACTCCAATCTAGAACCTAAAACTAGATGGCATCACATTTTCAGAAAACATCAGTATTGATACTTCAAAGGACAAAAAAAAAGTCAACCAAAATACAGTACATAGAGGTTAAGCTAATATCAGACTGAAACTCTTTATAAGGGCATTCAACTGTCTCAGGTGATGATGGATTGAGTTCCATAGTAGAAGAAAAAGGTAAGATGCATTGTTATCTACTATATATTATCCCAGAAACAAAATCATACTTCTCTTCAATTGCTTTTCAAATAAACCCAAATATTAGGAAGTCAAAGCACAATAAAATTGCAATAAAAATAAAAGAAAAATAGCTACCTGTTATTTGAAATAGAATTGATGTGATAATCATGAGCATGGGCATATACTCTTCGACATCTGGCCACTAGGTTGGTCTCCAGACTTGTTACCTAGATATAGTAAATCTTAAAGGTTAGTGTGGATTAAAAGACCAAGAAGCATTCAGCCAACAAAAAACGTTCATGATTTTTCAACAATAAAATCCTACTCCCCCTCTTCCCTCAGCCATAAAAATAAAAGCGGACAGAACCACCAAGTGATCTTCCAAGGACTTGAGCCAGTTATGGTTGTGAAAGCCCCAGTCATCCAAAAAGATGCTGAGCAGAGAGTGGCAGATTCCTAGATATAACAGGATAGAATGTAAAATCTAACAGTTTATTTTACCTAAATACCTAGAAGTGCATATTTTTAAGAAATGATGCAAAAATATAACATCAAAGGCTAAATATTCAATCTCATTGGCCTTCACACCAAGAAGGGGACAAAGAATCATGGGCTTTGTGCCTTATTCAGTTAGGCATCAGAGAGTAAGTGCTATACCTAGTTGAAGTACTGCTCCTCGGAAACATCTGGTGCTACAAAGAAGTTCATCACCTTACCTTGCACTTCTATTAAGCTTTGGTTAAGTTTTTATCATCCTCCCTAGCCTTAAGCATAGTAACACTAGTATAGCTCAAAAAGTGCTTAAATTTTAGCCTAAAACTTAATCAGAGCAAGTAAATAAAATGATTGTGTAGAGTACAACTACCACAGGTAAACGTAATGATGCAACGCCTCCTGGTGGGAAAGAAAAGTCATTGCCCAAATCGTTGTAGGATCGGTCAGGGGACCCTCCATTTGCAACGCAAGGTTTGGGGCTACACGAATTACTTGAACTAGCAATGCTGCCATTTCCTACAGCTTTTGATGGGTCCAAATTCATGTCAGAAATTTTCTTGACCTTCTTTTCTTGTACCTGTTGAATTCTCAGACAGATAGCAGACAAATGAGTGGGTATAATGGCAAGGGCAGAGCTTCCACAATATCAATCATTAAACATGCTTAATACCAACAGTTAGAAGAAAAGATAAACTAAAATGATAAACATTACCAAGTGTGTTTTACTCTTGCCTAACCATTTCATAGAAAATATTTATAGACCATTCTATCTATGCACCACTGCAGTGGTTTTACAGAACATATTCCATTACAAATGCATGAACATATTAAAATTCCAGACAGTACTAACTGTATTCAAAGTAATCACATGACAATCTACAAGCAAACTGAAAGATATATAGTTAAGAAAGAGATACAGCACAAATTTCCTTCCTACCTTCCAAAACTTGATGGTTTTATCATTGGTGGAAAGGAGAAACAAGGCACCATTGGCTGTTTGGCACCATCTAATTTTGTTAATTTTTTCCTCTATTTCCAAGCTCTTGAGATAGTCAAACTGAAAAAAGAAATGCAGACAAAGTTAGAGCACAATAATCTTAGATCAGTGAGAAACAAATGCTTATGTGCATGTATGACTGCATCAAAAAGTGAGGAGAGAGCACCTCAGGCTCGTGGCTCTGGAACTCCGTCTTGTAACGGAACTCAGGATGCCGACAGATTGGATAATCAATTCTCTCCAGATCCCTTCTCGGTACACCATGCTACAAATTGTAGTATAAAAAGTTACTATAAAGTTGCAGCTGGAAAAAACACTCAGGCAGTATATTAACATTAGCAAAAATAGCAGAACTCACATCCTTTGTATCAGTTCTCTCAAAGAGAACCACCCGCCCCCCACGGTCACCAGTCGCAAGATGATCCCCAGTTTTATCAAATTCAATTGCTGAAATAATATCAACTGCAGGAGGAAACAAAAATTGTTAAGAAAATACAATTGCTTTGCCAGTAAGAGTAATGGTAAAATTTTGTCTAAGTTCGTATAAAATTCTATATAAAAACTACATTTCTCGGGAAGAAGCCCAAATCTTTTTTATTTCTCTCAGTCTCTTGACATAATATTTGTTTTCCAAACTACATCTTTCTCTTTTTTTAAAAAAAAAATGGTTATAAGTCAATATAGTATCAACTATTTCTGCCATGCCCTACCAAAAATAATCCACAGCCATTGTAATGCACATCCTGGTTGACTTGCATTACTATTCTTCTGGCAAGGTTAAGCAAAAGTCATTGTGACAATGACAAGCTTGATTTGGAGAGGTAAGAAGAATAAAAAAAGAACAACTACACAGTGACTGACAAGCTCTAAGAGTATCACGAAGTCCAAGATAGTTCCTTTCCAAAACATCTTTACCAAAGACTATCATTCATTTCTTTTTCAGAACCCAAAATAGAATTTTGCAGTGTTTAGCTAAACAATGAGTTATTGTCAACAGAAAATAATTAGCAATTCTAATAGAATCAACACAAACGTTTCTGAAAGCAATCCATCTCCCACTAAGTCCAACCTGAACTTCTTGCCATGCATGACCTTTTCATACTGCCATTCATATGTGCAAATTGCTTCAACAAAATCCTTAGTAGATATATGCATAAAGGCAAGAGCTGACCTACCTTGGTTTTCTAGAAGCAAAAAGACATTTATAACAGCAATCCAAATTCTCCACCAACTCTCTGTCCAAAAATCCACAATAATGGAAGCAATCTAAAGACAGCCATACTTTTCTGGGTTACTTTTCAAAAATTTAACTTGAAAAGACTTTTAATCTCAACTGATTAGTCCCATAGAAAAAATCAAAAGTCTTTTATGGCTACTTACTCCAACAAATCAGGAACTGTCTCCTTTAGTATTATTGAGAATTCGCTTTGGATGTCTTCTTCACTCATTGCTTGTTATTGGTTTTTATCATACATCATTGAGCTATCTTAGTTAGGCTACTTTCTCAGATCTTGTTCTCCGTACTTCTATTTCAAGATTTCACAAACTCATTACTTTTTCAGCATAACCTAAGGTCACCATTCATCTACTTAGTAGAAGTTACTTTGTAGAAATTACTTCCTTTGATGTTCACCCACATTACACAGGATTGAACTCAACTTGTGAAGCCATTTACATTCCAAAATTTCACTATGACTTACAGAACTGAACAATATAAATTTAAACTGAGTATCTAAAAGGTCAAATATCCACCAATCACTAAACTATATCTTTCATAGAAGCACCATGCACTCTTACATCATTCAACTCATAACCAAACCCACTTTCTGCCTGTCCCATTTGCTAGGAAGTTTGCCATAATATAACCCATTCGTATTAGAAATAAACCACCACCTGGTAAATCCAGGAATCTGTAAAATATGGCTGTCTTTAACCACCATACAAATAGTAAACTCATGCCACATCCATGATGTCAACTTGTCATCCATCCGTGGGTTAACACTTAAAGCGACATAAACTCTTAAAACATAGTCTATCTCCATCCTAACAGAGTGATAATTCCCAGACTGCAAATTCAATTCAATTCCCAATACCATAAATCAATTGCCACGCACTATAAACCCACAACCGAAAAATGGGTACAAAAATTCATTAAGATCCAAACTTTGCCATTAATTTAATACTAAAAAAAAGAAAGAAAAAAGACACAACTTTTTGTGCATGCACCATCACTAACTTCACCTAGTTCACTTCGACACTGCCTTTTTTCTCAGAAAACTACTTCCCACAAATGATTCAAGGCATATTTGAACACAAAGCCACTAATTTTCCCAAATCAAAGCCAAAACCCAAACAGAAAAGGCACAATTTTTTCTCGCACCCATTAACCTAAACAACAATTACTCAACAACCCATGATCCCGAATAGATCCAAAACACCGAAATAAACCCTAATTCCGACAAAACCAACGAAATACCAATTGGATCCAAAAAAAAGAGTTTACCTTCTTGAACTTCTTCTCCGGCGGTTCGTTCACCAAATACCTGAGAGAATTTCCAATCCAACGGCTGTGGCGGGCCCGCCGGAGCTGCGACCACCTCATCGCCTCCGTTCATTTCTCTTGTTCTGTTTTTTTTCTGGTCTCTCTCTGTGTTTTCCACTGTCTGATAATCAATCGAACGGAAAATCCAACGGCTCAGATTTCACCACACTCCCAGAATCAAATGAAAGATCGCATCTTTAGTTAACTTTTCCTTTTCTTTTCCTTCTTAATTCGAAAGGGGAAAAAATTGAAATTTTGTTCCGTTTTCTATAATTCAACCATTGATAATAGCCCAAAGAAAAACAAACAACAGAGACCCAAATTTTCTCCCTCTTCTTAAAAAAAAAATTATAAAAAAATAAGAAAAATAAACACTTTTGCTTTCTTTTTCTCTCTCTCTCTGTGGGAAGGAGAAACTCGGGATTTTTAGATTTCTCAAGGGATTAAAATGACTGAGTCGAAAACTAAAAAATAAAACATACATTCAACACTGTCTCCCTTGCTCTACTCCATCGTCTACTTCTCTCTCAATAATGTAAGTTTTCGTTTTCTCTTTTATTATAAATTTCGTGCATATGATAAAATTACTTGCTCCGATTTATTTTTTTTTTTACTTTTTTACTGTTGGTTCTGAGTGGGTGATTCAATGGAGAGGCGCCGTTTGATTGGTGGAGGGTGCGGGTGATTTCGGGAGAGAAGTTTGAGATTATGAATTGTTAAGTGGCTTGAAATGACATTGCTATCCCTGGCTTTACATCTTCTGGTGAGTCTTGGCACCGTTCGATTGAAGCGGTTGAGAAGTCAAGTCATCCGACGATAAGAGATGAGGGAAGAGGTTGGAGAGTGGAGCAAGGTTTTTTGAGTGTGTAATCCTTTTTCTTTGTGAGAGGCATGATAGGGTAGCATGCCCAGAAGACATACTACGAGAAAAAATATATGTTTCATCTTTATTTGTTTTTTTTTTTGGGACTAATTGTGGAGTTTGATAAGATGTTTTTAGATAGGGATGTCAGCAGCTAAGATATTTATTATTTTTACAATATTTTAATTTAAATCTTATTGTTCAATAATAAACCTAAATCTTATAAATATCTAATTAATATTTTGAATTGCTATCAAAATATCTTAAATATTATTGGTTAAATACTTAATTGAAAATAATTTTTATGTATATTATTAATAGAAATTAAATTAATAAAATTAGTTCATAAATAATAAATTAAAGTTTAAAATTATATTTAAAAGAATTAATGAATTTTAATGTATTAAGTTATTATAAAAAGTTTATAAACAATAAAAAAACAATATATGTAAGATTAAATTTTAATATTAAAAATCACTATTTATAATTGAATTTGAATAATAGCTATCCTAAGATTATTACCCAACTCATGATGAATAGTTGTTTTATTATCCAAATTTGATTAGAAGATATCATAATCTTACTTAATGGGATCAAATAATGTAAGATACTTGATTACAATACAACATAGACATCTCTATTTTAAATTTATTGGATGGTTTGACTTATGAGGGTTTTATTGAATATGAATTTTCAAAAACAAAAAATAGAACAAACAAGCTTTTTTGATAATATCATGGGATATGTTCACAGCAATAATGCTAGTAACAAGCAATCTTTTTTTTTTCCTCTAAACAAACCCAAAAAAAGTTTAAAATTTCCTTCCAAAAAAAAAAAGAAAAACAAAGAAAAAAGATTTCCTCTAATTTTGTATAGGCTATTTTTACAAGTTGAGTTGGTCTTGAGTGTTGATGAGGAGTGGGTGAACCATGGGATGAATTGTTAAGTTTGATATTTATATGGTATAATTAGCCATGTGGGTATCCATTAGTAGATGGGAAATTCAGTAATGAATTGCATTTATTGCATATTATGTTTTTAGTGGCACATTTAGGCAAATCAATTTAAGGACATGATAAGAATTGAGTGAAACTTTTGATCTACCCTATACCTATAGGGTTAGAGGTGGGATTCTCAAAATTATGTTTCCTTATTCAATGTGTACATGACTTTTGACTATGATATACATGGTAAACAATGTTTTCCAATTATGTAATTTGTTTTATGCATTCTAGAATTAAAAAATCAATTTATTATTAAAAAAATAGAAAAAAAAAACATTTTTGATACACTTGAATGTGAAAAAATGCATTTTATTTTGAGTTTTATAAATTCGAGTGCTTCTTTTTCATTTTTTAAACTCTTTCTCCTTTCGTAACGTAAAATTGTTAATATTAATTTTGAAATTGAATTTTGATTAAATTCCAATATATAATTAATATTGTTCGTTTCCAATATTTAAATTTAATATTCTAGTATTATAAGTGTCAAATTCTAGTTATTGAAATGTCTCTTTAGATACAAATAGAAAAATATATATATTATATTATATGGAAACAATTATTAATTTCTTTGGGTTGATAAGCACTCAAAAGAAAAAGAAAAGAAAATTAGTGTTGATAAATATATTGAGTTGTTCAAAGTATGCACACACATTAGTATATGTTGGGATATTTTATATTTGAGAAAGTGTAAGGCCAAAAATAGATTTGGTGATGCAATAAAAAGACACCCATGTAATAACAAAACAAGATTGCATTGCATATGTCTGAGAGAGTGAGAGTCCACCTCAAACATGGCCATTGAAAACAACCTAAAGACACTGTATCTTGATTATTCTTGAGCCACTTCTGGTTTCCTCAGCAACATCCTTTTCTCTACTTGGTATATTTTGGTTATGGTGAATCTGAAATCCATAATCATGTATACTTTAGATTACTGTGCATGGAGAAAAGGGTGAAAAGACCATATATCAAAAGATTACATCAACCCATCAAATCTTACACTGTGCCAACATTCATCTTGCCACAGCCAAAGGTCTCAGCTGAATAAGCTTCTGATCTGATTGAGGGCCCTTCCAGGCGTCAATATAGTAGACTTTCCACAACTGCGTGGGGCCCCAGATTAAAGCAAACCCTTTCCAGGGAACAAACTCTCTGATGAGGGGCTGCTCAGGAGTCCAATTCGCTGAGTTGAAGCTTAGCCCAGCTTAGCTTTGGCTTACGCACATTGGTCAGAAAAGATAGCGCTTTCTCAACCATCTATCAAGCTTGGAACTCACAATTTTTTTTACTCAAGGAAAAGATATCGTTGCGGATTACGTAATTATTGAATATTCATGGCTTGCTCATTATATGGAAATGATAGAATATTATGAGAAAATAGTCGTTTAGTTCTCTATGACAATTAACATGGTGTAGTAAAAGCAAATGCATGATAATATAAGTGACATTTAATATTTTATAATATAATATTATATAATTATGTATGATTGTAAATAATGTAATTATAAATATTATATTTATATGAAAAATAATATTATAATATTTAGTATATAAATAAAATAATGATTAAAATATAAAAAAAATAACATTACAACGTTCGGCTTACAAATACTTTGTTGAGAACGTAATATTAATTTCTAGAATTACTCTTACTCATTAAAATGTAAATTTAATATATTTATATTTTTTATCATTAATTTTTATATAATATCATCTTTTAAATATATTTTAATATAAACTATTTTATTATAATCTTATATATTTTATTTTTATTTTTTAATATAATTTTTTATATTATATATTTTATTTTAATTTTTTTAAAAAAGATAATATAAATTTTATTGACATTCACCATCCATTATCCATCATCCAACATAGAATAGCTATTAAGAGTAACAAAGAGACATCTTTTGAAATCTAAAAAAAAAAATAAGTTACAATATTACAAAATATTTTTAACAAAGTAACAAAGTTGAAAAGTAAAAATATTTTTAATAATATTATAAAGTGTAATACAATCTAATTACATTAATTTTGTACTGTAACTACATTACATCCATTGATTATAATGTAATTATATTATAATTTTACATTACAGTAATTTATTAAAGATAAATATTATAATATAATTTAATTAATTATATTATAAAAAATATATTTTTATTTTTCTCATATCAAATGTTATTATAATGTTTATAATATGTTGGGTGTTTCGCACATATTATTCTTTGACTTTTGCAGGTGACCCTAAGAGCCTGTCAAAAGCCCAATCTCAATCACCCAAATTTGAGTAAGATTTGGAAAGTTTTGCTTCTTAACTCTTAAGCTTAAGCCCCATTTTAAAGCACTAAACTGGGCTTAACCATAGTTCAATCTTATTTCTGCCCACTATAGATGGGCCATGTGTATGGCCCAATTGAACTTGCCTAGGCCATTGTTACCACAGGCCATTGCTGATTGCCCAATTCTTAAAGATCATTGATATTGGGCTTCTGAGATTTTCAGAACTTTAAATCTTAGATCGTAGAACATGCTTGATGGGGAGATGAAATAACCATTTTCCTTTATTCTTAATTCCTTTATAAGAATGCATTTGGTTCACAAGATGATTATTATTTGAAATGATCGTTTTGAGAGAAGTCAGGACGGATCTCTTCTTGATAAAGACTATTCTGAGTGTGTAAGAATATGTTAAAAAAATTATTGGACAAGCAGTGATACTGGTACTTTTATAAACAAATTTAAATTTGGTTGCAAAAAGTATTAATTTACACTCCGCAGCTAGATTCGATCAAGGAAAAATCGATTTTGGCATCCATGTGTCACGAGGAAAGTGTCTCTATCCCACATTGGACAGGAACGGGAGGTTCTGGGCTTTTTATAAGCAGGTGTGCTGCACACTCCCATAAGCGCGTTTATGGAGAGAGAGTAATGACTCCGTGACAAGTGTTATCAGAGCGGACCGAACCTCGTCTGACTCACGCCAAAGCACCTGAGTCCAGGGAAAGGAATCGGGTGGGAGAGTTTGTCACGAGGAAAATGTCTCTATCCTACATCGGACAGGAATGAGAAGTCTTGGGCTCTTTATAAGTGAGTGTGTTACACACTCCCATAAACGCGTTTATGGGGGAAAGAGTAATGACTCCGTAACACATGACCATTGTTAGGCTAATTTCAAGTTACTACAAGTCTTTAAGTTTTCTTTCAAGTTATTACAAGAGAAATTTTTTTAAAGCGTTAAGTGAAAATACGATATTGTCAGATTTAGTCAAGATGGAGATCTATATAAAGCCTAAGAAATGCAAAAAAGGAGGTTCTTATGTTATTCGAGAAAAGTTTTTCTTACTTATATAAGAGCAAGCACTACTCTGTAATTTCTTTGCCCTTTTCGATTTTTAGCATTCTAGGTTTTACAGTTTTAGTGCATCAAGGGCAAAAAAGAACAGGCACCATGCAGCAGGAGCTTCTATGCCAATTAACTACCAAAAAGTTGCTGAAAGGAAACTCTTTTAACTTGAACAAAGAGCTCAACTATTACTCCGCAAAAGGAAGTTGTTGGCTCCGTTCTTTGTCAGCTTTTTCCAAGTAATATTGGTACAAGGGATCAGGCATATGTCAGGTTAATTTTAAGTGATCAACCTACCAACACAAAGTTTACAAGGAAATGAAACAAGCACCCATGAATCTGCAGATGTAGCTATTAGACTAAACTCTAAGAATGTGACATCTTGAAACACCAATAAATTTGTTAGCCCGGAATAACTTTCCTGCGTCAGAAACATTTCATACTGACTCTGAAATGCACATAATGTAAAAACCGACTGCTTTAGGTAACAGTTGCACGGGCACCCTTCCATTGGGTTAATGACTTAATACATATAATGTTTAAAGGCAACCTGCAGTTAGTGTGCAGTTAAGTAGCAAGTGGCACCTGCGAAGCATGAAAGCGTTTCCGAAGCAATAAATTTGAATGATCAGAGTCGGAGTTGATGATGGTAAAGATGAAAATTGAAGTATAAAAAAAAAATTGAGAAAGAAAGGAAGGGCACATGGTGGTTTGACTTTTCCATAAGCTGATAATGAACTCATTTTATGGGTTCCAACTATGGCTTTGTCCTTTCATTTTCCTGTTTGATGCAGTGTTGACCATCCTCGTCCAAAGAAATTTTCATTTCTCTTCAAAACCCTGAACCGAGCTTTCTTTTCTCTTGCCGAATCCACAAATGTCTCCTTTTCCATCCGATCTGATCACTGACATACTTTGTCGGCTTCCCGTGAAGACATTACTTCGCTTTAAATGCGTGTCCAAGCCATGGGGTTCCTTAATAGATGACTCAGATTTCGTCAAACTCCATCTCCATCAGTCTTTGAAAACCAACACCAATGTCAAGCTCTTTCTTGATAATTGTGTAGAAAATGATAACAAAGCCTATGCAGTGGACTTCGACTCGCTGTGCAACTTGGTGCAGTTTCCTCGTCCGTTTACAGCTGAAGCGAACAAATATCAGTCCAGAATATTTGGTTCTTGCAACGGTTTACTTGCTGTATATCATCGTCAAGAAGGCATTGCTTTGTGGAATCCATCAACCAGAAAATGCCATTATCTGTCGACATGAAGTGATGATATAGCCATGGATCATGACACTCTGCCTGGATGTGGGTATGACAAGAATACCATACTCGGATTTGGATATGATGTCAGCGGCAATGACTACAAGGTGGTGAAAATGCTCAGATCCAAGACTCAAAATTGCTTCAAAGTGATGGTTTATAGTCTGAAAGCTAATTCTTGGAAGAGGATTAAGGATTGCCCTTATGACATTTTCACTAATTACAATGACGGTGCCTATGTTAATGGTTCCCTGCATTGGGTAGGGGATGAAATAGGTGGATTTTGTGGAGGTAAAGTGATCTTTGCTGTTGATCTTGGTACTGAGGAATATTACGAGGTTCCTGAAGGTGACATAAGCTTCAGACAGAAAAAATGTGGTGGTGATTGTACAATTTTTAGTTACATGAATGCGGGGGTGTTGGGAGGACGCTTATGCGTTTCCCGTGATTACTCAAATTGTTCAGTCGAGGATCATATAAATTTGTGGGTGATGAAGGAATATGGAGCCAAAGAGTCTTGGACTGAACTACTTTATCTGTCACGAGACGAATGGCTGACGAATATATTTCACACCAGAGCTGTAGCATATTCTAAGGGTGGTGAAAAAATATTGCTAGATGATGGCGGAGGTTGTCAGTCTGTTTGGTTCAATTTGGAGAATGAAACAGGGGAGACTCTCTGTATTCCAGGGGCACCCCAATGCCAACGCTTTTCTACAACGATTTATGTGGAAAGCCTTGTTTCTGTCCATTAAAAACCGGTTCAATAGTGCAAGCAAAGATAAAAAGCATTGTTTTAACTTGTCATGCTTCTTTTCTTTCTCTGTTAAGGTTTTCGCTTTCAGTTATAGGCAGGTGAAATAACAACTTGCCATGCAATAACTCCAAGATGTGGCATGTGTTTCACTTTGAGCAGCAGCCTTCTCAATGGAAGTCTTCTCTTTTTGAATCTTTAGAAGTCTCAACTCGCCTTTGTTACAATTTTTCTACATTCTACATTCTCCACAAGTGAAGACTCAAAGTTCTTCTGCAAATGGTGTAATTTTTCCTTAAAAGTCTTGCCAAGTCCAAATTTAGAGATTCAATTCGCACAGCAATCTAATTTTACATTTTGCAATGGCCATTTACAAACATTTTACTACAAATTTGAGATTCTAAAGGCCCAATTTTTTTTGTAAGTTGCATTTATCTCTGACAACTTTAAATAAATAAACAATGGTTTAAGCTATAAGATTACATTAAACCATCAACTGAATATTTATAGTCGGTGCTTATGATGATAAGACTGAATGGAAGTATAAAAAATTGAGAGTGGAAGGAAGGGCACATGATGCCACTCTCTTCAACTCTTCATTACTTTAAATCCATGTGGAATTGAAGAGGCATCCCCTTTTACTCAAATTTAAATGATCTCTTGTATATAAATCTTCAATTAAAAAGAAAAGGTTGAACTTTAGACATCAGACTCCACCTTGCTTGCCATTGAAAAACAGGGGTAAAACTCAGAATTTCTAACTATAGTATGCATGAACCAGGAGGGAGATAAAGCTGCTTTATTTAGAATTAATTCTCCATTTACTATTACAGAATTAGTATGACTTTTAATCTTTAACATAGATTTTATCTCTTAAGCACATGAGAGCATTAAACTCATATATGAACAACGCCACCTAGCTTTCAGAAATATAATTTTTTTACAGACATGCAGAGTAAGCCTCCACTGATTGTCTCTGCCATTGAAGAAAGTATGGCCTCTTCCACGTGAACCAAAGTTACCAGGTTTTTCAGAAATTGCTTTCTGGGCCCAAGTTGGAGATAGATCGAGTGTAGGCAACTACCGCTGGACTTCAAAGAGAAGAAGATCACTAAATAAATAAAAGCAAAGAGAAGTTTCAGCCTCTGGGCAATTTCCAAGTTACTGACAATCATAAATCCTAACTTTTGGGTTAGTCTTTAGATTGGACAATGACGAGACTACATATCATCCTGCCACCCATGCCCTAAGATAATAAGTTTTAAATGAATTTGGCATAACATGGCTGAGGAAAAGATATAGTATTAATCATTCACAATATCTTACAAGCATTTACGTGCAGAGCTAGCTGGAACCAGTTTTGGGATGAGCCAGGCTTTTTGGAGCATTGCCTAGGCTACCAGTCATATCTGAAATGGCTGTGTGACATTGCCAAAGCGGCGGCGATACATGCCCATATAAAATTCAATATTATTTCTTTCAATTAAAAATTATTAAAATAAAATATTAAGATTAAAAGTAAAATATATTTATTTTTAAAATTTTGATCAAAATTATATAAAAATTTATTAATTTTTAAATAAATATTAATCAATTGTAAAATTTTATTAACTTACTGACACGACGAAGATTAAAAAAATAATTTTATTTTTAATTAATTTTTAAAATTATTATTACATAATTTTATTAATTTTATTAATAAAAAAAACTTTTCATTTGATCGAAGCTCTGGGATGTTTTTTTTTTAATTTTTTATAATTTTTGTTAATAATATTTAAGTTTTTAAAACAGAATATTTATTTTAAAAATTAATAAATTTTTGTGTAATTTTGATTAAATATTAAAAAATAAAAATATTTTATTCTAAAATCAATACTAAACTCTCACTCAATGCTCAGACACTTGACTCGACAGCTTAAGTTTTAAATTGAGTCATGGTCATCAACTTCAACATGACAACTAGAGCTTGAAATTTATTCAAGGGTGGGATGTATACACGTACATTAATTAAGATCAAGAAAAGCCTCCCCCAAATGTATTGATATATTGGGGGGGTTTGCCTTTGCCCTGATTATTAACTCTTGTACATGAGAGACTTGGTATTTGACAAATTAAGGAAAGAAGACATCCAGCAAAATCTAGATAGTATATATAAAGCATACAAAAGGCCAATATTGCTGGTATCCTAACAAAATCATGATACATCCACAAACTTTAGTTTTGAATTAGGTACCTTGTTCGTTTTAGTCTGTTGGCATAAATTTGTTAAAAATAGACATTACGTAACTTTTAATTTTAATATTTGAATATTTAATTTATTGATTAGTATATAATTATTTGTCTAAAGAACAGAATTTTAATTCTCTTTTTCAATTAAACCTATATTATAATAAGGTGGGAAAGGAGAGTGCAGTTGGGATGCATTAAGCAAGGGAATGATTAAAGATGTGTTTTCAGTTTCAAAAGGAACATAGCCAGCTTGCACCAATCAATTTGATATGTGTCATCCCTGATGCAATCAAGTCTATCTGAAAGAATTGTCTAATGTCCTCTTTATTTTAGTAAAAAATCTCAACTTGGCAAGGACAAGGAAAATCGCACATAAGAGTGGATCTATTGACACTTAGCAACTTGTTATGATCTTTAGGTTGGTTCCAAAACCATATCAATGCAAGCAACCTGACAAATGTTAGAGTTGTTCTCAAATCTTTATCTTTTAAATTTTCTTCAATTTTAATGTGTTATGTATAACTTCACATGATTCACTTTAATTTTAATAATATATGCTTTGTTTGAATAGGTCTTATTGATTACTCTTAGTCTTTTTTCCTTCTTTCTGGACAAGTACACAAACACATATTTTCAGCTCAATTAGGGATATTTGAAGAAGAAATTTCATGTTTTATTTGATGGGAAGGCGTTTAAGTTAAGGCAAAGCAAATGATGAATATATAGAATGGTAAACAAAGCTCCAATTTTTTTACTAAAAATGAAATGAAACACAAAATCATGAACACTGAGATAGCTTGATTTCTCTTTCTTCGTTTAGCTCACACGCCAATTCAATCAATGCCAGGATTAATTTCAGGGATATAACGTGTTGTGTCCACGTCCTTGTTCTTAAATCAATGTGAACCAGAGCAAGGTGGGCTCGAAAGCCTTGAAGCGTGGCAGCCACAAAAAGTGAAACGCAAGAATCAACAACTGAACCATTCCCAGAATATTCTCTGTGTTTGTAGCAAGTGCGTTTTCGAAGGTGGGCAACTGAATTTAGTTCCGCTAGAATATTCCCTTATTCCTCCCACCATTCTTTTGCTTCTGATAAACCTTAAACCGACAAATATTTAACCCCATGGAACACCCTTTTTACCCGTCCGATCCAGTGACCAAACTTGATTGACCACTTGGTCCAATCAAGGTCATCAACAATGGGTGATGTTGCTTGCATCAGAGGAACAGGTTACAAGCAGTCGTATCAGATTAGGATGGGTAGTCCAGAAAGCTTCCAGAAAAAAGGAAAAGGATTCTTCTGGCCTAATTCCTACTTACCTTTAAAACTCCCTCAAGTAATATTCCTTTGGCATAAAAAAAATCCATTGTTTAATAACTGTGTTATTCTCCACATGCACATGACTTTTTTCTACATATAAATACCCTGTCCTATTACGTTCATCTGTGCCAAGAAAACATTCAGAGTTCTTGAGTTTTCCATCCTACATCCATACTCTAAGCAAGAGATATTCTTTTCCCCTCTTGTTTTGCAGTTATTTGATTTTCTTTCAAAGAGATGGCTGGAATCGTTGTAGTTTTTGATTTTGACAAAAACTATCATCGACTGTGTGATAGTGATAACTGGGTTGTGATGAGTTGGGTTTTACCGACTTGTTCAACCAGCTTCTTCCTACCATGCCGTGGAATTCTCTCATGGTAAACGTCTGGAATTTTTGTTTCTCTTGTTTTGTCTTTAAAATAAATAGAACTCAATGTTTAATTATTTTCTTGTGGTATAAAATTACAGGATAGGATGATGAAGGAGCTTCACGCACAAGGAAAAACCATCGATGACATTGCTGAGGTACTGAAACGGACTCCTATACATCCTAGGATCGTCCCAGCTATTAAAGCAGCTAATGCTTTAGGGTATTTTTTTTTCCCTTTCTTTCTGCGCTCCTCTTCATATTGTTCCTGTGTATTTATGTTGGTACTGATCAAATTGATTTGTGGTTTTTAGATGTGAACTCAGAATCGTAAGTGATGCAAACTTGTTCTTCATTGAGACAATTTTGGAGCATCTTGGATTGAAGGAATATTTCTCTGAGATCAACACCAACCCCGGCTTTGTTGATGAAGAAGGAAGGCTGAGGATCTTCCCTTACCATGATTTCACCAAGTGTTCACATGGCTGCAACCTCTGCCCCCCTAATATGTGCAAGGTATCATATTTTTTTACCACTTAAAATGATTTAATTTCATTTTATGATACTTTTTTGTCAATCAAGACACCAAATCTTGTAGAAAGACTTGGTTTTTTCATATAAGTGAATAATTTTATGAAGGTTCTTTTTTGCCTGCAAATTCTAGAAAATTTTGTTAGTTGAAGGTATTCCACACGTACATAGTCAATTTCATCCCACTAGCTTGGAATTTTTATTTTTTAAATCTATTTTGATTTTAGACATATCAACCTCTTTTCTTGACCCCACTTAATCTATTCAACTAATGGTTCATATGAGGACTTAAATCATAACCATGATATTGACATGGGGCAACAATTTTTTTTTTTAAAATCATATAAATTTACAATCATGAAATATGATATATCAAGTGTCTTCAACTTCTAATTTTTGGCTTGTGCTTTGTGCAACAGGGGATGGTCATTGAAAGGATTCAAGCTTCTTTAGAGGGGAAGAAAAAAATTATCTACCTTGGAGATGGTAGCGGGGATTACTGTCCAAGCCTAAAGCTTGGAGAGGCAGATTACATGATGCCAAGGAAGAATTTCCCAGTGTGGGAGTTGATTTGCAGGAACCCTATGCTCATCAAGGCTGAGATTCATGAATGGTCTGACGGTGAAGAGCTTGAACGCCTTTTGCTGCAAATAATCAACATGATATCTGTAGAAGAAAACAAAGGCAGCTCTGCCCAACGGATCTCTGTTGACTGCAAACTGCAAACCATTTCAGCATCTACCCATGAGGCCCTGCCTCAAGCCCTGCCGGTTCCTCAGTAGAGAAATTGTTGGACAGATGCCAATGCTCATCGAATTACTGCTGAGTTGCTTATAGGGTTTTGATTGTCAGGCCTTATGCATTTTCTATAAAGAAAAGTGTGTTTGAAATAACTGTAAATAAATTTTTCCAAAGAAAATATGACTGGAAAATTGTTTCCAAATTAAATTCATCAATTCTGTTAAGAGATGTAATGGCTCTATTATTATGCCATATGTGCCAATCCATTGGTGACAATCATAAAACCAAGTGGACCAAAGTTATAGAGAAGATTATTCCTAGTTTTTTTTCTATCAGTTAAGAACCATACCGAGCTATTCTCAAAGTTTGGAATAGATCCCTTCTTTTGCAACTTGCTTTTAGCTGTGTTTCTTTTTGTTTTCTTTCTAAATACAAGAATACAAGTATGGTTACGTTTCTTCCAAGTTTTTGAAGATTAATGGATTAGTACTCATTATTCTGACTTGCTTCTTTATTGAACGATGATGTAGTGTTTGATTCTTAATATTTACGTACATTTCATAAATTTTCCTCTAAAAGAAAAAAAAATTAAAAAACAGAACCATAATCAAGGAGTAATGAAATCTTTTGATTTAAACATTACCCTCTGCTTTATGAATTATATAGAATCTAATCCATGCTCAAAACAAGTTCAGCTTAGGTTTGATCCATTATTTTCTTTTCCTCATCATATATACCATCCCTTGAGATGTCTAATGTCTTACACATGCCAAATGTAGATATATGTGTCCATTAGTTTAGTTTATATTGAAGGAATTATGCGTTAAGATTAATTTAATTTGATAATTGTGATGAACATTCCAATAAGGAATATTGCTATTTCTATAACTAGGAAGTTACTTAATTTTACATCAATTTTTGCAAAGCTTAAGTTTGGTTAAGAAGGAGAAGATTATATACAGTAATAGTCTAGAAAGGAAGGCACCGAAGTAAAACAAATCATATAAGGTTAACCTAACACTTCTTTTCACATGGCCCGCACCTCAGTTTTCGCATGTCCCCGTGTGCTTGAAAAAGAAAATATCAACGCCTCCACCGGTTATTGTGTTTTTCAACAAGAGTGGTCGCTCCGTACCATGTTGGATAAATAGCGTCAACCATGGAATACTTCGGTAATTGAATAAATAATGTATAACTTAATTACCTGCCCCAGGACCAAGGCTCAAAATCTTGACGACGCTACTTCTTTATTCCGGCCATCATAGAGCCCTCCAATCTAAGGTGCACCTTTCAAAGTATATATTGGGAATATGAATATAATGTGTACTTATATATATAGATTTTATTCTAATGATAAAAGATTGATTCAAAAGAATAAGAATAAAGTATAAATTTATATATATCTTAAAAGATTATATATGTGATATGAAAGGTTTATTAAATTTGAAGCTATAAATGACAATGTTATTTATATTTATGATTATAAATAAATATAAATTATCTTTGATTGTATAACTCAAATCCCAAACATATATAAGGCTTAGGATCAGAAAGTAACTTATAAGTTCAAATAAACTAACTTAATTTCAAGCTGGAAATAAGAACAGTATACCCTTTTTGAAGGCATTTCGCATGGCATATTCTCAATATTCCTGCTTTTCTGTCATAAAAGCAGTTGGTTAATTAAAACCACAGCAAACAAAATCAGACTATTAATATTTAAAATCATTTGAACTCTCAACTGTCAGCATATTGAGGAGTCAATATCACACCCAAAGAAAAACACACGCTTATGAACTTTCGTGGCACCGCGTAATAGCAAATATGAGGCACTTGTGTTTGACTGTTTAAAGAATATTGAAAGAAAATCACAACCCTTCATCTTGAAATTCACAATCTATAAATACCTTCCCTTTCTTCTATAATCCAAAACATAGCTTAAACCTCAAGCTAATATCCTCCTCTTTTGTGATCAAAATCTTTTTCTTTTGTCCACTAAACTTTGTTTCATTATTCATCATCCAATGGCTGATATATTGTGATTTTGATTTGATAAAACATTATCGATTGTGATAGTGATAACTGGGTGTTGGATGAATTGGGTGCTACAGATTTGTTCAACCAACTCCTCCCCACTATGCCTTGGAACCCTCTTATGGTTAGTCTTGTTTTTTTTTCTTTTCTTACTTTGCATTTTCTTGCTCTAGTTTTTCTTTTCTTTCTCGAAGTAAAGTAAGCATAATTTTGGCTATTTTTCTAATAGGATCGAATGATGAAAGAACTACATTCACAAGGAACGAAAATTGAGGACATTAAAGCTGTTCTTAAAGGACCCCGATACATCCTCGAATCATCCAGGCCATTAAATCGGCTTATGCTTTAGGGTATGTATGCATCTTTTGCTCTTTGTATATAGTTTTCCTTTCTGGCCTTCTAGCTAAAAAATACTGAAAGTTTTGGTGGGAACGATGTTATTTTCAGATGTGATTTGAAGATTGTAAGCGATGCTAACGTGTTCTTCATTGAGACAATCTTGAAACATCATGGCCTGAGGGAATACTTTTCAGAGATCAATCAAACCCCGGTTTCGTTGATCAAGAAGGCAGGCTACGTATCTTCTCTCATCATGATTTCACTCAATCTCCTCATGGATGTCATCATCCCTGCCCTCCAAATATGTGCAAGGTATGTAACTTTTTTAACTTAAAAATAGTAAATAACAAGGAATCATGCATGCATCAAAGTTCTAAATATGTGTTTCTTGCCAACGAAAAAGCACTGTAGACATGCCTTTGATGTGGATCTAATCAAATGCATTATTGTAATATCTTTTGACTTTATTTTCTTTTTCACCCTGCATTTGTGTTTCAATATCTTACAGTATAGAAAGAACTATGTTTGGTGGATCATGACAAATCACATGATTTTACGAAAAAATTACCTACTCGTAATCAATCTCAAAGTATGATTATTAGCTGCAACATAATTTAATGCTATTAATTGAATATGATTTCTTACTTGATAGGGTACTGTGATTGAAAGGATTCAAGCTTCTATGTCCATGGAGGGGAAGAAAACAATAATTTACCTTGGTGATGGGGTTGGTGATTTCTGCCCGAGTTTGAAGCTTGCAGATGGAGACTACGTAATGCCAAGGAAGAATTTCCCTGTTTGGGACTTGATATGCAAAAACAGGAGGGTAATGAAGGCAGAAATATGCGAATGGAGCAATGGAGATGAGTTTGAGCATGTGTTACTCCACCTTATCAGCAGGATTTCCATTGATAGAAACAACAGTGACAATGCTGCTCGGCTGCGTTCAAATGATTGCAAACTCCAAACACTGCCAGGCGCTGCCCAAGAAAAAGCCTTCCCCCATGCCCTTTATGTTCCTCATTAGAAAGTAAAGTTGTACTTAATATGGCTGATGCCAAAGGTTAGCAAGTTAATTTCTGACAATTTTATGTCTTTGAGCTTTGGAGAATGTAGTAATCTATAATTTTGGATTAGGGCCGAAGCTAGCAAATATTTTATTGGAGGCGAAAGATGAAGAGAAATAAAGATTAAAAATTTTTAAAATTAATACGTTTAACTTAACCAATAATAAAAAAATTCATAATAGATAATAATCATATGCAATATGTAAATAAAAAATAATACAAAAAAGGTTGAAAACGAAGAGGATGATCGGAGATGAGGATAATTAAATATTTCTTAAGAATGGGTTGACATGATTTACGTTTGAAATAAATACAGATGAATTTTATCTATTTAATTGATAAGAAATTTTTATATCATTGGTCATAATCTAATATCAAGTTTTACATAAAAAGTATCAATTTCACTTTAACTTTGAATGTTTTGAATCACATTGCTCTTATTCATGAGTTGAAGCATTGAGATTTAGTAGCTCAAGTATAAGAGAATGATTTGAACGATTTATATTTTTTTTAAAAAAATTTGTCAATTGTTTTTAATTTACTCATCCTTTAATTAAACCTAAAAAAAATTAATTCAACATCTAATATTCTTTTTTTATTTCTATTTAAGCTTAAAATACTAAATATAAAACTATAATGTATAAAATATAAATGATTAAATAAGATACAGAGAATTTCACATAATATTAAATATATAAATAGTTAAATAATATAAATAAAAAAATAAAAAAAATTACTTATTTTTAATTTCACACAATAGTAGTGAGTGTTGTTGTCATTCCTTATTCAAGCTCATAAATCTCATAAACCATAAAATCAAGTGGCGACCAAAGTTACAGAGAAAAGATTATTCTTTGTTTATCGGTTAAGAACCATACCAAGCTATGGAGATGAGTTTGAGCATGTGTTGCTCCATCTTATCAGCAGGATTTCCATTGACAGAAACAACAGTGGCAATAGTACCGCTCAGCTGTATTCAGTTAACTGCAAACGCCAAACAATGCCAGGCGCTGCCCATGAAAAGGCCTTCTCCCATGCCCTTGATGTTCCTCATTAGAAAGTAAAAGTTGTAGTTAAAATGGCTGATGCCAAGGCTTAGCAAGTTAATATCTGACAATTTTGTGCCTTTTAGTTTTGGAGAATGTAGAAATCTACAGTTTTGGATAGTAGAGAAACGTCAATTAAATTGAGTAGCAAAGTATTTTCTTTTATCAAAATAACATAATTAATTTGGGGTATTCTAAAATATAGTTTGCAAAGGAATTTATACCCTGAAATTGCATTTTTGGTCAATGAGAAGGCAGGCAGCTTCTGATTTAGTGGCCAAGTGACTGAGGCTATATAGAGCATTCACAACATCAAAAGCATGTAGATTATCAGCAATTTCAGCAGAAAATGGAAAAGCTAGTTTTACTTTTTAACATATAGCTAGTGATTGGAGTAGTGTGCAGTTTTACAAAAGAATTGCATTTGATGGGGGAGAACATGCATTATAAAATAATAATCATGAAAGTTTCACCCTTTCCAACACCTTCTCTCCCTCAAAATCAATATGAAAAAAGGGGAAAGTTTACACCTCCCACATCCACACTTATTTGTAGTGGCGATGCAGACCGTGGGGTACCTACATGGCTTGCATCAGAAAAATCTGGAAGCCGTCTGGGCAGTAGTGAGGGTTACTATGATTTGTTCCTAAAGAACTATCAAGAGCTCACGAAGAAGAGGAGATGGAAGCAGCCCCTCCTCATTGGATTGTCATATTCTGTGCAAATTATGGAGGAAGGAGCAATGCCTGTTACTCCCTTTGACATTCCCGTGGATGCTCTTGTATCTCCAGCTGGTTTCACTCCAACAAGCACAGCTGCTTTGAGGAGATGTGATTGAGCAAAGCTATCTCTTTTCTGTAGCATAACATGTGTGTTTCGCTGATTTGGAAGCTGGCTTCTAATGAAAATGAGAAAAAAGAAAATTGGAAATATAGTGGATCAGGGTGTTTTTCCATGCTTTCTTTATCATGCTGTTGAAAGCATTAGTCTGGCTGCGTCATGTACTTCGAGAGAGCGCATTCAATCGTGACAGGAGAGAGTATCATGATAGCCAACCACAGTCAACTTGCCTGGGAGGTTCTTCATCAAGAGTCTTGCACTCAAGAAGCTTCCCAGGCTGCCTTCATATTGCTTCTGCTGCTTCTATGGGCAACAGGAGTAGTTCGCTGGGCAAAATATCGTACCATACCAATGAAATTTTTGTATAGTTCCCAACTACATATGCTTTTTTTTTTCCTTTATTTCTTCTATTCATAAATTCATGTCTCGTTGGAAGTTGTATGTTCTTACGTGCTATTGAGGAACAATTTATTTTGCAAACAAACAAAAAATGTAACCTGAAATTTGTAAAAACATTATAAATTCATAAGTGTTACAGAATACTTAGATACGTAAAAAATGATTCAAAAAAAAGGGGCAAAACAGTAATTCAAATGAGAATCTTAGGTACAACAGCTTATAGCAGGAGGGTGAACGGCAGTGACAGTGAGTTACATATGTATCCACATGTCATTTTTTGAATGGAAGGTTTTAATTTCTCATCCGTAGGCTTAGCGCACAGACAAGGCAAAAAGTACAACACGCTTCATCACGAGAGGGAAAGCTTTTCTTTCTTTCTTTCTTTCTTCTTCTTCTTCCTCCCGATAGGAAAAAACAAAAAAGCTGTCTGAGAAAAGCCCTCTCACTTAAAACCCTAAACCATAAATTTGCAAGAAAGACAGCAGAGATAGCACTCATTCTTTTTTGGTTACATTAATATTGACCAAGTTTTGATAATATCACCGACAGTAGCAGACGATATGAGTCGATATGATAGCCGCTCCGGCGATCCCGCCTCCTACCGCGACCGTAGAAGGTAACTACTCAAATTTTTGCATTTCCCTAAATTTTAATGTAATTCTCGTTTTTTTTTTTTATGTTTAAGTTCATTTGATGTTTCCTTTTTCCTATCTAGATTAATTCATTCAATTCATTACTCTTTTGTCCCCTAAATTACTGAATTAGAACTGATATTCTTGTTTATTTTTAGTTTTAGCTATGTTTTTTAATCTGGGTTTCGCATTTCTTTAGTTTAGCTTGGCTTAAAACTGAAGACTGATAAATTTTAATTGAATTTGCTTCTGTTAAATGTTTCAATGAATTTTATGTTGTTTTAGCTACCCATTGCTCTAAAGGATTAATTTTTAAGTTCAAATACAGTGGCATTTCAGTTGTTTTAACATAATGGCATAAGGCCATTAGCAACTTCTCATATCTAAAATTGTAGTACTATGAAGTTTCTGGTCTCCTATCTGATTTTGTACTACTTTGAAGTTTCCGTTTGTTTGTTTTTTTTTTTTTGTTTGAAAGGAAGTTTCTGTTTGTTTAATTTAGTATGTTGGTATAGTGACTCAGGGTTTGGTGGGGCTTCAGCATATGGCGGTTCGATGCGGTCCTCGAGCAGAAGGGATTATGATGGTGCTGAACCTCCTAGGAAGTTGGATTTGGATGGATTGACTCCTTTTGAGAAGAATTTTTATGTTGAGTCGCCGTCGGTGACGGCAATGTCGGAAACGGAGGTGGAGGAGTATCGGCAGCGGAGGGAAATTACAGTTGAAGGTCGTGATGTTCCGAAGCCCGTAAAGAGTTTTCGCGACATGGGATTTCCCGGTAATTTGTTGGTTCTTTTAATAAGTCCAGCATATTTAGTGTTTGATCCAGACATAAATTGTCAACCAATCAGCATTTTTAGTGTATTGTTGTAATGATTTTTCTCATCAGTAATTAAAGTTAGTTATTTCAATATCAAATATGATGATTGGACAAGCCAAGAATGTATTAGTTGTTGTAATGAAGAACATTAGTTCTGTTTACTTAATCTTAAAGATTAAAAGTGAAGGGCACTCTATAGTTTTATTATTTAATTCTGTTGTTTATCTAACATAGAAAATAACTGAAATTGTATTGACTATAGTTTTTTAGTCACAGGTGATAATTGCTCTTTAAAGTGAAGGCACTCTATCTAATTTTGCACTATTTTAAAGTTTCTATTGTTTAATTCTGTTTACTAGACAGCCATTGTATTGACTATAGTTTTTTTGTCACAGCTTCTGATCTTTTTCATGTATGATCACTTTTATAAATGATGTCTAATTAGAATTAGTGCTAACGAATAGTTAATTAGAAGGATTTTTTTTTTTCTTGAGTGAGCTTAATAGAAGACTTTGATGTTATATTATTTGTTGCTAGTAGTTATTCAAATGCTCACAGGGCAGTGGTTATCTCTTGCCTTTATGGATGTACTCCTTTGGGGAGTGAATTAGGCTCATCTCAAACCTTCATTTCCTATATCTTCATAGATATGCTCTTTTTGCTTCTAGATGTTAAATCACAGGTGATGCTACTGCTGCCATGTTATGAATTGTTTAATCAGTCTAAAGAGTTGTTTTTGTTGTGTCTAATATATTTTGCATATACATTTTATTATCAATGTAAAAAGATGATTGTTTTGATGGTTAAGGAGAAGTTATTACTTTCTAAGCGTTTTGGGTGTTTCTTGGTTATATGGAATTTTACTTCTGTATTTGAAAATTATCAACTTGCTCTCTTCATAGATTCTTCTGTGGTGATAATTGATATTCTTTTCTTGTTGCCAGAGTATGTGCTGCAAGAAATCACAAAAGCTGGCTTTGTTGAACCAACACCTATACAAGCTCAAGGCTGGCCAATGGCTTTGAAGGGCCGTGATCTCATTGGGATTGCTGAAACTGGCTCGGGGAAGACTCTTGCCTATTTGTTACCTGCAATTGTCCATGTTAACGCACAACCAATTTTAGGTAAAAGAATAACTTGCAATTGCCCTTAATTGTTGTCAGCATGTTTCCGTTAATTGGGAGGGAATAACTCTTGGCCTTTTCCTATTTTCTTTTAGCTCCCGGAGATGGCCCAATTGTATTAGCTTTAGCTCCAACGCGTGAACTTGCGGTTCAAATACAACAAGAGGCTGCTAAATTTGGTGCATCATCTAGGATCAAGAATACATGCATATATGGTGGGGTTCCAAAGGGACCTCAAGTGCGTGATCTCCAGAAAGGCATGTTGTAATATGCTTGGGTGACTGTTTTATTGTGTCTTGTAGTTGCTGAACTGCTTCTATTCTCTAATGCATGATAATTAAGTTTAAGATTCTCTTTCTGACACATTTATTAGTAATTTAAATGGAGTTATCTTTGGTTTGTAATTGCCTACACTAGTTACTAATGAAAATGTTAATTATTTGTTGGAACAGGTGTTGAGATTGTTATTGCTACACCAGGGAGGTTAATAGATATGTTGGAGTCACATCACACAAACTTGCGAAGAGTTACTTATCTAGTCTTGGATGAGGCAGATCGGATGTTAGATATGGGATTTGAGCCTCAGATACGAAAAATTGTTTCTCAGGTCTTTGTTCTCACCTTTCTCTTTCATTTTGTTCTCTCTCTGTCTTCCCGCGTCATACACTTTCTTTTTATGTATGAGAACGGTATATTGTGGGCGTAATGGTTTATCTTCCTCTCTTCTTTAATCTTAATCATTAATCTTTTTATGTCACTCAAGTATTGCACTTCAAGGAAACAAGATGTCAGACTTACTATTTATTCTTTATTCTTAATTTATCCAATTGATGTGGTGAAACTTAAGTCTTTAGGGTGATAAGATTGTTGATTTCAGAAGTCTAAGCTAATGCTTTCAGAGTGCATAAAATAGAGGCTTTGCCTTGATTTCTGATACAATGCAGCCTCGCATCCCCCAGAAGGAAAATGAATTAAAAGGACAAAATCAGAGGGGGAAGGTAGTGTTAGTCTTAAACCTTATTGGTGATTTAGCTAAGAATATGCTCATGTAGAGCCTGTGTTGTTTTGTATAAGCAGCGAAATGTATTGGCCCCATCAAACCCTCTACCTCACCACCGATTGCTCTGAGTGGTACTTATGTGTTATATGCAGATCCGTCCTGACCGCCAAACATTGTACTGGAGTGCGACTTGGCCAAAGGAGGTTGAACAGTTGGCAAGGCAGTTTCTTTACAACCCATACAAAGTAAGAAACTTTATAGTTTTGTTAATATTTAATTGGCTTCTTCTGTGAGCAGATGTCATCTTTAATGCGGATGTGATTTTTAATCTATCATCTAGTTTAGGTTCTTTTATTTTTATTACTTAGGATTTCTAGTCTTTCCTAATATAATTCATGGCTTCTGAAATGTGGTAATCTGATTTTATGGTATAAGTACTTTTAAGGACCTTTGCTATTTAATTTGTTGTGTCCGAAGCTAAGCTCTTTACTTAGTTGATTGTTTCCTTGGACTTTGTGCAGGTGATAATTGGATCTGCAGATTTAAAAGCTAACCATGCAATTAGCCAACATGTTGACATTGTTCCTGAGAGTCAGAAATATAGCAAGTAAGACCAGTTTACATTGTTCCTATGGTTTTGAATTCTTTTAATGTTAACATATGGGATGAAATATATCGAGGATGTTTATTGATCTGTCTTGATGTTCCAGATTGGTGAAGCTGCTGGAGGATATCATGGATGGTAGCAGAATTTTGATTTTCATGGATACCAAGAAAGGTTGTGACCAGATCACTCGGCGACTTCGCATGGATGGTTGGCCTGCTCTCTCAATTCATGGAGATAAAAGTCAAGCAGAAAGGGATTGGGTCCTCTCAGAGTTTAAAGCTGGCAAGAGCCCTATAATGACTGCAACAGATGTTGCAGCTCGTGGTTTAGGTATGTATATTCATTAAATGCCTATTTTGTGCCTTCTTTTAATTAAGTGTATGGCTTTTTTCTTGTAATTTGACTAGGATTTATGCCTCATGTGTCTTCTTTGTCAGATGTGCCCAATTTACTGCTGTTATTACTTTATAAGATATAGTACTTCTTTAGTTATATTTTAATCCACCAGAAATCGCTTTTCTGATAAAGTTCTTTGTTTCCATCAGATGTGTCTTCTATTTGTAACTTTCTATGATTAGATGTTTGAATGCCATTTCCTTTTAGAACATTTTGTCAAAAGATATATCAGATGGCAGGCCCATTTTAATTTGCTTTTTCTTATGTATATTGATATTTTATTGAATGTTTTTCTTTTCCTTTTTGAACTCTTTATACTTGAATCTTGCATCTGATATCTGCCAGCTAGTAATGTTGATAAATCCATTTTTTTAGTTGTCTGAAACAACACCTGTTTAAATTGTTGGAGTTCTTAATTATTGCCGCTTAGCTAATACCCAAAGGTCTCATTACCATATCCATTGCTTCTTTTTTATGTTAACAAATCATTATTTTAGCCATAGCCATTCATTTTCATTATGTTGACGTTTTAGTAGCACTGGTCATGTATCAATTTATTTTTTTGTCATAACTCATATGATGCATGTACAGCATGCATGTGCTCTATCCTGATTTTGCAAGGCTTATCATTTTTCCTTTGCATGTAGCTTTAGTGAACGAGGGATGGTCTTCTTAATTAATTAAATTGTGATTATGATGAGATTTTTAGCTTGAATTTTGAGGATTATCCTTAGGTTTTTATTTTTGTTGGTATCCAACATCCGTATTGTTGCATGCAACTCCTTGTTGCCATTTGTTTGGCTAGTATGAGTGCTTTGATTCCTTTTACGAAATAGAAAGTCACATGGGAGTTTGGGGTAATCTGGCTTGCCTTAGGCTTGACAGAAAGAACCACTTACATGTTTAGAATGACGAATGGGTGCAAAATTCTGGCTTGCTACATTTTCAGAAAGGGGAGTGTTAACTCTGCTGGCCTCAATATCTTGATTACTTATTGTTTTGGTTTGGCGGCAGATGTGAAAGATGTGAAATATGTAATCAATTATGACTTCCCGGGATCGCTAGAGGATTATGTCCACCGTATTGGTCGAACAGGAAGGGCTGGAGCAAAAGGAACTGCCTATACTTTCTTCACAGCTGCAAACGCCAGATTTGCAAAAGAACTTATTGTCATACTTGAGGAAGCTGGACAAAAGGTCTGCCCTGAATTGGCAGCGATGGGACGTGGTGCACCTCCTCCACCATCAGGTTAGTCTTTCTTTCCTTTTTTGCCAACACATGAGGTTAGTTTACTGTAGTTCTTTTGGACATGCAGGCACATGCACACGTTGCCACATTTTGAGGCAGCAGCAAATTAAATGTCAATTGAGTGATTTTCGTTTATTTTCATTGCTCTTGCATATCTAGAGACCTGATTCATAAAGGGACCATTAGAAAACACTAGGGATTGCTACCCTGGTGTTATGTGATCATTGCTGTGTTTCTTCACTTCAAAATAAGTAAATTCTTACTGAGCTACATTTTGCTATGATGGCTGGTGATTACGTAAGAAACTTCACTGGTGTGGTAGGAGCTAATTTGAGCTGATTGAACGGCCTGATACTTGATTTTTATGCATTAGTAGACATGTCTGGCATGATGTGTACGAGTTCCCAAACTTGATACATTATTGCCCATATTCATTTTGTTTATCTGATGATACAGGTCACGGTGGTTTTCGAGACCGAGGTAGGGGTTATGGTAGCAGTCGCCCACGGAGCTGATTAATGAGAAGATCCCCACGAGGGGAAAATTGTAAGACTATGAGGGTACAGTGTAGTGTAGACATATTTCGTTTGACTGTCACTGCTATTTTTCAGGGTTCAACGGTCTTACTGATAGGACTAGCGGGAAGAGTAAGTACAGATGGAACTTGTAAATGAACTCTGTATTTACTCTCTGATAATCCATTTTTTTCTCCATTTAAGCAAAGAACTCATGAGCGACACAATTTGAGTTGCATTGTATTGGCCTTGATCATCTCATCCTTTTTGATTTTGAGGAAAGTAGAGATTATGAGTCAAATGTTCAGATGCTGATAACGTGATGTTATCAATGGATGACTTGTTGCATATAACCGCAAAGCTACTTATTTGTGTTAAATTTGGGGATGAGGGAGGATGGGAGAAAGGTTTTTCCATTTCGTTTTTACCTTTCAATACTAATCTTGTATTGCATTCAAATGGGGATTGGATTTCTAATCGGAAGGAATACCCTTTTTACTACATTTCTTATCGTCTTTTACCTCTACCATATCATTCGAATTGCTTTAACTTTGTTTAATCTTACAATCGTAACTTTATAACCTCACTCCTGTCCCATCAATCAAGAGTAACCCAAATCTACCTCTTTGATTTAAAATAATATAAATGTAGTCTTAATGTTTGAGAAAGTTTTTAAATTATTTAGAAAATTTAAATAAGTTTTTTTTAGATTAAATAGATTTTTATGGGTGACGATAGATTAATTTTTATTAATTAAAATATTATTTGTTATTTTATATGTACGTGATATTAATATAATATTGATAGGAAAGAAAAATGATTTTTTTTAAAAAAATAATGCTTTGATTAAATATAATTAAAAATATTTTATTTAAAATTTATGAATAATTCAAAAATTTATTAAGTATTATGTCTATAAATTTATCTACCTCTTAGCCGAAGGCTTCAAATGTTAAGCAAAAATTAATTAATAAGTCATTTGCATATGTTAATTATGATAAATCAAGCATTTCTTCAAAAATTAAAAAAAAAATCAATGACTTTTCACTAGCATTAGGCATACGTTTTAAATTCAGACGTGCAAATTAACCTTAAGATAGTGGTGTTTCAGAGTAAACGAAAGTGCAACTAGAAACTAACTAGTTCCGTCTAAAGCTTAGATTAGTTGCTTAATATTTACTTAAATTAATGTGGTGGCTTGCCAATTAGTCAAGGCATAGCTGCGTGGGCATACCAGGGAAACGTCAGGGGGCAGAGAAGGAAGAAAAGGAACCTCACCTAGCAATGAGCGAAGGTCCAAAGCTCTACACCAACAAACCTAAAAAAGGTGGAAACAAAAAACACAAACTAATCTCGAAACCCATCATTCTTTTGTACTTGAATTCCTTTGGTTTTAAACAAAAAGTAATCTTCCTTTTTAACCTTTTTTTGGTCCGAGCTTTCTTTGCTTCTCAAATAATAGAGGTTTATGGGTGTCAATAATTTGATTCCTTTTTCTCGATCGCAAAAACTACAGCTCAACTGAAACAATTCCAAGAGCAACGAAAAGGAAAGGATTTGGCTTCAACATCATCAGCTGCAGCAGCATCATACACAATGGGTTCTCAGACTGCTGCAAATCCTCCACCACCACCTCAGCCTCCAAAAGAATCGTTTGCAAGGCGTTACAAGTTTCTTTGGCCTCTTCTCTTGGCTGTCAACCTTTCTGTTGGAGGTCATTTCCTTTCTTTTGAAATTGTTTAATGCTTAGGAGTTTAAATGAGTTCTTTTCAATTTGGCTTGAATGTTGATTTTTATGCTTGTTGAATGCATTGCTTGATTCTGTTGTCTATGGGTAATTTGTTGTTGGAAAGAAGTTTAGGTCTTAAGAGGTTAATATGCTGGAGAACTTTTTTGACCGATCATATTGATTGACCATAGTTCAGTTTGAGAGTCAATAAATATATTTGAGCGTTAAGAATTTGTTAAATGCTCTGTTTATTTGGTTTGAACATCAGGGGAGCACCCATACTCTTTTGAATATGGACTTTTCTTTGTGGCTTCTGTTGGTTATGTGGTGTTTGCTAATTACCGTTTTTGATTGACACTCTTCGTGTGCGACAAGAATGGTCAAATATCAATGAGGGATGGCTAACAATGTGCTAAGGATTGACAATTTAAGTAGAGCTGATAAAATCCCAAAGCATCCAAAGTCATGTATGTGTATGTTACAAACCTTCTGATTGGCATCGGTAAGTGGTTTTGAATAAGCAAACATGCCCTGAAGAAAAGTTGGTGTGGTAGTTTAGCAGTGACTAAGAGGTTGCATTACAAGACAGGTTTTCCTTGTGAATTATTAAGTACATGATACACCCCCTGATTATAATTCTTCTTTGTTGCTTTCTAATAACCATGGAAAATGTATGGTGTTGTGTGACACGTTTTTTTTTATACATATTCAGTTATTTTTTTTCCCCTTTTCTAGCTAACTGTAAGCCTTCTGTTCTTCGATCATCTGTTGTCTCAAGTGTTTGCTAGTAACAATATGCGCTGCATGACACCTATGAGTGCTGATGTTGAAAAATTGACCCTAGGCTTAGTTTGTTGAAGGTTGCTTAAAATTTGCTCCTTCACAATTTATCTCGGCATGCTACAGTGTTACAAATATATCTAAAGTCTTAACTAACTATTCTGTTTAGATAGTGGATGCCTACGTTGAATGAAGACTTATTTAGCTGTTGATATTTATCTAAGAAACTTGGGCACCCCCAAATTTGGCAAATAGTCTATTTGTTCCATTGCTAGAGGGTCCTAGGAATCTTAAAATTGTCTTTTTGGGCATGATTATTTACTGCTGAACCATATCTCTATAGTGGAGTAGCAAATAAGAAGGCATCTTTGCTTGTTGAATACTTCTATTAGGTGTAAACCTGGTTTGGTGTGTTTAAGGGGTGTAATATACACACACACACACAAACATACCCATACTATGTTATGTTTCAACTAGAAATTTTCTAGCTTTCTAAGCTTTCAAAGTAGCATTGGTTAAGGTTATGTTTCTCTACATGTGAGGAAGGAAGGTAAGAATTTATATTAAGGCCTTAAAAAATCCTGCAATTATGTTAGGGACATATGAAGTGAAAGTAAATACTTTTAATTTAAAGTTTCCATTCCTTGTATCTATTAGATTAAGCATATGACGGTCTTTGTCTATTGCAGGAAGGGCAAGAGTGATAAGCTCTTCAAGTGCGTTCTCATTTGTTTTGTTTGAGATACATTGATTTAAATCAACAATTTTGGATTTAGTTTACCCTCCTTCTATGGATTAATTGGGAATTACTAAAATATTTGCAGGTTATAGCTCTCATCATAATCAGATCTAGAAGTCATACTTAGGTGCAGAATGACTTGGAATTATAATGTTAATAATTGTAGGTGATAGCTGTCATAAAGATTTTGCTTAGGAAAATAAATGTATTGTGCTATTTGAGAGTATGTATGTGCTACATCTGGAAACTAGTAATATAAGGGAGATAAGTGTATTTGTCTTGAGCAATGTCTTGAAGTAAAATGCACCCAAATTGAATCTTAAAGATATATTGTGGAGATGTTCCAGCTTAAGTTAGTACTGTGTCTGTTGTACCTTCAGTGATTTGAATGATACCAATGCAGAAGACAGAATCTGGATGATCTAAATGTTTTTAATACTGAAGGTTGGCCATAGCCCATGAATGCCAATAATATGTTCAGAGTTGGACTCTTGTGAGGATTCTGGAAGGATACCATTAAGGCTTTTATTAGTTGCTGCTTTTACTAGTTTTTGCTATTTCTTTTCTGCATCCTCAAACTTGTTATAAAGCAACAGCAAATGGTAGGGTATAAAATCATAATTGATTAAAAATGAGTAAATAGTTAAAAGGTACCACCAATTCTGACATAATTGCTTCCCATAAAAGTAAAATCATGTTCCAAGAAAATTAAAGTTTCTTTTCCTACACACTGAAACTTTGACTTTTAAATCTTCAAAAATGTTAGTTGCTTTTGCAACAGAATGCACTTTTTGTTTTTGCTTTTGGAAGTAAAGTGTGAGTAGCAAATGCAACAATCAAATGGAGCCTAAGAATGCTAATAATCTATGAACATAGATGTGGTGCATTGCATTATTTATGCACCTTTGGTAAGAGAATTGCTTCACAGATCTTCTCTAAAACAATCAAAAACTATTCTGCTGAGTCATAATTACTTATTTTCTTTATTGGATAAACATATTAATGCTACCAATATGATGACATGTTAAGCATATGTCTCAATTTGCTTCATGGTTTGATGCAAAAGATATGGAAATGATAAGCAATTTTGTTATCCTTGTGCCTAAGATTTTGAGATATGATGAAAATGAAACCATTGCACCAATTTTGACACTCTAAGCATGATAAGGTGAGTCTGCAACTTTGAATTTCTCTCTTGTTCAATCATATCCTAACACAACTCAACTTAACCCAGCCATAATCCTAGTGCTTGGGATTGGTTATAGGTTCTTTGTGTATTCTTCTCTGTTTGGAAGAATACTTTTGGTGTACCATTTAGCACTGATCTATTGTTATGTTTTAGTACATGTAACTGAATGAGTAATTACTTCACAATTAGAGAATAATTTATCTTTTACTTGTTGAAGTGACCAACCATACACTTCAGACCTTCACATAGAACAACACATTGTGATAAGTAAAGGAAAATATCATCTTTAGGAGTAGAGATGATGAGTTGGCACGTTCTAATACTATGATAATTTCTCCCAAGCAGATTATTTTTCAACTATTTAAATATTTAGTTAAGCTACAGAGATGGAAACATCAGCTAATTTCTCTGGTTTTCACCCAAAAGAGGAGCTTTGGTTTATGTAGAGATATAAACGAGTACCGCTTAAGTTGGGTGTATTTACAATCTAAGGGTTATTGGATGAATGCAGTTAAATATTTTTAGTAAATTGGCTGGAATTAGCATTCATTTTGGGGGTTAGTAAATGTCTGTATGCAAACACCATGTTGTAGTATTCTGTTCAATACATATTACAAACTCAAGCACCGAGCATTATGCAGTAATTATCTCCGTATTCTTCGGGGCTTATAATGATGATGATGAGCGAAAATATTCACAATTTGTCCCCTGCACCTACCTACACAATGACTGCTTAGCTGCTGGTTGATTATATATGTGCATCAACATATTAGTGATCAGTTGCAAACTGTACGAGTCATAAGTTAGCTAATGGAAGATTACAGGTGTAGTTGATTGCTATAGCGTTCATATAGCAATTACTTTTAGGTGAAAGTTGAACTTGTAGTCTCCAATCAGTGAAAGCATATCTTTTATGCTCTTTTTAGTGTCAATATAGCAATTACTTTTAGATGAAAGTTGAACTTGTAGTCTCCAATCAGTGAAAGCATATATTTTATGCTCTTTTTAGTGTCAATAGAGCAATTACTTTTAGATGAAAGTTGAACTTGTAGTCTCCAATCAGTGAAAGCATATCTTTTATTTGCTTTTAGTTTTGTCTCTAGCTTTTTGCACTGATGATTACCGACAGAGAGCCTGAATTACGTTTAAAAGAGATGAAAATGAGCAATTGCTCATTGGTAGTAAAGAATGTCTTGATATGTTGTCTCTGGATTTCTTTCCAGTGTTGTGTTCCTATAATTACCAATAGTTAATGATAATAACCTTTAGATGCGAATAGGACTAGCTGGTTTTAATGAGCTCTAACTTTTCTTTTTTCTCTATATGTGTTGTTTAGTTAAGGAGCACATCTTGATTGCTTTTGGTTGTCAAGCTGTAGTAATTAGCATTAACAGTTTGTTTTGTTTTTCATGGTATCTGGTTATATTTACAGTTTCATCTTTTTATCTTGTCTGACAGAATCATATTTTGTATTGTGGTCCATCCCACCAACTTATGACACCTGGTCTTTCCTTCTTCCTTCAACCCCCCTCCCCTGGTCCCAAATCAACTTTTTAATCTTATTTTCTTTTTAATATTGTCAAACTTGTGAATGTTGGAGGTTTTAGGTGGGGTTCTTGACAGTTTAATTTCTCAGAAACATGATTTGCAGCTTGTCTGATAGAAATTTGTATGATTGATGCAGCTTACCTTTTCATGAGAACAAGGAAAAAGGATACAAGCATAACTGATGAAGATGTTGCAAGAGATGTTGGTGCGACTCCTGTTTCAACTACAGATGTCACTGCTCCTCCAGTTACTGAAAAGCCCTTACCTTCACCATCCATTACACAACTTGTGAAGTTGGTTGAACCCATTCCTGAGAGCCAGCAGCGTGAACTTTTTAAGCATATACTGGAAGAGAAAAGGAAAATCAAACCAAAAGACCCTGAGGAGAAGAAGCGCCTTGATGAAGAGAAAGCCATACTCAAACAATATATTCGAGCAGAATCCATTCCTCGGATATGACTGATAACGCTTTGTTTAAAGTTCGATATGAACTTTTCTTTAAGTATTTTGGAAGTTTAGTTTCCATTCTATTGAATTTCAAGTTCTCTTGTTTTAATATTTTGGTTTGGTAAAATCTGCAAGAAATTGTATCATTTTCTTGAGAAGTACTTTCCTAGTATAATTGTCACCCTGTAAATTTCACACAAAGGGTAATGTTCGTGACAATGTTGCCTACTCTGCCACTCTTACTTAAATCTGCAATGCATTATTGGAGATTAGATGACTGCTGCCACTTTTGTGTCTGCTCGTTAAACCATCAGCTGGCTTCCAGCAGCAGACGTCCAGAAGTGAATGGAACTTGAAGTCCAGTCAGACTGATCTCTTTTGAGTGACCTAAATTGTTCAACTTGATAGACTGTCCAAGTGCAAGTAAATAATAGTGCGACTTAGATTCCAGTAATCTTGGCAAAAAAAGGAGCAGTGTTTCATACACCACCAAAACTTCATCTTCCTTTTGAAGTGGAGTAAGCTTTGGCCTTCCAATACTTTTTCTGGCTGTGGGTTGCCTTCTTATATCTAAAATGTCAATGAAGTAATAGGGGTGTTTATAAGGACAGTGCTTATTTATACTTACCGAGCTCAGCTTAGTCCACCTGATTTACCAAGCTTAGATTTCGGTTCATGCTGTCTCAACCTTAAACCCACTTGTCTACTTTGAATTAGCAATATCAAGTTAAGATAATGGATGGACTAGGGAATAACTAATGAATTTCATCTTCATATCATCATTATCATTGCAATGGGGGAATTCAATCTCATTTGCTGTCTCCTTTTGTTTTAAATATGGGGATGAAAGGCATATTGTCCAACTTTAAGGCGTAGAGATTCACATGGGCCTAATGCAACTATGCAAGCATGCACGATTTCCCAAAAGGATGTGGACAGCACCCCTAATTCTCAAAGTTCCCACATCATGCAATACCAAACCAACTCCAAAACTACCTAACAGGCCAACATTCTAAGCTCTACAAATGAATCTTTCTTTCCCCCAGATATCCCCTAAGTAATACGAATATAATCTAAGGTTTCTAAATTTCTTTACCTTTTCAAAGAACATAGCAATATATCAAATATACCCGATATATTCTCTAGGATTCTTAAAAGATATAATAGAATTAAACAAATGCAACCCATAAAAAGAACATGAGAGAGAAAGCCGGTTGATTAGCAAAGCAATTTGACGCAATCATGATATGGAAAAATTAGAGTATTAATTTAACAAAACATAGATACTTAATCATAAGTTAGGGTTGTTTGAACATATGGGCAAAAGGCAAGCCATGGAATGGAGCTGGCGGATTAGGGAATTAAATATTACATGGGGAATCAAGAAAAAATCGGGGCCATTGTGATGAATATTGAATCAAATCTGACAACAGTCAAAGGAGGAATTTTATAAGTTAAGAAAAGCTAGGTTTATAATGGGCTTCATACTTTTGTTTATTTTCCTTCTTTCTGCATTCTGAAATGACATTTTTGCCTCAACCAAGCCATGTTTGATGCTGTATTTGAGGTCAATCATGACCACCCATTTCATCTTTTTGATTGAAAAGTTTTGGCATGTTTATGTTTATTAGATTAAGGGAAGGCATAGGGGCAGATTGACATAATTTAAAGTATTTTTTGGGTATATAAAGAGAGGTAGCCACATGCGGCCTCTCCCTTATAAAATCAGAAAGGATGGGCACGAAAGAAGCATGAGAGGTTGGCCTAGGATTTTTGTGCATGTATTTGTATCAAAGGATTGGGTCATAATTTCATTGGAGAGAGATAAGAGTTAAGGACAAAACAAAAGTTGAAGAAAGAAAGAGAGAGAGAGGAAAGGGAAAACAAAAAAAAAAAGGAAAAGATATTGATGATGGAGAGAATGTGGTTGGACTTATTGAATCTCACATGAAAGCACGAGGGCAGCCAGCTGCTGCTGCTACCCTGCACCTGTCAAGGGAAGAGGGCCTGGCCTGGACGCCTCTCATCAAACCCACAGTTACCACAAGACCAATCATGCAACTTTGAGTGGGGACTAGTTTTCCCCTCCTCCCCCTAATATTATTAATTATTATTTAATTAACTTTATCATTATCATCAAGGGAATTTCTTTTATAGCAATATTTATTTTGTTCTCTTTTCTTTCACCTTGGTAACAATTATTTGGCGCATGCCACCCATGATTGTAACCAAACTCTTCCCCCAATGGGGGCCATACAAAGAAAAAACTCATCCGTGGGATGTTTCTTTCTCAACATGTTTTCACGTTTCCCTTCCTCATTCAACCTTTTTTCTTATTATCATTATTAATACACACAAACAAGGCACTATTGACTTGAATTTCAGGATTTCTTTATTCTTATAATCACACATGGTTTTGCTCCCAAACTAACAGCTCCTATTACCTATCTATTATCTTAAATCAAAGTGCTTAAACACCTTATAACAATATAAATTTTAAAATCAAATCTTCATATAACTGTTACGTGTATATATATATATATATATATATATATATATATATATATGCTTGGGTGAAATTATTTCCCCCAGCTCCACCCTAAACAGTTTGAGCAGATCCAGATGTACTTTCCCAAAGTTGTTTTTTCCTATATATAGGAGACAATCATGAAACCGTACAATAAGAAGCAAAAAAAAAAATAGTAGTATAGTATCAGTCTTGATGCCAATCCGTGCTTTTCCACGTACTTCAATTCAATATTTATATTTTTGCATTAACATCGATATACTGTACAACTGAAATTGTTTGTTAGGTTAAATAATGGGAGATCTCTTTCTAATTCTTGCTTTTACCTAAACTTGAAATTATATATAAAAGGAACCTTTTAACTTATAATTTACCTGCCTTTGTTCATTGGTAACCTTATGTAATTAGCTACCGTTAAGCATCAAATATTGGAACTTTGTGTCTAAAAGCAACAAAGGGATAGGTGCTCTCCAAAAGGAACCGGACCCCTTGTATATAATTATATAATGCATTAGTCGTTGGTGTAAATGGGGATTTGATGGAATTCAAAGAATAGGTAAAATTGATTTCAATGTGAGTCTTTAAATAGATACTATCTTTAAAATTTATTTTACCTCATCACTTTATATGTAAAAGGTAATAATACGAATAGCTTTAAAAATACAATAAAGCTAACGTTTATTTCATCTTATAATTAACGAGAGTAAACCGTTAGATACTTGAGGGTTTACAAAGTTATTTGGTTTTAAAATCTACTTTCTGCAGCAAATAGACCATTAGAAATTTGAAAGCTTTTGTAGTTGATGGAAACTTTGTTTATGTTATTAGAATGCAATATTTTTCTTTCTCTTTATATTTTTGCTTTTATTTTTGTGTTTGCTTTGATCTGTCAAAGTGGTTGGCAACAAATCCTTTATATAGACTTGTAACCAAACTCTTCTTCATGGACACAACTTTTTTATTAAGACATCATTTTGTTTAAAAAATATTTTTTCATTTTACCAAATACAACTTTTAAATAAAGTTATTATTTTATAAAAAGATAACTATTCATTTCATAAATTTTAACTTTTGAAACAATAATTTTTCATATTTAACTTTTAAGTTATGGTGTCTTTTCAATATGTCTCATAACTTTTGAATGTCATTTTATTAAGAGACATAACTATTCATATGAAAACCTGTCCATAATCCAATAAACACATTATATTTGTTTATATGACATAATTCTTGAATTAAGATAACTTTTCATTTTATGACATAACTTTTAATTTTGAAAATATATCAACATTAACTCATTGAAATGTAATTCTAATTCGCTTATCCATGCATGATGCATCTCCCGGTACAAATATTCTCTCCCTAACTGGATTCAAGGCTCCAATCTTTTTTTTTTCCTCTCTCTGTCTCTCACTCGCTGGCTTTTTATCCCTTTGTTCTTTCCTTTTGTCATCCACACGCGTGCACGTACGCATGCATATCATATTTCCATAACAACACAAAGTAAGAAAAAAAATTGTCTGTTGAGAGTACAATTGTTTACTAGCATGATTAAGGGTATTTAAGAGCAGCACAGAGAGAGAGAGAGAGAAAGCGTGCGTGCGTGCGTGCGGCGGGGAAGAAGAAAAATCCATCCATGATGGAGAGTTCATTGTGGGTTGTGTTTGTGACAGCAGTTTTGTTTTGCATCAAATATCTCTATAGCAAAAGCAAGTTGAGTCTAAGATCATCTTCATCAAAAAACTCATGCCAGCTTCCTTCAGGAACTCTCGGATGGCCTTTTATTGGGGAAACCATCGAGTTTATCACTTGTGCTTACTCAGACCGCCCTGAGAGCTTCATGGATAGGCGTCGCCGCATGTAAGTTTTATTTACTATATACAAATATGTGTGTGTGTGTGTGTGGGTGGGTGTTGGTTTCTCAGCCTTCTTTTATTTTCTTTTTACCCTAAATATATATATATATATGTTTTAATGTATACTAAAATTTAAATGAAGATTTCATGTCATCATCTTCAGTACTTCACCTAATCTGTGGTTAAAGCTGGTTCCCTAAATTTATTTCTATGTATTATTTCTTTAAAAAAGTTTCAGAACCAGTACCCTTAAGTGTGATTAATTTTCCTTTAGTTTGATGAATAATACGATGCTAAAAAGATTAGGGTTACTTTTTGATTTCATATGTGGTTTCTATACATAACTAGAGTCAAGGCAGTGTTATTACAATTTATGAAGATAAAGGAAAGCTATAAGAGGATATGTATGTATGTATCTGGGTTATTTTGCAGGTATGGCAAAGTGTTCAAGTCACACATATTTGGAACTCCAACAATTGTTTCAACAGACGCAGAAGTGAGTAGATTTGTTCTACAAAGTGATGCGAAGGCTTTCGTGCCCTTTTATCCGAAATCCCTCACTGAGTTGATGGGAAACTCCTCCATTCTGCTAATCAATGGGAGCTTACAAAGGAAAATCCATGGTCTTATAGGATCCTTCTTCAAGTCTCCACATCTCAAAGATCAGATCACTAAAGACATGCAACATTATGTCCAACAATCAATGGATAAATGGAGAGATGATCAGCCCATATACATACAAGATGAAACCAAAAATGTTAGTGCCTTTCTCTCTTTGAGTGTGTTGAAGTAAATATTCCTTTCATTGAAGTTTGTTCTCTGGCATTAGTTTTCCCTCAAAGTTTTAGGATAACTTTTTGAAAAGAGTTCCTCCCAGACACAGGATAAAACAAAAGATGCCGTCTCTCTTAAATCTATATCTGGTTTTTTCTTCCAAGTTTGAGGAGTTTCGTAAGGAACTAGCTAGGTGCCCCCCCAAAAGACACAAGGAAAAATAAACAGCACACGCAGACAAAACTCACACACGTGCGCACAAACTCTCTCTCTTTATCTCTATCCCCCTATATAGTGAAAGGAATCATTGAAGTTTGAATTTTATCTCTGGCTTCTACTTAAGTTTAAATACGGTTTTGCTGGAAAGTAAAAACAACCCAGTTGAGATCATGGAGGTTACAATGATTTTGCATGAATAATTTTGTCTGAGAAATTTGCTTCATAATGATTGTGCTATATATTCCTTTTGAAAAGTTACTAAGAAAATACCCTTTTCTTGTCTCCAGATTGCCTTTCAAGTACTAGTCAAGGCATTGATTAGTTTGAATCCAGGTGAAGAAATGGAACTTCTCAAAAAACAGTTCCAAGAATTTATATTAGGCCTAATGTCTTTACCTGTAAAAGTACCCGGAAGTCAACTTTATCGATCCTTGCAGGTAAACTCTATTCACATTTAATTTTTCTCTATTAGTATTGTATATATAAATATGGAGGGTCTAAGAAGGAAACCTGTTGAATTTCACTTCCAGGCGAAGGAGAGAATGGTTAAGATTGTACACAAAATCATCCAATCTAAAAGGAATTCTGGCATCTCAACAGTTGCAAAAGATGTGGTCGACGTTTGCTCAAAGATGCTAGTGAACTATTAACAGATGATCTAATAGCAGATAACATGATTGATATGATGATCCCTGGTGAAGATTCAGTGCCGGTCCTAATGACTCTTGCAATAAAATACCTTTCAGATTGCCCTGCTGCGCTGCATCAATTGACGGTATGCACTTTTTCTGTTGGAATTTATATATCAGCAATATCATGTCACTCCTCCATTTCCCTGAGAAAATTGCCAATATCATTTCCATGACTCATTGGCTTTATGTTGCTATCATAATCTAGCTCGAATTGACTTGGGGTCAGCAAGTGCCTATTTAGAAACTTTGGAAAGTCATTTTGGATTAGTATATTTTCTTTGGGCTACTGTGAGATTCAAGACCTTTTTTTTTTCTGACTAATTTGAACTTGTCACTGAAGTGATTTGCTTGTCCTTATAGGAAGTGTCTGCTTGCCACTAGTTTTTATTTGACCATCTAGGCACAAGTGGCACGCTTGACTAGGATTGCCATGATCACTTGCTAGGGTTTTGTCCACACTATACATAATTTCTACTTGATAGCAAGTGCCCTTTCTAATCGATGTAACTCGTATGATATACGTTTCAACTTTCCAATTAGTCGGTCTTGAACCGCCTCCCTACCCACCCAAAATGTATATTTTTAAGATAAAGCAGCAAACTTATGCTTTTAAATATTCTTTAAATTCTAATTCTATGGATACTGTTGCTTGTTTGTATATTCTTGTCTAGCTTTTCTGATGAACTCTGGAAATTTTTTAGGAGGAAAACATGAAGCTGAAAAAGCTCAAAGCTCAGAATGGACAGCCATTGATTTGGAGTGATTACTTATCATTACCTTTTACACAAAGCGTAAGTTCAACCAATAAAATTAAGATTGCATTGCATATATATTGCAGAAAGGAATGACATGGGACTAAAAGAAATTAAACTAATTAATTAATTATTAGCTAGCTCCAATAATTAAGGTTGCATTATATGGTTAAGCAGGTTATTACAGAGACTCTCAGGATGGGAAACATTATAATAGGGGTGATGAGAAAGGCCATGAAGGACATAGAGATAAAAGGGTATCTAATACCAAAAGGATGGTGCTTTTTTGCGTATTTTAGATCAGTTCATCTTGATGAAAATCACTATGATTGGCCTTATCAGTTCAATCCATGGAGATGGCAAGTAAGAGTAAATGGACCCTTTTAATTTCCTTTTGGTGCTATACACACACACACACACATACATTGTCCTTCTTCTGCTTGTTATCTATTCGTGTTGCTTAGCATTAAACTCATAGACTGGGGGATTCATCACAGGACAAAGACGTAATTAGCAGCTACAACTTCACCCCATTTGGAGGTGGGCAAAGGCTGTGTCCTGGACTTGACTTGGCCAGGCTGGAAGCTTCCATTTTCTTACACCATTTTGTGACCACTTTCAGGTAACAAACACTCCCAATTTGAGCCTTCGTATAAAACTAAAAATTGGAATGAGTTACTTGCTTTTTTACATTATAAAGGGACAAACCAGGGAAGAGCCACCTTTGAAGGCTGTCATGCACGCTCAAACGCTAGTTTTTTCTTCACTTTTACCACATGAACCAAGACAAAATCATAACAAAAGAGACTGAACTTTCTGTCCTTTTGGGCTCAGTAGCTGTTAACAAGGCATCGCATTTCCATATATACTTGCTTTCCAAGTACATGCATTTTGGTGTTTTCAACATGTGATGATGACCTTCGAAAACCATACTCCATTCATCTTTTCCTGCTCCAACAGGTGTTCAAGCTATACCAACACATAGTCAAAAATCATAGCTTAAACTTTCAGCTGAAAAGCCAAATTCCATGAATATTGTTCCCTTGATGGGTTGAAGCACATGTGGCCGTGGCCAAACTGATTTAATTAGAATCATTCAATTTATGGGGTCTCACTTTAATTTCTTCCTTGGATTTGGCATTTTCAAAATTTCTTTTTTCTTTGGTCAAATGCATTGAGCACATAACATTATTAATCAAATCATTCATAGTCTTTGCCGACATTGATTATATAATGCCTGTATTAAGTCTAGCTTTATGGTACATAAAAGTTTGACTACATAAAGATATTGCTAATGCTAATAGCCATGCATTTTAGGGTTCAGACCAACAATGGTTGCTGTCTGATCTCGATAATTAAAATTATTCAATACTCTAAAACCTATGTAGTGTATATTTATTAGCCAGTGGGCTTTCCACTAGGTACAAGGCTAGATATTTTTGTTTAATATAGCTAGGAGAAAAACAATGTACATGTGATCTTGGTCTCACCCCTAATATCTTGACTGTTTGATTTTATGAATTTTAAAAAGAATTAAAACTAACGAATTCTCTAAACTTACATGCAGATGGGTGGCCGAAGATGACACGATTGTCAACTTTCCAACAGTAAGAATGAAGAAGAGAATGCCGATTTGGGTCAAAAGAAGGGAAGACTCCTAGTAACCTAAGCTTGCTTTTGGCTAAGAAAACTTTAAGCAGAAACTTCCAATCCAATGACATAAGACAACCCAGCAAGAAATTCTCAAAGCAAAGAAAATAAAAAAGGGTTTGGCCACAGTGCACAGGTGTGGGGGGGCATTGACAAGTTGCAATGTTCGTTATCTTTCGAAGGATAGGGGCATTGCAGATTTAGACATTAATTGGAAGTAAATATACATATATATATATATATATATATTTTAACTATGGGACCAATAAATTATCCCCTGATTTTGCATTATAATTCCCTATCCCTCTTGTTTTTCACCTTAGCAATATGTAAAATAGTAATAATAAAGTAATAAAAGGTTATTTATTAAGATAGTCTCATTTTTTTCTTCTTTTTCTTTTTCTTTGGATGAGATCAAATAACTTTCTTCAAAATATCTAATCAAATTGTTTTGCTGTTGTAAATGGTTTAGACTTTGTGATGTATAGTACGTGGATATATCAATTAAGTTGATTCAGGACACATATGTTATAGGCTGTTATCATGCATGTTCATATACGTAGATATGATCCGGAGGGGGTTGTTATGTCCCTCTACGTGCTACTCTACTCTACTACCTTCATATATATGATAATTGTCTTTTGCCACAAATATTAAATAATAGAATCAATATATATATATATATTTAAAAAATACCCAGCGAGAAGAAAATTTAGACTGTCATGGGTTCCAAATTGAACCATATATTAATGCTAGAACTTGTATGGAATTCAATTGAAATTACAAAAGCCTCTGTTGCTACATTTAGGATGAGGATGGTTTGAAAACACTAACAGTAAGCTTCATTTACTGAAGATCCATATGCAGTAATCTTCCCAACTTTAGTTATACTAGTACAATACATGGATTTTCCAATTGCATAATATATAATTCCTTCTATTACTTGAGTAAAAAGAAGCCCCAAAGGGGCTTCCTCCTCTAACCACGTGGAAAACATTGGAAAAAAGGGCAAAAAAAAAAAAAGATAGAAAGAGAGAAGAAAACTGGTAAAAAGAGGCCGTGTGTAACGCACTGGCCATAGTCTGGTAATCTTCATTTGAAGCATGGAGCGACGTAGTTTTCAACTTTACCGTGTTTCACATACATGGATGTACAAAGCTCTCTCTTCGAATTTTAGGGGCGCCTCTTTAGATATATATCTTGCCACTTTTGACGTACCAAAAGTTGTTTGTCTCTTTTGTTGACTTGACAGACATGGTTACAAGTTTACATAATTAATCTCTATATATAAATTATATATAATTGCATTTTAAAGTGGAGAACAGAATCTTAATGCAGCTTTCTTTTCAATTCTAAGCTTTTGCGGGTCTTATTTTCCCTGAGGTGTTTATGTGCCTGTCAAAAACTCTGCCGTGAATGCACCTCAAGTTATACAGCTAACATCAAACAATACTTGGAATCCTAGGGTTGAGTGTGTCGAGCATTTGGCAAATCCCTATTGGTTTTCATCCAAACGAAAATGGACTTAGTCAATCCACCCTTTTCTACTCACATTCCCACTAGCTAGCTAGGATGATATCTTATCTTTTTCAAAGCTAATTAATTAATTAATTAATTAATAAACAAAACAACTGTCAATTCCAACATAGGAAAGGCCAGAAAGGGGACACATTAAGACAAAATATAGTTTCCTTATGCTTATTGGTTAGTCGATTTGATTTGGCAGCAAATTTGTTCCATTTCACTTTTGAATCCACCACTTAAGTATGCTATTATAATATAAACAAAGATGGCATGATAACTAAAACATATAAAAGCAATAACAAGGATGCATGATTTGGGTTTTTTTTTTCTTTTTCTTTTTGAGAAATATTTAAATAAAATGAAGCCTTAATTAATTTAGTTTTCTTGTCATCCTATTAATTAACTATATATTATCATTGATTATCATCGTTATAATTGTCATGTCATCATGATTACAATTATAACATTTATCTGTTAATATTGTTGTTGTCATCATCCTTGACTTACACTAGCATTAACATCATATGTCACATTTGGTTACAGGGAGGAGATTACGGTCACTTATTGTTACACCGTAGACTTCAAATCTTATATTAATTTTTATTTGTAATAAACAATTTAAATTGTTAATATTGGCAATTAATTGCATAATTTCTTATTATCAATTATATATTTTAAGATGGTGCTCGTAGTTACGCTACAAAAAAGATTACCAAAAATATAGATTATGTTGGAGTAAACTTCAATTTGATACATTTAAAAGAGTTTGTAGAGAAAGTTATATTGCATTAATCAACTGCATGAATGTATGATTTTTGCTGCTAGAGGAAAAGATAAATTGGTATTAATTGAAAATAGTTATTTGTTTTGATTTCAATCACTAAAAGTTGCTCTTATATACATGGTTATAAAACAATACTTAACTTAAGAAGATAATAATCCTGTAAACATCTAGTAATTTTTTTTCCATGAAAAATATATTGTTCAATTAAAATGAATAACATTTGTGATTTGGAGGTTTTCATTTTGTTAGATGATATAATCAACTTTCTAGATGCAGGACTTGTACTTAGTTAAATGTTAAGGGAATATAAACTGTTACATAACTATTAGATATGTCTAATTATGGTGATAGTTGGTTCTTCCTTTTGCCATATACATTTGTTTCCATTTTTTTGGTTTTTGTTGTTGTACTATATTGTATTACTAAATTTCATAAATGTATGGTTCTTGCTGGTAGAAGAAAAGATAAATTCGTATTAATTGAAGATAGTTATTTCCTTTGATATCAATTACCGAAAACCTGCTCCTACATATATGGTTATAAAATAGTATTTATCCAAAGAAGACAATAATTCTATCAGAAATTATTAGATGTATAGTAAAATATTAAGAAATGAGAGAGTATATAACTTGTACTATTGACAAATTAAGATAAACAGTTGTAGAATATTGGGCAATAATATAATGTAAAGATTCCAGTAATGTAAAATAATTACTAAGTTCTAATAGTATCTTTCTTTTATATATCAATGAATGGTTAAAGGTTATCAAATTCAGTTGATTTGTTTATTTAATGATGACTGTGTGTTATGTGTATTGAGAAATTAGTAGACCTTCTTGACTTTTTTTATTTTGTTCAATGAATTCGATAGATATTTATTTAAATTTAAACATTCATATATAAAAAAGATGTTTCAATACTATGGATTCAAGTTTATGCAGAATATGAGGATACAGACAAAAAGTAATAATAAATTATAATTGATAAATATTAAATGAATCTATTATTTAAGCATTCAAAGTTAGAAATTATTATCTTCAAACATTTTTTTGAAATAAATAAAAGTAAAAAAAAACCTTCAAATGTTAGAAACAATGTAGTTTTAACATAAAGTGTATAAAAAAAATTAATTCAATTGTGAATGACAAGTATCAACCAATTAACCCAATCGTTTATCTTACTTTTATATATATTATAGATATATAGAACTCTTAATCTTTCAAAGTTTCTTTCAATTGATATTTTTACTAATTCATATTTGTATTTTGGTTTATAATTTTTTTTAGTTTTATTAAAAATAAATTAAAAAATATTAATAAAACAAAATCGTAATAAATCTAATACGGTTAAATAAATGACCATCAATAATCTTTCAACAATTCCCCCTTTAATGTTTTTGACCTTTTGATAATGATCAGCATTATTATGAGTTAAATAAAAAATAGTGAGAGTTAATATTACCGATTTCATATCTGTAAGAGATGAAATGTGTCTTAAATTTATAAATAAAATTCTTTTCACTTAATAAAATATTTTTTAATTAAAAATATGGATTTATGACATTAAACCTAACCTAAATTTTAAACTACATTTTAAGTTCCCATTAGTTTTGAGCCTTAGTTTTGTTTAAGCCCTAATTAGTGATAAAAGGACAATGGGCTTAGTACCCACTTAAACTTTATTATTAGCAAGCTGTTTAATTATTGAATAATGAAAATATACATATTGTTTTCAAGTGTTTTATTTTTTTTAATTCTTGCTTGCTTTGAAAATTTGTAAAATTTAGAAGTCAGATTGAACCTGAATTTAGTACCCCACCTAATACTTCGATTGGGTGATTAGTGTCTTTTACTAATTTCATTCAAAAGATCTAAATAGAGTTTTTTTTTACTGAATTTCTCAAAATAAGAATAAATTAAATAGTTTTATTTTCAAATTTATATGATTATATCGTATAATTTGACAATATTTATTTATTTTTTTCTTGAAAGAAATAATGATTCTTGTTCATAAATTTGAAAAGAATGTTTTGTTAATACAAGAGAATCAATAAAAAACAAGGAATGATATAATGCTCAAAAAAACGTTTGAACTATTCAAGAATTTAAATAAACCTTTTTTTTTGAAAGGTAGCAGTAATAATATATTTCATTAAAGAGGTACAAAATCTATCAACAAGGTTGTATCATAGCACATCATTGGTTACAGAAAAAACATCTAATGTTGTTGTAGCTTTCCTTAAGCTGGACACCAAAGTTGCACTGGGATCATACATATAAGTATCATCCTATAGCAACCAAGAAATGGTCTTATACAAAAAACAAAGAAAAGCAACAACGACTCAAGCCTTCCTCTTAATATTGAGAATCAGATGAATAATTGCAAACATAACCACAAGACGAGACCAAAAGACTATAGTCATCATTAGCAACTATGTACATAAAGGTGCCAAAAAAAGGAAGTAAACAAATCAAAATCATCGAAAAACCCAACAAGGAGTAGAAGCAATGAGACAAAAACAGAAGTAACAACATAAAAAATGATAACCATTAACAACAATGGATATGAAGAGACCAGAGACAAACAACCATCAAGAACCAAAGTCATCCAATAGCCCAGTAAAAGCATTGTTAATGATTCAAAAATAGGGAAGAAAGACACAAAAGCAGTAAAGTCATGATGAGAACTTATCTCATAGTCGTGGTGGAAGCAACAAGAAGTCAAAGAATAGAAGGATTTCCCTCCAAGGTATCAGCTTTAGAAATAATCCACAAAAAGTCATGAGATCTCTACACACTATATTTGGTAAGAGCATCAGCATCACCATTCGCTGATTTAGGCACATATCAGATCTTCCAGGAATGAATTTTCCTAAGTATTTTCATGATTTGCATAACCACTACCCTTACTCTCCATGGCACATCATGGGGATTTTGAATCCATTTAACCACATTTTAAGAATCATAATCAAGTGATAAGGAGTGGGAAGAGCTCTAAGCAAATGCTGCAAAAAGCAAAACAACCTTCTTAACAGTCAAAAGTTTAGCATTATTAGAATTCGAGATGGCAATCAACTTGAAAAAAAGAATGAATGTATTTCCATCTTCATTTCGCAATATAATGCTAATACCAAATTCACCAAGGTTTCCTTCGGAAGCCCCGTCAGTATTAAATTTGAGCCATCTAATAGCTAGTGTTGCCCATTGCAACCAAGGTTTGATTTTACTTCTTTTAATAGGGTTATCACCTTCATAGGGTAAACAGATTATGTCACTAATGCTTAGATTCATCTCTAGCCATTTTGTGTTGCTCCACTTGGCCACCTCTGGTTTTAATTAAATAAAAAATAAGTTTAGATTCCCATTACTTACTTTTAAAAGTAACTTTATTCTTAGAGATCCAAGTTATCTAAATAATGAAGTACCATGCCATTCGCCAAACTAAACCATTATCAAAGCAACTACCACAATCAAACCAAGAACGAAAACAAATAAGAAGGTCCTTATGAAAAACCCATTCAATATTTCACAGGTTCTTCCACCACTGCCATAAGATATAAGAATGGTCACATGTGAAGTAAAGATGTCCAACAGTCTTTATTTCCTTTTTGCATAAGAGACAAGTGGCTACCACCTCACTAATGATTCCCCTACGAGTAAGGTGATCTTTGATAGCTAGCTTTTCCTTCATAGGCTACTAACACAAAATCTCAATCTTGTAAGAGGCAAGCCTAACCAAATTTGCCTTCAATGGCCCACGGACTCAAATCTATTATGAAATGTTACCATGTTGGTACTCCCCTTTCAAATGAGTTTGTTTTCAAACTCCCTAGGTAAAGTTTGGCATTCTAAAATCCCCATAAACTACCCCCATTGCTCTTCCTCCCAACCAAACACACTTCATCTTAGGTTAATACACCAGTCCATTCACTATCCTTTCAAAGCCTAAAATTAACAACCTTGCCTTCTTTTTGCAGGCAAGAGCGTAGATCCTAAGAAAAGAATGTATAAGAATATGACCGTAAATTCATTCCTTATCTCAAAAGCTTGTTCTCTCACCATTTTAGATGGCAATGCCTATACAGCCCAAAACTAAGGAGTTGAAGTTGTCATTTTCATGAAATGGTCTGGTAATATTTTCCCACATGCGAGATGCTTTAGTTCCCTATGTAGGCCTTGGGATAAGTTTATTTTCCTTATCTCAAATCTTCCCCACAATTACTTGCTTCCATAGGCTTCCCAAATCATTTCCAAAATGCCAAAGCCATTTGTTAAGAAACGCTTTATTCTTGAGGTCAACATCAATAATACTAAGAGCCCCCAAGTTACAATAATTACAAACTGAAGCCTAATTGACGTGATGAAGTCAACGAACAAAGTTTGGCCTGCTCTAAAGAAATCTTTTTTGAATTTTATTAATGGAATCTCGAATACTGGCAGACATTTGGAAGATTGACATGGAGAAAACTAGAAGACTGTATAGCACTGACTTGAGAAAAGTAATGCACTTACCCATTGAAAGAGACTTGGCCTTTCATAAGAACAGCTTACTCTCGAATCATTGAACAACCGGTTGCCATATATTGATAGAATTCTATTTAGACCCCAAAAGAAGGCTTAGGTATATAGAAGGGAGCTTACCAGCCTTGTAGTTTATTTGGTTAACCCATGCTTCCACAACACTCTGGTCAACACCAACACCATATAGTTGACTTTTTTAGAAGTTAATATTCAGACACAAAATAGCCTGGAAACATTTCAAGATACATGTAGTATTAATAAAGAAACAAATGTTTGGGTCAGAAAAGATTATTTTATCATCTACATATAAAAGATACAAGACATGAACTCCGAAACGATCAACCTCAACACCTTTAACAAGTTGGTTGTCAATCGCCTTATGCATCATCGAGTTGAAAAACTCCACGATTAAGTTAAAGAGTATCAAAGAAAAGGGGTAGTCTTACCTAAGCCTTTTACTCATTACCATTTTTTTAGTGAAGGACCCATTAATAAGAACAGAAATAAAGGCAATGTTGATGCAAGCTCGTATCCACATACGCCATCTGCAACCAAAACCCATGATGGTCATGACGTCGTTAAGGAACTCCTAAACAACATTATCAAAAGCTTTCTCAAAGCCTACTTTGAAGATGAGACCACTATTTCTATTCTTTTTCATGGTGTCACCCATTTCATTTGCAATAGAGGAGTAGTCCAAAAGTTGGCACCCATGGATAAACAAGAATTGGTTTATGCCCACAACCTCATCAATAATAGCCGTCAATCTTTGAGCAAAAGTCTTTGTAATAATTTTATGCAGACAACTTATGAAACTAATAGGCCAGTAGTCATCAAGTGTGATGGGGTTCTTTTTTTATGGAACTAATGTGATAAAGGAAGCATTAATTTCTTTGTCAATAATTCTAAAATCATAAAAATCATTCATTAATCTCATAACATACTTTTTGATGACATCCCACTGATTCTTAATGAAACTAAAAGTGAAACGATCCGAACTAGGGGCCTTGTTCCGTCGCAACTATTAATAGTCTCTTAAATTTCATCGATAGTGAACCTACCCTCAAGAAAGTTAGAAGAGTGAGAATTGAGCTTGATGAGATCATAGAGGAGACCTTAGACTTTTAATACTACCTTTTGCTTATAAAGCCTTTTAAAATGCTAGACAACCTCTTCTTTAATAGCTGTTGGATCAACCAGCTATTGACCATGGCTAAGGATTTTATCAGTGTGGTTGATTCTCCCTCTAGTTGAAGCTATACTATGAAACTAGTGGGTGTTCCTGTCACCATCAAGGAACCATTGTACATGGGCTTTTTGCTACCAAGTGTGCTCTTCCATCTTGTATAGTTTTCAAAGGTCTCCCTTCAGCCTAGAAAACCATTTAGTTTTCCTGCATTATGACCTTTTTGCTACAATTCATTAACCAAAGATTGGATATCAAGCTATAAATTATGAATTCTATCACCAACATAGCCAATAAAATTTTGTGCCACTTCCTAATTACTTGCTCAGTGTCTTTTTATTGGGATGAGCCATACAACCAATTAGGATTGGTTAAGACTTGATTCCAATCATGCAACAATATCATTCATGTTAAATGATTAGAGGTTTTCCTTTATCAACAAAATATCAATTATAATGAGTTATAAGTCTAATTGGATGAAGTCTATGAGATTAATATGCCTTACAAGGGAACTATAATGGATTGCAGTTATGAGATCTTTATGCATCAAAGCATAATCTCAAAATATTTTTGGTCAATATATCATTGAGACGAGACATCAATGATGCTTAAAGACTAATATATTCTATGTTTTTTATTTTGAAAGGAAGCAATCGATCTCATAGATTGAAGTGTAGAGATATATGAAACTAGAATATAGGTGTTTGCTAAATATAGTTAGTTCACTGAACTTGACAGGTTATAAGAAGTGCATTTGGTAATTCATTTAAGTGTCTATGCAATTCTTCTCATGTGTCAGTTGTGTAAATACTCCCTAGACTTGAGACACCAAGTTGTCTTATATGTGGAGTGTTATACTTTGATGTCATCCTTATCGGTGCCTAACCAAGGATGCCAAAACAAGATGCTTTTAGCTATAGCATGAAGCATGTTAAGGTAAATGAGTAGTCAAGATAAGAATTATCACCCCAAGTGAATTAGGGAACATATCTTAACTGTTCTTGGTTGATATTAACTTCTTGAAGTCCTTGGCCAAGGTGACTTAAAGATTATAAAAGAAGTTTTATAAGTTTTTATAAAGCTAATGATTAAACTTTAAGAACAAAAATGAAAACCAATAACAGTAAACACTGAACTATAGTCTTATCATCTCCAAGATATATGATGAGAGAATAAATTACATTGAAAGGTTGATCACTAAAAGGTTAAATCAAACCATCTTGACTCTTTTAACATTTGGGTGGCCATGATGGATTGCTAGATCCCAATCTTGGTTTATGAACTCTAAGTAGTTGACTTGATTAATGATAAATTTAAAGTAGTTTAAATTTATCTAATTCTAAGTTTAACTTAAGAATTATATGTTAAATTTATTGCTAACATGTTTCAAGCCTAATGGGTCATATACCTAAAATGAATGTTGAAAATAAAATGGGAGAGGTGATTAAGTTGGACTTAATCAAATTAAAAGTTATGAGCTTCTCAAGCACTTGATTAAAATTATTTAATAAAGTTATGCCTAATTAATTAAATTATTAAGCTTAATTAATTAAATTATTTAATTAAGTCATTTGGCCTAATTAATTAAATTTATTTAATTAAGTCATTAGACCTAATTGATTAAAATTGTTTAATTAAATTATTGAATTTAATTAATTAAATTATTTAATTAAGTTATTGAGCCTAATTGATTAAATTAAACAATTAAGTTAACTGGGCTTTTTAAGAACTTAATTAAATTATTTAATCAAATTAATGGATTAATTGATAATTATAAAATAGCTTTGCAATTAGGGTTTAAAATTAATCGAAGGTATAAACACCTTACTAACCTTACTATACTATAGTCTCAAACAAAAATAAGAAAGAATGGTGAAAAATTAAAAGAACAGTCCATTAGAAATTCCTTTTGCCTTACCGCTCTTTGTGTGAAGAAAAAATAGTTTTTCATTCACTTGATTTCTCTATTATGTTCAGCCTCAAAATTTTGTATGGATTATGAGTTTATGAAACTCATCTTTGCTAGCATATTGTCAAGGTATAGCACTCTTAATCCTTTAAAAAAAATTTTCTAATTCATTAGTGTGAATCACTATTAGAGGTAGTACAAGGACTTCTTGGATAGCTTTGGTTTACAATAACCAAGTTAGGGTGGTTGAGCTTTTTGAAGGCTGATTTGGTGGTTTAACAAAAGATTCATCAACTTTTGTTATTTAGGTAAAGTGATATGATCTTATGTATTTGTTTTTAATTTAATTCTGTACTCAATTTGGCATGAAAGAAATCCTAAAAGGATGAGGCGTAATTTAATTTTTTAAATTTTTTTATTGCGTTTTATTTGTATTTGATGCATGATTATTCTTCACCCAACACTTTTAACCAATGCCATACAACTGTCTTTCTATTATCTAGATTACTTGTCTCATTCCATGCATTGATGAACATACCCTTAAAGCTCGTCTCATCAAGCCAGAAGTGGAAAAATGTGAAGGGCTTGGGCCCCCATTTGGCTTTCTCAATACAAAGTGAAATGGGGTTGTGATCAAATAGAGAGCAAAAGAGACAACTTTGAATCAGATTAGGGACATACTTTGTAACTTTTGTAGCAACTAGAAAACAATTGAGTTTGTTGTAAATGACATTCTTCATGAAATTGCACTAAGTAAATCTTCCACCCGAAAAAGGTAAATCAATAAGTCCAGAATCAACAATGAAATTGTTAAAGTGACCCATTTAGCTATCCAAATGAATTCACCCAGACCTTTCTTCAACAATCCTAACCGCATTGAAATCGCTACCAATACACCACATAATGTTCCTTGAGTTCAGAATATTAAAAAGCTCATCCCAAAATTCTTGACGTTCCCCTTGTCACTTGGTGCATAAAGATTCACAAGTCCACATTCCACATTATATAACTTCAATTTACCAATGATAAGGACATACCTTCTATTTGTCATTCTACAGTCAACCTCAAAAAAACTATTACTCCAAATAAAGATAACCTTTGAAGCCCCAAGCAAATTTGCCACTACCCAACTAGAGTCTTCTCTACCCCTCAATTTTTCAATTACTCTATTGCTTAAGTCCTACAAGTTAATTTCTTGAAGAAATAGAAATTCAGGTTTGTATTTTTAGGACAAAGATCTCACTGCACGAATCTTGTCAAAGCACCCTAATCCTTTTACCTTCCAAGATATGGCAAGCATAAAAATAAAACTTGGACAACCATACACTACAAACATTTGACTTCAACATTTCCTTAACAAAGATAAATGGGCACTTACCAAGTGACGTTTTGACGTGAAATTAGTCTTGCTTATTCGCCTTCTTGTTTAACAAAAACTTTACCTATCTCTGCATCATAAAAATCAAACTCCAAATCTACTTTTGTACCGATGTAAAGAGTTTCCTCAACCTCCTTTATGACAGCTTCATTTCATCTAGCAATGTCGCTGTTAGATACTGGCTTAATTGAAATCTCAAACTTATTTTTACAATTCTTGACTCTTTTTTTGGTCACTTTCCTACCCCTCCATTTGGTGACTACCACCCTACACGGAGTAACATGGCTCTTTGTTAGCTAATTGGAGTTGTTGAAGTGTCTTTCATTAGTAAGCATAATGGGGGTTCACCAATTGCCAATAGAATCAACATCAGCATTCAAAACATCTTCTCTCCCAACTCTTTTTTTTTCCCCAAATGTTGTTAATCTTGGATCAAGAATTACAGTATTCTCCACCAATTCTCTGGAAAACTCATCTAAGGAAAAGCAAAATCTAGGCTTGTTCTCCATTATTTCTCGACTAGTGTTAAAAACCCCATCAATAGAGCCATTTACAAGCCTAGTTGATCTTGTAGCCATGTTCGTTTAATAGGAACTTATTGCAGATTCATCTAGTCTTTGAGCCTAGTCTTTCTCCACCACATTTATGAGCTTGGTATGCATTAGATAGATAAGCTTGGAACCTCCTGATCTAGTGATCAATTCTTAACGTGTTCTGTTTGGCCACAATTCACTCTCGACACGCCTACATTTTTAATTTGGTGCTCTACCAAACCTCATTTGAAATTCAAATTCAATTTGCAAATTGGCCCATCTAAGTTTGGACTCGCCTGACTCAATGGTTTACCTATTGCACCACCATTTCCAAACGAGTAGGCAACTGATTGAATTGAGCTATGGTTACTACAAACGTTAAAGGAGATTAAATGTATCTATTAACTATCATCATTGTTGTCAATCAAGAGATGTAACTTAACTAGACATCCATTAGTAAAAAGTTCAACATCATTTGGAATTCTTGCCTTATCTTCCACCATGATTAAAATCCTAGCATAGTCAAGCCTCTCCAGTCTGCTAGTGATTACTACTTACTTTGATGACACTACCCTATAAGCTCCCAATATAATGGCAAACATCTCTATGCCAAAGATGAATTGGTAGATTCTCAATTCTAACCCAAACAACTATTTTGAAACCAAAGGAATAAGGGAGATGAAGTCAAACCAAGTGTTAAATAGATTAGAGTAACCACCAAGGATGATCTTCATTGCATCTGGGCTATTAAATGTGATTAGTACCATTAACCCACCAAGTGCTCTAATCGTAATTGGGATACCTTCATTGAGTAGCCTAAATTGTATAAGATTAAGAGGAACTAACTCCCTCATAGACACAGTCCCACTCCGCTTCACTTATTCCATTTCACTACCCGGAATGCTAATGTTGACAGCTATGAGATCCTTTCTGTTTATCTCAACCCAAGCAATACGAGAAGGGTCTACTTTTTGACAGTGTTGTCATCATCCCGCTATTGACCTGTGCAAAGGGCTTCCTTGAATGATCTTATGGTACTCGAAATAGCTTGAATCCTACCTTTCTACTAGTTGGCCAGCCTTTGGTTCTCCAATCTTTTTGGCTTAGCCAGTTTGTCTAAAAGTGCTCAATTGACAATCACATTAAATACATTAATCAGTCTCCCATCAGCTTGTGCTATTGCCCTCCATATCTCTTCCACAATTCTATATCGAACAAATGCAAATGATGGCCTTTCATTCCTTATTAATCGATTGGGCTTCTAGATGAAGATTTCAACAACAATACCAAATTCTTGGAAAATGTCAGTCAGTTGCTTCCAAGCAACGTTAGGGTCTAGATTTCCCACATAGACAAAGAAAAGCCTACTCTCGCATCGCTTGAAGTCTTATCCCCACTCTTTCTTGCCTCAATCATTACCTGAATGAACGTGCTATCTTCCATGTAGCCTTCTGTTGTCTCTCATTACTCTCTAATCTATGAGTCTAAATAAAATTTAACTAAACCCTTATGATTTTATTATATTCAATCAAGTTTTTGTACTTTTATTCTTGATCAAATAAGTTTTTATAACTAATAATTGATTAATTATTACTAATCAAAACGTCTCTTATCATTTTATACTCACATGTCATTAATGTGGAATGTGAGAAATACAATAAGACTATGTCATCATGCCATATCATCGTCTATTATGATATGTCAATATATCACGTTAGTTTCATGTTAATATCATATAATATAGAATAACAAATAATATTTTGATTAAGTTAATAAGTAACCCTAAAGACTTTTTTGACTCAAAATCAAAATATAAAAATTTATTTGATTCAAAATAAAACTATAAGAATTTAATCAAATGTATATAAAAACATAAAAATTTATTTAAATTTTTTAAAATAACTTAAAATTTATTTTAATTATTGTATTAAAAGAAATTATTCTGCTTAGAGAATAAACTACATTGACACAAAATTGTACGCGCAACTTATGTTGGAATGAGAACTGAAAACCGACGGTCACACCACAATGGGCCTGATGGTTGCGACGTCGTTTGGTATTTCCACGCCATATCTAGCAAAAAGGCCACCTCGGCAATCTCTCAGCTAACAGCTTCTGTTCATTCATCAAAACCATTTTTCTCCCGAAAAAAAGAAATTTTTTCCTCTAATATTTTAATCAAGTCCCCGCTGACAAACCCTAATATATCCTCCATTTTCTTCACAGGTTTCGATTCCTCTTCCTTTTTCGTCTTCTTTTTTAATTTTATTATTTGATTAACATTTAAAACAGAAACTTAGGACTCAGATTTTTCCCATATAAACTTTGTTGAGTCGTAAATTTTTGCTTAATTACCTATTTTGATTGCAGACAGAACGGTGTAGAAGCAGAGAAAAGAACTGAAGATTTTTTTCTCAATCAGACCGCGTTAATAGTTGAATTGTGCTCAAGTAAGAAGAAAAAAGAATTAACTTTTTCTTACTGTTTGACATTTGCAATTCAGGTTCTTTTAGCTAATTTATGTAAATTTATGGTTTTGATTTTTTTTTTTCCTTTTTGTATGTGTTTGTCTGGTTTTGTGTTTTGTATGCGAAATTTATTGAAGGGAACTTAATGTTGCATTGGAAATAGTTTATTAAAATTTTCAAGTTGGTTTTACTGGAATAAGGTTTCTAGTGTTTTGGGCGTTGGCGTGTGATCAGAAATTGAGTCGTTTCAGTTCGTCTGGAATTCCTGGGCCCCAATCAAGAACAATGGTTGCTTGATTGTTTAATTTCTGCCACAATAATTTACAACGTCATGTTGATTCTATATGCTGTTGCCATATTTTTTTGTTATGAGAATTTATGTTGGCAGCTTTACTGTATGGATTAGGGGATATTAATATGATGGTTCAAAAAAGGTCTGTTAATCTGCACTCTTGATTAAAGCTTAGGAAAACTAGATTACATTATGGACTTCTTTGCATCTGTTTCTTGGCATCTTACTTGTGTTTCATCTAAACTATGTTGAATAGTTGAATGGGAGGCTCAATTGAGCTGCATCTTGTTTCCTTTGGTTATTCATTATGAAAAATCCTTTGGATCCATTAGCACATGTCATGTGGCCAATTTATTCTTTTCCTGTCCGTAGGACATCACATATATTTCATTAAGACTGATTAACAGATTCTGTGTTAAAAATGTTAATGTATACTAATTCTGTTATCAGTATCATATTTATAAAAGCTGACTATAGAATGATTCAATGGTGTTATGTCTTCCCTGAACAACTTAGAATGGCTGGGAGAAACCGCATTCCTCGTGAAGCCTTCAATGACCGGCGTGGATTCCCTCCCGAAAGACCTTTCCTTCGTGGTCTTCCTTTGCCTCAGCCACCTCCTCATCCTGTGTTGTTGGAGGAAGAACTTGAAATGCAGCATGCAGAAATTCGGAGGCTTTTGACTGATAACCGCAGGCTGGTAGAAGATCGAATAGCTATACAACAAGAGCTTGGTGCTGCAAAGGAGGAAATTCATCGTTTGAATCTTGTCATTGGTGAAATTCGTGCAGAACAAGAAGTGCACTCAAGGGAACTTATTGAGAAAGGCTTGAAACTGGAGGCAGATATCCGTGCAACTGAGCCATTGAAAAAAGAGTCTGTCCAACTACGTACAGAAGTTCAGAAACTGAAAAATGTTAGGCAGGAGCTAACTGGCCAAGTTCAGACCCTCAAGCAAGATGTTGCCAGGTTGCAAGCTGATAATCAACAAATACCTATTCTAAGGGCAGAAATTGATGGCCTGCACCAGGAGTTGATGCATGCAAGGTTTATACCTGAATTCTCTCAGCCTTCTCTTTTTTAAATTTTCCAGATGAAATGAACATGCTTCCTTTCCATTGAGCATTTAATTTGCAGCTCCACTTGCTATTATAGCCAATCATATTTTTTTAATGCTAAACTCAGAATTTATTTCATAGGACTGCTATTGATTATGAAAAGAAGGCAAACATTGAGCTGGTGGAACAGAGACAAGCAATGGAGAAGAACATGGTCTCTATGGCACGTGAAGTTGAAAAGCTACGTGCAGAACTTGCTAGCGTTGATGGTAGACCATGGGCTGCTGGTATGACCTGTCTCTCTTTTATGTATCTGGTTGAAGTTTTTCCTTCAAATGTGAGTAGTGTGATGTTTGTTGTTTAGTATGCTGGCTTTTCAGTAGCTTTGGTCCCTTTGGTCCCTTTGGTTAAGGATATGTTTCACACGTCTTTGTTTTTCTAGATTTCTTTGTTTCCTGTCACCATTCTGAAAGGATTTTCTAACCTTTTCCTACCAAGCCTAGTTGCATATAATCTGTGAGAAAAATTCTCAACTGTTCATTCAACCTTCGTATCTTTCTGGTATGTATGGGGGTCCATTGTACCTTGGACTATCATCTTCTCTCATCTCATAAGTGTCTTCCCCGCTGCCCCCCTCTTTTTTTTAATTTCAAAGGTTTGAATTTGAGACATTAAAGTGGGAAGTCTGAAGTTCGAATGGTTGGGGTGTCTCTCTTGGGGTGTCCATTCAACCTGCATTGGTGTTTCCTTATTGATATTTCTATTTTGGGTAACCCAAATTTGTTAAGATTTTGCCATGGTCTTTTGATATGCTCAATTTGAATGATAGTTACTACATTTTTCTCCCCCCTTTCTTCCCCACTTCTTCATGTCTAGAGCTCATAACATAACGGATTAGTTGATATTATGGATCGTCTCTGAAGCATCAGTGTTTTTTGTTGCTTCTGATCTCAATGTCTTAATGTATGATTGCTCAAGGTGGACCATATGGGATGAAATTCAACAGTTCTGACAGTGCTTTTCCTGCTCCATATGAAGGATATGGCATTCATCTGGTATTTATGCTCATCTTCTTGTTTGAATTTGCTAGTTTGACCATAAAGCTATAACATCAGGCTTGTAATTTTTTCAGTTAAACATTTGTTTTCACTTAACAGGGTGTTGCTGACAAGGGTCCTTTCTATGGTCCCGGTCCTGCTTCTTGGGAGAAGCCTCGCATGACTCGTCGCTAGGAGAGTTATTGCTTGCTGGAAGGAAGGAAGCGTTGCTACTTTCAGCTGCCACTTGTGAAGTGCAAATGTTGATCAGCATGGAGTTCATCATCTATGTGTGCATGCCACATCAGTAACTTTTATCTAATTACATTGTTAGTCATCTTAAACTTCTTATATAAGATTCTATGTTGCTTTTTGTTAATTGGTAGTGGAAGTGGTGTCCCTTATATATACATGAGATCGTAATATGATAATTTGGACTTTTAGTGGGTCCAATTCTTCATTGTCAGGTTTTTTTTTTTCTTTTTGGTTGATTGTTTTTAGATCATTATTTTTAGCCCTTTTGCTTGATTATAACTAATATTTCTTTGGGTAGAAGTGCTGGTAGTCGTCTTGGGTCCATTTGAAATTCATGGCCTATGAAGGAAGCTTTTGGTTACAACTTACAGGTTGATATACATGCTACCTCTTTGACCAATTTGGAAAAATTCCTTGAACAAGTTGTGTGTGATAGTAGATTAAAGAGGGATGCAATGAAGTTATGCCTAGCTGCAGAAAGATAATGTAATGTCCGATGGGATGGAAACTCTATGTTTTAGTCTTAATATAGATTATTTTAGTTACTAGGCTGTTGCGTGCAACACTTGAATGCTAGTGTTTTGGTGGAGGGCGTATTTCTCATGAAACTTGGAAGTTATCACTCTGTGGATATCATTGGAGGTTGATATGTTAATCTTGAGTGCACATTATTCTATGTGGATGAATAGGGTATTGTGTACCACGGTAGATCGTGGTTCTGAAGATGTGCTCTTTGAGTATTTAATCTTGGCAGCAGAAGTGGGTGGAAGGATATTTTTCAACTTGTTTCAAAGTGTCACTTTATGGACGACGTTGTTACTTGATCTGTTGATTTTGAATGCATGCTATTCTGAGATGAATTGGATACCTTGAACCTTTGTAGAATCAAGATCTGCGGTTTTGGTATGTAATTCAGGAGACTATAAATTGCATTTTTACCAATACAGAAATTCCTGAGAATGAATTCTTATCTCTCAAGTGATAAGGACATTCCATTGGAGGATAGTGAGAAGGATCTCATGCTCTAGAAGTAAATTGTCTAGAGTATTCATGAGTTGCCTTTTGTCTGCTCGTATTAGCTCTTATTTCTTGATGTCTGCTGTTGAAATATATGAAGTACGGTTGCTTGCAAATTTTAGTGGTTTTGGTTTTAGGTAACTGGTGTTCTCCTTGCTAGCTACTCTTAAGGGAGAATCATCTGTCTTAAATTTACTGTAAAGTGCCTTTGTGCATCCATTATGCCTTGGTAACCATAGTTATATGGTTGTGTCTGAAGCTTGGAGGTGCAAGTGTTATAGGGAATTTACAAACTGGCATGGTGTGTGTGAGCAGGGATTTGTTTGGGTTTCTTTTTTGGAATAGTTTTTATATTATTTTCCTTTTTGGAAGATATGACATGGAAAACTGGTGTGAGAGTTTTTTTTTTTTTTCTTTTGGTTCTTATGGTCTTTTGAGAATGTGCTGAAGAGCAAGACCCTAAAGGCTTCTGACTGTTAATGGATTTTGGCTCGAGGTATCTTGGATGGAGAAAGTATTAATCTTTGATACAGTCCACAGAACTACATATAATTTCTTCTGATGGTGAAAGTTATAAAAATGGGCTCAGCCATGAAGAGTGGGCCAATATAAACATTTGTCTGTGCAGTGTTACTACTCATCCTGAGTTTTAGTTAACATTTTCTTGTAAGTTTATCAGAATTAAAAGAAAGTTTAGCTCATCAAAAATGAACCTTAGTGTTCAACTAGTTTTTCCACTTTTTAGGTGATTTATGATAGGGTTTGATCACATTCTATAATTGAGGGATTTGTAGTATTAAGCTGATGGAGTGTGTGGTATATATGAGGTAGAACATGTTTTACATAGAGAAAAGGGTTTAGGATATTAGTCCATTATCGGATGCGCTTTGCCAAAAATGTCCCAGTGCCATGGGAATATCCTTTGAAGCACACATAACAATTGAATACAAAAATCCCAGCGCCTTGATTGGATGATGGATTTCAAAATTCGCCCTTTGATTAAATCTCATACCCCATCATCTGCAGTTATATACCATGTCCATAGCATCATCTGCAGTTTGTTCTGGTGCAACTCTTCAGCTCTGCTATCATTTTTTGTCCTGCAAAGTTATCAGTGGTCAAGATATTCCAGCCACCTACATGATTACAAGTGGCTCCGTTATGCATTGAAAATATCTGAAGGATGATGGGCAGGCCATGTGGAAGAGGCTCACCACTGATCTGTACTTACGTAGGCAAGTTTTCTGTCTTTGTTGTATGAGCTCCATGGATCTTCAATTTGATGTTCATTTTTAAGTTGAACTTTCCTGACATGCTGTCTTAATGTTTCCTATCTCTTAATTTGGCATTTTCTGCTTCATATAGATAGACCTTTATGCTAATGCTCACATCAAAGCTCATTACTAGTATTGATTTATTGCTGTAGTCAATGATTAGTATTTTACTTTTTGGTTTTTTTTACAAAGCTCCTGTGGGATTAAGTGGTTGCGCCTAGTAACATTGTCATTGCAAGAATTTCTTGAGCCTTGTTTTTGTACTTGTATTGCAATTTGTACCTCATATTTGTTTAATTAGGTCTCAGGTTGATCTATATATAGGTAAACAAGTAGATATGCGTTTGTCATTTACCAAGGATTTGGATGAGGATAAGGTCCTGCAAACAAAATTTCAAAGGGTAATAATCATTCTATCAGGCTCTTGTTTGTACCAGTTCGTGGTGAAACGTACCATTGCTTAATGTGCCAGGCTTAGAAATCTTGGATTGGCAGTGAAAACGTCTTATTCTGAGTGCTCAAGGATGATAGAACCAATTTCCATTGCTTAATGTGCCAGAATTAGTAATCTGGGATTAGCAGTAGGAAAAATCTTATTCTGAGTTCTCAAGGATGATAGAAGATGTTAGGTTTGACCCATTTGGTTGGATAACTCTAGATCTATATGATTTACTTGAAAGTAGACACTTCACAATTAAATATTCGTGAAAATTTGGTGCAGAATTTATATATCGTGTAGAAGGGAAGACAAATGGTGTCACTGCTGAGGATGGGTGTTTCACCATTTTAGTGGGAAGGAGTTTGCAAAGCAACAATCTTTTAGTTTATCTAAGAATGACTTGAGTCGCTTCCTTTAATGGTTCTCTAATTAGATAAGATATTTTGAATGTCATGGAGCACTCATATGGAGAACATCTGTTGGGAGTGATGAATCATTTCACAGAAGCTAAATTTTTGTTGGCTCCATGAAATTATTTTGATGCTAGGCTGTTAGAGAAGTGAAAATTTTGTGTTCTATTTCTAACTACATATTGCTATATTATTTTTTAGTTAATGAGATCAAGGTATAAATCATTTTGTTTTTATAGCTTATTGATAGGAGAAAGTACTTGTATCCATATATACTGATCTCATCCAACAATAGTTTCCCTATTTTTCGATTTTCTTTCCTGCATTGTGATAACAATTGGAAGAGAAATAGTTCTGTTTACGTAAATTTGTACTTGAGCATTGAGCTAGCTTGAACAAAGTTGCTGTTGCATTCCTTCATGCAATTGAAGGTATTTGAAGAGTCAAATTGTGGCTGGCCACAAATTGTTAATTATGGTCATCTTATTAGTAAGATGCTTGTGTGATTGTGAAAGTGGGGACAGGAATAGCCCGGGTTGCTGCATTGCTTGCAAGTTTTTTATACCAGTTAATAAAAAATGTGTTGTTTCATTTAGATCGCTTTGATGGTAAATAAAAAATTGTTGCTTGTTTACCACACATAGAAAGAAGCTTGTTACAGTGTATTCAATAAATTTCCTTATAGTTGAAATTGATATTTCAATTTCTAGATTCCTCCTAATTTATTGTTTTAATGTTTGCAGATGGGAAGCTGTTATACTTCATGCAGAAAGGTAAAGAAAGAAGATCAGGTATATCTTAAATGAGATTGAGGAAATATTTACATGTGCTTCCAGACGAATTGGAAGGAGGAAAAGGATAACTCTGTCTGCATGTGTGTGTTCATTGGTCTACATGCATTACAATCTTAAAGGAGATGCATGGAACTTTGTTGTATGATTTTGTTTACTTTTTCCGTGCAGTGAGAGATGGGGAGGGGATATTGGAATTCATAGGCTACACAATGACAGCCAGCACTTTCAGTTCTGTAGCCTATGGCCTCCTTCCCCATTCCTTTTTGGGGTCTCCTGCAATCTCTAGTGATGGCAGGACTAGATCGCAATTCCTTGGTATGATCAAGCATGGACATTGTCATATAAGCTTGTTTCACAGCCAGCATTGCCATCAATGTTTTATAGTCTTAGTTATCTCTGGTTAGGTGGAATGTCCAACTAGCCTAGAACTTGCTAACATCTCCTAACCTTCTTTTCTCCTTTTGGGTGGTTCATTTGTGAAACAATCTTTGAGAAGGATCTTTCTATTTTGAAAGAGAAAGCTTTGCCCACCACTGATTACTAACAACTACCAAGCACCAGATTATATGCCTGCACTAACTAATTGTATTTGTTCTACACTCTGGAATGATACTGTGTTATGTTTGTGAAATATTAATGTAGGTGATAGCTATTATGATTTTCCCATTTTAAGCAAGCATGCGTGTTTGAGTAACAGATAAGATGTCTTGCTCCAGGATTAGCACTGGAAGTAGTGAAGTGCATTGTGTCATGCATAATCTTTCTATGTCAAATATTGATGCCACAGAGCCCCCTAGCCTGGTGAATTGAGGTGTGGTGTCATGTAGACACTCTAGTTTTGCCACTTTTGATTGCTCAAGCTGATGCAATGCTGTAACTAGAAGACATTTTACCTCTTGGCTCTCTGGATTAATATTGAGATGGTCTTGTAACAATAGGCAATATATATTTCTTGTCTATTTGAAAATGATGCTGGTTATGGGATTTTAGTTTTTAAAATTAAAGAAAAAAGTCTATAATCCTACATTTATGGTTTTGATTTTTCTAGCTTGTTTATTGTGTGTTAATTCCTTTTTGACTTTTGAGGTCTGGTGTAAGGCTTTAAGCAATGAAAATTTGTAGCCAACAGTTTATGTGTATCCTCCTGTTTAGTTAGGAGATAAAATTAATTATTAAAAAAGGTATTGTTTGTAAAATAGAATATACAAATGAATTTGAAAAAATAAAAAAACAATCATGTAAAATTTGGGTCAGATTTATAATATTTAAAAAAAGAAAGGATGGCAAACGTAGGTTCGGCTATTCCTGATCATAAGATCGGGTAATTTTGTACTCGGTAGTTAACTCACTATTGATTTGGCTTTATCGAGCACTAGATTTGTTCACTCACTCGCAGCCTGAAAAACGCTAATGATCTGGAGGACGTATTCCTCTTTTCCGTTTCTTAATTGCTTAAACTTAAAAGATTAAGACCAGCGTCTACCTCACTCGGGAAATGCTTGGCTTAACACATCTCTTTAAGCTTTCGTTAGGTGATAAACGTGGAAGTGGGGGCCGTCACATTTGGGAAAAGGAGAAAAGTGAGGGAAGCACAACCATGGTGGTAAATAGTTGGTAACAATGAATATTCAGAACGTTCAATTTGACAAAAAGGCCTTCAACGAGGAAACCAAGAAACGATGCACATAAATTTTTTACTTGATCATATGCACCGTTATATTTCCCTCTTCTCCTAAAAATAAAAAATAAAAAGTGACTAAGAATGTATTGACAGTCTCTGCTGACAAAGAATTAGAGCTATGCATGGAGTTCGGCTCGCCTGAATCAGGTAGCGGCACCCCAAGCAGCAGTGGGGCTGAAGCAATTGTTGAGCCCAAGTAAAACAAGCTCTTGGCCATTTTAATGGAGGCACTGCCCCTCGGCTTTCAAAACTGCCCTTACTAGAAAGGAGCCCAACTCGTCGGTCACCAACTTCAGTGTTTGAAAATAAAACTCGGAAACACTGTTGTGATGTTCCTAGCACATGAACAAAGCTAGACAAGGGAAAAAGGTCAAATGAGGATAGAAAATCTCTTGAAATTATTAAAGAAAAACATGATTTTGTTAACAAATTCCAAGTGCTGGATTAATTAACAATGCACCAGAAACAAGCCATTCGTATGGGACACATCAATTTTATTTTAGTAGAAAGAGTCAAAGACCCGCAGTGTCAAGATTAGTGAAAAAAGCATCCCAATTATAACTCAAGTATTACACATGGTCAAGTTGAGAATGAATAAAGGCACAAACGGAATAGACACAGAATTCGAAAAGAGTTGAGGAGATAACTTATAATTATAAAAATTACCCTATCCAGAATAAGATTCTGCCCTGCTTGATTTCTTAAGAGTGCCAATCGAAGCTCTTCCTTCAAATAATAAAAAGTAAAATTAAAAATAATAAGAAAATGTGTTGATTCAATTTCAACTTTGGTAATGCTTAAAAGAATTAATCTTAGAAAAACAAAAGTAATATTTTAACCTTATGAATGAGGCCATCATCAATAATTGAGCAGCTCAGCTTCTTATACAGTTCGTGCAATGCTTCCACTTCGTTTGCACTGAGTGTGAAGTTTTAAATCAATCAAACGAAAATTAAGTTCGGAAAAACAGGTAGATAAATATATTTACTAAATAATCGGAAATGATAATATATGCTAATTCATAGACGAGGAGAGTTGTCCAAGAGTCAAGCGATGTTGTGGAAGGAGCAGCGGAGTAGTCGTGGAGTTTGATGAAGATGGAAGTAAGAAGCTAAGCTGAAGATGAGAGTTTCGATCGGTTCGGTAATTGGTACGAACTTGGTGCATGGTATCATGAATTACGTTTTTTCACGTAAGTATACAATAGTTCGTGCAATGCTTGAATAGATGCTCTCACGCAAGTTAATCAATACTCAGTTATTTCTTATCAAACATCAATAATAACAATAAATCAAACTAAGACAATGCACATCAAAATCATAGAACATATCAAATGTCATATATGCAATTACTGAGCTATAAAAAAAATATTTTATTAATATGAAAATGAGTACAAAAAGATTAAGACACGCCATCTTCGGGTCATTACAATGTTTATAATATGAAAATAGGGGTAGTCTTAGATGATTCGCTATAAACATAACTTTACTAGTGAAACAACCCAACAATACGTCGACTACTCACACCTTATAAAGAGTTTACGAGATTTTACATGTATTCTACTAATAACCATTACAACACTTAATATTAGGACATTTTTTTCTTAAAACCCTAATAAGTATTTTTAAATATATCACCACGAGTTATTACAATGTTTGAAATGGAACATTTCCCTTACAAGTACAAAAGATTTAATCTTTAAATAACTCTACCTTATCATAGTTCGATACAAGGTTGACTCATGACAAATAGCCTCTCCTCCATTAATAATTGTTACAAATATGTTTTTAAAAATTTTAATTTTATTTTTATGAACTAAATTTAATGTATTAATTTAATTTTCATTAATAATGTATATATAATTTAATTTTAAATTTATTTTAATCGAATATGTAACAAGTAGCATCTATTCTAATACGTTTTCCAATAGAAATTTTAAAATTTAATTGGATATTTGCAAGTTTTGAATACCATATTAAATAATCGAGTTTAGATTAAGATACTTAAGAAATAGTCCGTACCATATTCGTTGATACCTCTATACATAATTTAAATTCATCACTAAGTAGGGATATGAAAAATCTATAAATTTTCAAAATAATAAAACAAAGTAACTTTTCTTGAATTCTATCAAATAATTCAATATAAATTTTAAATTTGATTTTTTTTTATAAATTTAAATGGACAAACGCAGCTTTAGAGGAAACTAACTTTATCTTAAATCAAATTAAGAGTAATTTCATATGGTCTGAAAAACATTTACTTTTTTTTTTTTTATAAGCCATAAGAAGAAAGAAATTTACTTACGAAAATGCTTTTATAATTGTGTTGTATAAGTTTATATAGAGCCACTATAACATTCTTAATTCTAATAGTATTGAATAATTTATAAATTTATATTATAATATTTCTAGTTTTTTTTTTTAGTTCAGAAGCTTTATACTTTACAAATATTTCTACATATATATATATAATTATTATTTAAAATAAATAAATAAAATATTGGCACACAACGTAACATGGTAGCAAATATTCATCCTTACAAGTTTTAGTTTCCCAAAATCAAGAAGAACCTAGTAGATAGAAATTTAAAGCCAATATTATTTTTCTTTTTTTTTCCTTGAACAATCATGGCCTTGGAAGATTTATTATTGAAAGGGTTATTTCATCTAATTTGAAAAAAAAAATAGACAAATATTGTCATATAATAATAGCTTCAGACAAAAATAACAAGAATTAATTTGATAAGAAGAGAATAATGTTTGTTGTGAAAATAGTAAATTTATCTCAAATTACATAAATTTACGATAACATAAAAATTTACGCGATTTAATTTTTTAATAATTGAAATTTAGGGGCACGACAAAACCAAAAAGAATTAAAACCTAACAAAATATGAATGATATAAATTTTATATATTAATTATCTAGCTATTTTCCAAGTTGTGAAGTGATCCTGTTGAACCAAGAACTAAGTATAAAACAAAATAACTAAAAAGAAACTTAATCCAACGTTTTTAACTTTTCCCATCTGGACAAGCAGAAGCCAATGTTTATCATAACACAAACCCAATCACTCGAATGCCCACTGGTTCTCCCTCCTAATCTCCTCTTCTTCCTCAGGGGTGAAATCATTCTCAATGTTGAAGGTCTTGCGAATCTCCTCAGGCGTCTTTCCCTTTATCATGTCAGCAACGGTTTGGCAAATCAAGTCCAACAAGCTCTCGATGTTCAAATAGTTGGCAGCCAAGATGAGGTGATAGAGGATATTTTGGTCAACCTTGACAAAATCAGCATCCCACGCCTTTAGTTCATCCTCGCCCATCTTTCCCTTGTCCACGTGCTTCTTGCAGTACTCGAGGACCATGGTCAAGATCTCGCTGGTGACGTTGGGGACAGGGATCTCGTTGTCCGCGCAATCGTCTTCGATCATGTGCTTGATCGTCTGCAACTCAACCGCCACCGCTTCCTCCACCTCGAACGTCTCTCCGTCGGAGCTCCTCAACGTTATCTTCTTCGAAGTCGACGCCATTGCTTCTTCTAAAATTCTCACACTGCTAACACGAACCCGAGAGAGGTAACAAAATTCTTAAATATCTCTGATACACTATTAGGACAAAAGAAATCTTATATTCTAAAATTGTATGTATTACAAAAGCGAATGAGGTATATATATATATATATATATATATATATATATATAAGCTTAATCGTAATCATAATCTAATTTTAAGTAACTAATCCTAAGTATAATCTAATTTTAAGTAACTAATATTATTATAGTATAATTCTAATTAAGTTTTGTAGTCTAATTAAATAATAATATTGTACAATAACACCAACTAGAAAATTTATATAATTATCTTAATATAAAGAATAGATAATTAAATTTTAATTAACACTTGAGCATTTGACTTATTATTAGTAAGAGTAAAATCTTCTTCTCAAAAAGAATAAAGTTCAAATCTCCCTTTTTTAAATAAAAAAAAACTAAATTTTAATTAATTAATTATTTTTTATTTCAATAAATAATAATAATTCGATAACAAAACCATGCATGTTAAGGTGTTGACAACAAAGATTTACTTGTTCTTTCTTAGTAACTCCTGGAATCTCATCAATCAAAACAAATGTTCCATAACTAAAAGCTCGTAGGCTTTTAAGCCAATGTTGGATTTTTACCGAATCTAGGCACAAAGAGGTTTTAATACCTGACTTTTATTGCTACGAGTTTGTGTCTTGAGGCAGAGATGAGGTGAGTAGCTCACGCCACATACAGGAACCTTCACTTGTATGATTTTCGAGGTAGTCTTCCTACCAAAGTTGATCTTGTAAAAACCTCTTCTATGCCATAATTTGCTGGTGTGACTTCTCTTGCTCGATGTTCCTTCACCAAATTCTTTTGAAGTCTTCCCATGTGATGGGATCCAATAGTTTTAATGTCATTTTTAATCATTTTACTTGCTGGTAAACAGGGTTGTAGGTAGAAGAAGATAATCAGCTTCCTAAGCTTATTGATAGACACAACTTAGGAGATATGCTACAAGCCACAATCTTGAAGGACTTTGCTTCTGTACTGCCTTATTGCAGAGGGAAAACTAATGGTAGAGAATGGCATTGATAATTTACTTTGACCTTTCAAAATCAAGCAGGGCCTAATGGATTCTATTAGCCCAATATATAAAATATATAAATAATGTATAGAATTTTGCGGATGTAATAAGCTTCATGTTCTTTAACCTTTTGTTTGCATCCAAATAACCAATAAAACTGTAAAAATGATCATAGAAGAAGATTAACATTTTAATGTAAGTAACTTAAAAGAAAGTTTTAATTTGGTATATATATGGAAGGGTAAAATACACTAACGCTCTTAAGTTTTAACCATAAGTCCACATGAGTATATTAGTTTTAAAAATATATAATTTGTCTTAAAATAATATTTTTCATTGAATATATAAATCTAGCCATTTTTTTTAAATAACTACTTAATATATAAGCCCAATTGTAATCGATCGTTAATGTTTCATTAATTTAATGATATAGTAATATTAAAAAAATAATTTTATTTTTCATTAATTTTAAAAATTATTAAATTATAATATTTATAAAAAAAAACTTATACCCTACCTCTCATTGACCTCTCATCCTACAATAGATCGTGCTCCTTTGGATGGGTGCTCCCCAAGGACAACCGGTCTTGGTGCTTCCATGAGTTAACGGCCAGGGTAAAAGAGCATCATCGATTGGCTTGAAAGAAAGAAAAATAGTGAAAAAAGAAAAAAAGTATTTTAGATATTTTACTTTTAAATGTTAACGGCATTCATACATTTATGGTAGAATATTCATTTTGAAAATTAATAAATTTATATGTAATTATAATAAAAAATTAAGAGAGTTAATGTATTTTATCCTGAATTGTAAACATAAGTGAAACTATTTACGATTAGTTAAGATTTGATACATTATAAATTTGAGAGGTTATAAGAAAATAAATTTAAAATATTTATATGTATATGTATTATAAAGAAATATCTTTAAGTATACGTAACATAAGTGAAACATTAAATTATTTATGAAATTGATCTCTTTGAGAAAGAATTTTCATCTACTTCTTTGGAGCCTTGTTTAAAATAGATTAGTGGAACAAGTTTTTGTTGAACCAATTTTACTTGGAATGAGAAACAAGATTGATAAATTTTCGTAAAAGTAGGACGAGTAATTAATTAAAGACAAATATTATCGTGATAATAATAAATAATTGTTGTCTTATTTTTCTCCTTTTGCTTGCGTTTCAATCTTTACAACAAATTAAAGGTTCCCAAAGGTTCCTTTAGGATTTGGAGCCCATAAAAGGACAGGACGGTAGTACACGGCTCGTTACTATGAGAGTTAGAATTTAAGTCCTGTTGAGCTTAAATAATATTTCCATAACTAAGTAGTGAAAACGGGAGGCAGCATTTTCGATCGTCTTCCCTTCACGGGGGATTTCGTGTCAGGAAAATGCCCATCGCCATCGGCAACATCTTCAGTCAAACCATCCACCGTCACGTTAACAGGGTAAGTGACTAGGTGCACTGCTTCCATGTCCACAATTTCTTCGTCATTGGCATAAATTTGCCACATTTGGTCACCCAGTGAACGCACTTTCTGTACACATTCCAGGCCCTGTGGCTCCAGGAATAGGTCATCGGCAAGTCCGGTGTGCTCGTACCATAGCGACATTCGATAGGCATGGATATCTCTGGGAGTTGGGGAATTATTGCTTTCAGGATTTTCTGGCAGCTGGTAGCATCCTATTGCAATTTCTGTGTCTCGTCGCCCGTCCATGGATCTTTGGTTTACGTTCGCAGATCCTATTAGAATGTACAAATCATCCACTGAAAGTAGCAGCAACAAACACCGTTAATCGTGAATCACGATTGGCATTACCTTGTTATTTGCATCAATATTTTAAGAAGAATCTAACTCATGAAATGGCTTAAATATTTGACAATTTTATCAAATGGAAAAGTTAATGAATGGGGCATTACCTATCATGACCTTGGAGTGGACATACACCATGAACCTCCTATGCTTTTGGGCATTCCAGTATTGTGTTGAAGGTTGAGGGGAATAAGGAGGAACGAGCTCTTCTTTGCTCTGTGTTTCCCTGTTTGCAAGACAGAAGAAGTTAAGGTAGTCTCTCGGGTGCCCTGGCTGGCCGCTTTCCTTTATGGCTTCTCCAATCAATTTGTACATCATTGACATTGTTTCTCTAGTCCAGTGCAATATATCCTGAACTGGTTCACTGTCAGGTACTCCTTCAGGCCACATTGGTATCAAAATATACACCGCAAACCTCTCCTTTGCTTTGATTTTGCTTGCCACCTTAAGTGCAATCTCCACGGGAATCAAATTTCTACAGCCAGAGTGCTTATCTTTATCCCATAAATGGCATCCCCCAACGAAATATTGGTTTTCAATGTATATGAACCTCTCCGCCCGCCTTATTGCTTCCACGTAAGCTTCATGGATGCTTTGCTCAACAGTTAAGTTTTTAGACAACTGGCTAACCGAGACATGGTCAATTGATCTAAATACTTGTACCTTCCAATTCCTGTCGTTGGAAATGCTTGAAGCAAAAGGCTGGCGTATGAGATTCGGTATGGAGCTTGTAGGCAATAACAAAGAAGGGTCACATTGCTTCGTCCATCTTTGCTCAAAATTGGCCAGCACATCCCAAGCAGCTTCCCCAGTTATACAGGCATGAGCATCGTGCCATGGTTCCCTTGGTCCTCCTTTGTGAAGGCTGGCTCCGGATATATTTGTTTGATAGAAATCAAAACAATGAGATTCCGTATTAAGTGTGCGAAACAAGGAATGTTGCTCTGTATCATACCGGCCATCGCAAAGATCTACTCCACCAACAAAGCTCATAATTTCCCTATCGTTTACTGAAGAAGTGCTATATGTTCTAGCATCAACAGTTATAGTCTTTTGATGGTGAGCAAAGAGTGTTGGGAACTTATGGTGCAATCTTGGGCATAACTTACATATGACTTTGGTGTGTTTGAAGTACGCAAAAGCATCTTCATCGTGTGTTCTCATCACTCCTTTGTTCTTGATAAATGGTAAGGAAGTTTCATCATTCCAAAGCATAACTCTTACTGCAACACCTTCTTCAGCTTTTCGTTTCAACAATTCACCAAGCTTTATTCCTTTTGCATGTGGAATATTAGTTTGAGGATCTCGGACCTGTTTCAAAGAGAAAACAGATTAGAGAGTAAGAGGAAAGGATTAATTTTGATGGATCATTGTGGCAATATGTTTCATTTACCAGAACCATCTTTGGATTGAAAGACCAGCCTGCAATGTAAATTACATGTTTTGCACCCTCAATGGCCTTGTATACATCCTCCCATAATTTTCTAGGAGTACCACAGAGAGAAAACGGAGGCCGAAATGCAGAGCTATGATGTGCATCTTGATAGAGCATGACATGGCAATTGGACCGTTGAGGAAATGTAGCATTTCTAAGACCGTGGAATCCTCCATATTTAAGTACTTCACCCCAGGTTGGTTCAAACTCTGCTGGTTTGAACCACAACATGAACCTTAGCTTGAGTTCTGGGTTCCTTTTACCATTTTCCATTTGGAGAGGAAAGAACCCGTTGATCAAACTAGCTTCATTTAGTATTTGTCCTGCCTGGATACAGAATTTTCCTAAGATTGAGCACTTGGTTTTCATTGTAATGGTGATGGTTGAATCAGGTGGATGAGCACAGAGAATTTGGAAGGTTTGGTTCCAAACACGATCACGCTCATGGCTTGTCTTTGCTACCTTCTTATTGTCCAGCTTGATGGTCACATAGGTTGGCTTTCCATTTGCAAGTACACACTACAAAACGCATATCAGAATTGCGAAGAAGGAAGAGAAAAAACATGTCAGTATAGCTTCACAAAAGCCTTCAGGTATATAATTGGAAGTTGATATCCTAAGATTTGATCTCGAGATTTCAAGTCTCTCAAGCAAGGGAGATATTAACTCAACCTTAAGAGTGAGAATAACTTCACCACTTGTCACGTGCTATAGTAATCGCGATAAACCCACTACTAATTTCTCATCGAAAAATCTATTTACAGAATTTGCCAATACACTGCAATAAAAAATTAGCACTTACATTCAATGGAAATGGAGGTATATAAGGTGTTGCGTCAAAAATTGTGGCTTCAAGTGTTCCATGGAGGAACTTTTGTTTTCCCTCCATTTCTCAGAACCTTCAAATAGCTATCAAAGAGACAAAGAGACAGGCAGAGAGAAGCTAATTAAATGGTGAGTTTTGTTTTGACATGAAATAAAATTTGTCATATCATCCTCGAGTATTTAAAGGTAGGTGAGGCTGAAGTTGCTATTGAAGAAGCAATGGTAACTTGGAATGCAATTGAATGGGGTTGCCGCCTTGGAAAAACTTGTGAAATTCTCCATTCTTAATCTTAGCTGCAATCACCAAGTCTTTGACAAGTTTTTCACTTGAAGTTGAAGTTCCTTAAAATCAAATCACACTTTTCCCTGCCACAAAAAAGATTGGAACCTTTAGTAGATAGATTACATCTGTTTGAGATCACCCAAGAAACTTGAGGCCACTACATAGATTCAGGCTGACCTGATGATATTATCAAATTTGACAATTTGCGGTAGGTATTTATCTTGTCCATAAATATGGTGTTCTCAGGTTTATATGTGGGAATTGAAATTATGCTGTTTCTCGCCTTTTTGGCTTGGAAAGTTCAATTGCAATTTTTAGACAGCTAATGAATTCATTAATTAGTCAAACACCTTAATCCATTTTGTCCAATTAATTTGAATGAGAAAAGTGAGACCTACTGAAAAATTGGAGGTAAAATAATTTTTTTTTTTGTCTGCTACTTATCCATATAAATAAGTTGGAGGTAAAATAAATTTATACCAACTCACTGTGGGGGTTACTAGCACTTCCTCTGAAGATATAAATCAGTCTTAAAGCATAACTCTCAGCTATAATTATTAGCTTCAACAATTGCAAAAGTGACCTAAATGATTCCATTCATCTGATACTGATAAGCCAAGCTAGCATCTGAATTACAAAACATATGCTATCAAACATTTGTCACATAAACTGACATTCACAAAAATTTGTCCTAACAACAACGTGTTGATCTGCAAAATCTTCCTTCCGACATGCCGATGGCATTTTCTGTTTAATTTGAATCAATATTCCAAAATCTTCCAGCCAATGTGTCACTCTTTCTCACCCACGTGTCAAAACTTGATTGGTTGGTTACAAAAAAGGGTCTTCTAGAGTCCACGTGCGCAGACACTGTGATTCCGGATTTAGCAAAGACACCCGCAAAGGAAGGGAAAAAGCTTGTACAACTTTGCCAGAGCTACAAACATGACACGTGGACGAAGTGGCCGGCCTCGTTGGTAACTTGCCGTCGCTTTACAATTGCCGTCCCCACAACGTTTTGGTGTGGTCTTATCCGCACACGACTCCAACTTATCCTCCTTTGAAGGGTAGTTGGATGTGTCGGCTTCTTAATATTGTAATAAAATAAAAACATTACTACTAAAAAAATATCTAACAAAGTTGTTTAATATCCAAAACTCAGACATGTTACCATGTAGCTCAAGTCCATCATCACCCATAATCTTACAAAATCTAGACCGTTGGACCAAAATATAGTACACTGATTCGCTGGCCAGTGATTCCATCTCACTGAAACAATATGCTCCTAATTAATATTCAGTAGAATGTTCTTCAGAACTGATGTAATTAAGAATAGGGAAGATCTTTTTAAACGATTCAAATATGTTGATAAACTTTCTACCTTCATCTTTAAGAGATAATTAGGAATTTCACTAAGACTATATAATAAGGATGTATATATATAAATATGTCATTAATGTTTTTCTCCTTTTATATATTACCAATGTTTGATACTCAAATTAAGGATAAAAAACGTACATTATTAAATGTACTAACAAACAAATTTGAATTGGCTGGATCCATTTCTTTTATGGAGAAATTAAGAATTACGGCAGGCCCATCCTACATCAACAAATATCTATATATATTAAAAATGAATTTGTTAACAAAAGAAGATATCCAAGAGAGTTACGTTAATGCAAACGTGGCATAATTTGATAGGTCAGAAAAAATGAAATAAAAACCAGCAAATATCTAAATAGTTATGAACCGTGAGATGTGTATGGTAAAGCAATGGACCTCGCAATCACATTATAAACCCACCCATCCCTTCTTCATCATTACTTTATTCCTTAACCCCCGTCTCCCCCACGTTTCCATCGTTTCCTTCACAGTCGCGATCTTCTTCCCCAGAAAAAAGGTCAAACCTTCAAACTTCCAGCCCAAAAACATGACAACCTACGGCACAATCCCGACATCCTCATCGCCAGGACCCTCGACGAACCTCGAATACCTATCCCGAGCCAAGGAACGGATCAAAGAAGGCCTCGGAACTCGACGTCCATGGAAACTCATGTTCAACATCCGCTCCATCAACTTCCCCGGGAACCTCTCCGAAGCCATTTCCAGAGTGAGAACTAACGTAGCTTACTTCCGCATGAACTACGCCATTATCGTGCTATTGGTACTTTTTCTTAGCCTTTTATGGCACCCCATCTCCCTCATAGTCTTCGTAGTCATGATGGCCGCTTGGCTGTTCTTGTACTTTTTGCGCGATGAACCCATAGTTGTTTTCAGCCGTACGATCGACGATCGTGTGGTGCTGATCGTGTTGGGCGTTTTGACCATTGTGTTCTTGCTGTTGACTCATGCCACGCTTAATATTTTGGTGTCTCTTTTGATCGGTGTGGTTATCGTTCTGGTCCACTCTACCCTGAGGAGGACTGATGATTTGTATGATGAAGAATCTGCTGCCTTGATGACTGGAACTGGACCTTCATCTTCTTCATAATTGTGGGTTTCTTTTTTTTTTTGGGGGGGGGGGTTTAATTTGAGTTATTGGTCTCAGTATGATCTCAATTTTTTTGTTTGTTTGTTTGTTTCTAAGTGATCTTTAATTTAATATTGGGGTTAATTTCTTCTTTTAACATTTTTAAGTGCCAAAGATGTTTTGGTTTGATCCCTTAAATCATATAATTGAATTGCAGTTTGCAAGTGGTAGTTCTGAATGGTGTGTAGAGGAATCTGTTGCTCAGATCATCTGATCTTTTTTCTGACGATTTTCTTTCTTTTTTGTTTGGTAATTGAGAGTTTTGTTTCTTCCGGTACTGTGTAATGAGATATGCACCAGCCCAAGCTAGCCATTGTTCTCAGTGAACAGTTGATAATCTTTGGCTAGGTGACTGTATATTGAAACAGTCTGGTATATTGTTCTTGATGGTTGATTTGGATTTTTTCCTGTTTTTGGCTATAATATGGCCTTTCAGTTTCACTCTTTCCATTTTAAGTGGTTTTTCCTTTTTCTTCTATTTTGGTTTTGAATGGTTTCATTTTTGTAGTTCATTTTGAGGAAATGAACTTAGGGAGACTGATGCACTGGCCACTGGGTACATTTTGTCCAGTAAGTTGTGGGCCTTGTGGCCCTGGTGTATAACTAAACCAAGATTCTAGATTAAATAATTGAAGAAGAAAAGGATAACATAATTCATACAATTCACTAGCTGATGATGATGGGTCCTCATGATTAATGGACTGCTTCAATGTCATTGACATTGCTTTATACCGAAAAGTAAAGGCACATGGATATGGTGCGGTAGTCACTAGTCAACAGAGGGAGGGGGACACACTTCTGCTGCAAGATTGAAGGCTTTTGGCATGTGACCGTGGAAGCCATATGTAAGAGCCAAATCTTCATTTGTCAACAAATAGTTTGGGATAATCTTAGCTTTTTCTCCAATGGGTGGAATAATGTCATATTGCTAAGATCCATGATTTGAAAAACCCAATTTAATTTGTTGTTTAACCAATTCTTTTGAATGATCCCAAAAATATAAGGAAAAACGAAGTTAGTCTCACAAAGTGGAAACAAGAGAATCCTATGCCTAGCATCAAGCTGGCCAGCATAATGTTTGCAAAAAGAGGGGAGTTAGTTTAAAATACTTTGCAATGGAGTTTAAGTCATGGGAGTTTCTAGAGATAAAAGTAGGTGCTAAAGGTGAATGTCTCTCTGCATCCATCCAAAGTAATTAGTGGTAAGGGCAATCATGTCCTCCATGTGGATCTCGTGTGAGAGCTATAACTAAGATACCAACTATAATTACAAAATTAATATCGTATTGTTATACTCGAGAAAAAATTTTATTATAGAACTTTTGAACCTAAAAATAAAGACAAAAGCTAAGTGAAGTATAGACATAAATTATTACCCAAAAATGTAGAGACAAGAAATTAAATATAAGCTCATTATGGTATGAATACCAAATGAATGAAATTAAACATAAATCAGGAAGAAGTTAATTAAATATGTTCATTTTTCTAGTCGATATTCTTTTTCGTTTTGGATTAGTATCAATATTCAAGTATAGAAAACAATAAAGATAAATCAAAATCCTAAAAACTATTTGAAAATATGAATTTGGTGTCGTTAACCTTTCTATTTAGTTCGATCGAATCCTTAACAGCATACTTTTATTTGAAACTAATCTTATACTGCAATGTTTGGTATAGGGAATAGTATTCTCCCTCTATTTGATTGACAATTTGACAAGAAATAGTAATTCCCCCACTTTACCTATTCCTCTAAATTAATAAAAAGTCTTCATAATCTTATACTATACTCAAACAATTGACTTATTGATTACCACATAGTCTCCCTTTCAAAAGAATAAACTTCAAACCCCTTTTTCCCAAATTAAAAAAAAAAAAAAACTACCCCTAACCCCTTTGAATTAGCTATTCCATGTTTGATGGAATAGTTTCAAAAATTATTAAAACTAAATTATCTCTCATAAGTTTAGAAATTTACAATCCTACCCATATTAATATTTGTAAATGAAATATTAATATTTTAAAATATTAATAATTAAAATATAAATAAAATATTAATATTAAAATGTTCAATCAATAATATTTTAAATAAATTGTAAATTATTAATATTTAAATAATAAAATAAAAGAAATATTCATAATAACATTTAAATTATAAATAAAATATGAATATTTTAAAGTATTAAAGATTAAAATATAAATAAAATATTAATATTAAAATGTTCAATCAATAATATTTTAAATAAATTGTAAATTATTAATATTTAAATAATAAAATAAAAGAAATATTCATAATAACATTTAAATTATAAATAAAATATGAATATTTTAAAGTATTAAAGATTAAAATATAAATAAAGTATTGATATTTAAATTATCTATTATTAATATTTTAAATACATTATAAACTTTTAATATTTAAAAATAAAATAAATATTCACAATAACCCTAAATTATAAATAAAATATTAATCTTTAAATAATAAAATAAAATAAAAGTAAATAATCATAATAACATTTAAATTATAAATAAAAACTAATATTTAAAAATAAAATAACATAAATAATCATAATAGTATTTAAATTATAAATAAAATATTAATATTTTATATATTAATTATTAAATTATAAATAAAAATTAATATTTAAAAATGAAATAAAATAAAAATATATAATAAGATATATACACCACGAGACCTTCAGATGCCAATTCGCCGTGAGTCTCCGTCAGCTTCCGTTTGTAAACGACATGAAAAAATTGATATTTTGGTAAATTCCAAATAAGAAAAATGTGAGAGGAAAAAATGGGAAATTAAAAATTGAGCTTCCGTCCACTCTCCTCCTCTCGAAACCCCTCGAACTCTCATCTCCGCCGCGGCGGCCGGAGATAACGCCGCCAAGCTATCTCTAGTCCTAGGTGCCTATCAATCTCTCCTAGGAGGCCTCTACAACAAGAATCCAATGGCGCGCCCGCCATACGAGTACGGTCCCTTTTACCTTCAACCTGACCAAGACCGCAACTTGATCAACACGCTCTTCGTTTCGGGGCTCCCGGACGACGTCAAGGCGCGTGAGATACACAACCTCTTTCGGCGACGCGCCGGCTTCGACTCTTGCCAGCTTAAGTACACTGGCCGAGGCAACCAGGTAAATAGGAGTAACATTTATTTTGCAAATCCTTTTACTTGCTGTTCGGTTTCGGAGAAAGTTCATTCATTCTTAACGAGAAATTGCAATAAGGACTGAGAGTTTAATTTATTCTTTTTTCTTGGGGACCATTTGGCTTTAGAAATAGTTTAACTGAATCTTATTTACGTAGAATTTTTATAAGCAATGTGAAGTTCAAGCCTCCTATCTGTAGCCAATTCTGCAGAAGCACATTTGGATTTAATTAAAATAGTTTGCCAACAACAAATGCATGATCTTTCTTTTTATATGGGACAGTTATGTTTGTATTTCTGTTACATTTTAACTATTTGCGCATTTTTTTAGCTAATTTTGAGAAAGCAAAAAACACTTCTTTATTATCTAATAATAATACTGGTCAATTTTTATATTTGTATGGTCTGCATTTTGTTTTATGATCAGATCATTGTTCAATATTTCTTCCAATGTTCTTCGGTAGAAAAAAAAAAACACTGCTAGAAAACAATGATACAAAGGGGAAAAAGAGTAGAAGTTGCTGCCCTTTTATATACTCGTTGATACTTGCTTATTATTTAATAATCTAAGCAGAAATTTATTGTTTGTGTAAAGTTCATTATGCTCTTGCGCATTTTTAAGACTAAAGTCTTTGGGAAGATAATGTAATGGGGGCTGCATCTTGTGATCACAGGTTGTTGCATTTGCAACTTTTCTCAATCATCAGTCTGCAATTGCAGCAATGCATGCATTAAATGTGAGTATTGTCCAGTAATAAAAATACTTGAAGCTTGTGGAGATTTCTATGTCTTTTTATTCTGTTCATTCATTTGATGACCATGTTTTAGGGTGTAAAGTTTGATCCTCAAGCAGGATCTGTTCTGCATATTGAACTAGCTAGATCAAATTCCAGGAGAAAAAGGAAACCAGGTAAGTAATGTCTTAAGCTGTTCTATTGGTTGAAACTTTAATGCTATTCATCTCCAAAACTATCATAGGATGCTTAACTTTTCCTTTCTCAGATAGTGGTCCTTATGTTGTTATTGATAAAAGAACCAAGGCATCAGCCAATACTCAAGAAACATCAAGTGATGATGGTAAGCTCATAAAATTCCTCTCAATCTTTCCCCTTTTTAAAATTGTGGTGAAAAAAACAAAGTAAAACAAAAAATGTTCATATCTATGATTCTACATGAGGGTGGCTCTGCTTCTTCAACATGATCCTTTCATCACCTACTCATGTTAGCATGATTTTCCATATTCAGGAGGCAGTGACACTGAAGAACCATCTGGGACTGACAATGCTAATTCTTCAAGCAAGGGTGATTTGAGAACTGTAAAGAGGTTGAAAGCACTCTGGAGATACATTATTGTTTAGTTTAAAGTCTAATATCTTAAGCTTCTCTATATTAGGCATAAAGAGTGAGAAAAACTTTGTATTACAAGTAAAAAATGAAGGAAGTGCTTTTTTAATTAACCCTGTGAATTTTTTATTGCAGTACTAAATTTACCTTATTGTCTGGTAATGTGCAGTGAGACAATAGTGGATCCAGAAAATGCTGTAGCAGCAGTAAATGTAAGTAAAAACCACTTTATTCTGCTTTCCATCATCATATAAGCATTTGAAGCTCTTTTGTAGCAGGCATATGTGGCTTATTCAAGACAGCATGTGTGTCTCGAATATTTTATCATAGAGGATTAAGTTTGCAAAGAGATCGCAGTCTTTAAGAAAATATTCTAGAAGCACTTTCTTCTAAGTTATTTCTGTCAAATATTTTTTGAACTTGCACTTGATTTTGATGGTTACTGCAGGAGCAGTTGGAAAGGAATGTTGATGAAGGTGCTCAACCATGCTCTACTTTGTTTATAGCAAATCTAGGTCCAAATTGCACTGAAGATGAACTGAAGCAAGTTCTATCTCGGTAAGTTGTGGTGCTAATCATTACATAGCGACATCTTTTGGTTGAAATTCTTTTCCTTGGGAGAATAAAGTTCTGGAGTTTGTATTTTTTTCCTCTAAGCCTGTCCTTACCCCTAATGTCTCTTTACTACACAGAGATAAGAAAATTAGATGACTTCAATTCTTTCTGGTTCCAGGTATCCTGGATTCAATATGCTCAAGATTCGGGCTAAAGGTGGAATGCCAGTTGCTTTTGCTGATTTTGAGGTATCCAAACTTAATGCTGTAACTCATAGGCCTTGATTTTTGATAAATTTTAAATGACCAATGAATCCTGATTCATCACATAATCCATTCAATCTACACACCTTGATTATAATACTATAAATTCATTGACTCTATATATCATTTCACTGTTGAAATTTCTATGAAAAGAGACTCCCATGAAATCATATTTTGCTTTAGCAGAAGTAAACTCTATTTTTTCTTTTGTCCGTATCTCTCTTAATCTTTTTTTGTTCAGGGAAGTCTAATCCTACCATATGCCTTAATAGAACTGAGTGAAGATGTCTGTTTTAAAACTTAAATTATGGAGTGAAAACAGAAAATCAGGAAGATTAGAAAATATAGAATGCAAAATACACCTAATTCCTTTGCAAACTAATATACTCCAAGATTGGTTGATTATGTAAGAAAAGGGTGTTTAAATAAAAGAGAAGAAACCTGAGACAAATGCACATGCTTGTAAATACATGATTCTGATAAATGATATATTTAGCAAGAAAGGCTAAAAGGGTTTCTGTTTGGTTAAAATTCTTGTAGGAAACAATCACACAAAGTGGTGACCTCTTGAATTCTAGAATCATTTATTCTTATGTCACAGCCTTTGCTAAATACATTCTAAGCATCCTGAATTCTTTTGCATCCGTCTTTAGAGGTTTGATCGGTTACCAACTGGTATTCTTTGTTGGGTCCATCAGGACCTAAGGTTGTTATGAAGACGGCACTATGTTGGTTCTATGGTCGTCATGCAAATAACATACTACATTGTCATGTTACATTGAGTGCATGATCTCATTAATCTCTCTCTCTCTGCATCACAGCAAATAGAACAAGCCACAACAGTGATTGTGGATCTTCAGAGCAGCCTGTTACCCTCATCAGACAGAGGCGGCATGCACATAGAGTATGTATAACTGGCCTTACAAATTTTAAATATGTTTGTTTAGCATAGTCTCCTCTCATTATATCAAATGATACATTTTACTGGCTGGTTTTGTAGATACGCAAGGTCCAAGATGAGGAAGCCCTAGGAAGAAGGGAATGAGCTGGCAATTTTCAAGATTGTCCTGCTGGCCATTATTCCAGTTGTATTGTAAAAAGGCATTGCCTCATGTCCGTTTCTAAAGGATGAGTTCAATTTTCCAACTTTGTAAAGGTGACAGGACTTCTTATTTATGGCTAACTTATTAATATTATTACCTCTTTTATTTTGCTTTTCTCATCTTCTTCTACACCACTCTGTTCTCCTAAATCTGTGCTGAGCACCCCAGGCAAAAAAAAAAGGGCAGATTTCAGTACATTTGTGAAATGGATACAAGGCAATTCACCAGGTAAAAAATTTGTCCAATCTAAATAAGAATGACCCGTTTTTGGTAGCATCACATTGGAAAGTGAAACTTATTTGACGTGGGAAAACACCCACAATTCAGCCGTAGTTTAAGTTTTGAGCAAAAAATGTTGCATTGGGGATGACAGCAGGCAGGCAGGCGGTTACAGGATTTATGAGCGGCTGTGAAACTCTGGAGGCTGCAAAAGACGGTATTTCCCAACCTTGACCCGTTGAGCATATATTTGTGGGAATATCCAGAACGGGGCTGTAAAAGGTGAGTCATTTTTGCAGAGACAGGGTGAAACTCAGGGATAGCGTAGACGACCGACCTGAGGATAGGATCCAGTCGTGAAGGCTACACAGAAATTTATGACAAGGGGAAGCATCTTCCGGGGAGACATCACTTTCAATTATTCAGAAGATGGCGCTTGTACGTTTCAGTCTAGAAAAGAGAGAGATATGATGCACATTGATCATCATCAATGTTCTGTTATCAATTAGAGGCGAGGTGAGGACAAGGAAACCAACCAACTTGTCCTTGTTGATAAGAAAAAGAACCCTGCTTGACTGTTTAATGGCCTGCCTGTCTTCTGCAAATTTCTCAGACTTGTCATCGGGAGAAGAGCAGGGTAAGTTTTCATGAAGTTTGAAATTTCAAAAGAAAGAAATTTACAGGTTAGACAAGGATGTTTCACCCTCACCCTCCAGTCGAATGCTTTTTACAGTCAGTCTCATGTTTTCCTAAGTTTTGTTTGCTTGTTGATGCAAGACAAAAACCTCAGACCACTTTTGGCTGCTAACAAATATCAAATATGGGAAACCACCGCCTTACAATCAGGTGTCAAAACATTCAACTTTTGCCCTCCAACAAGATTCAAAAGACCTGTCAACTGTCCTGCCATTCACTATCAAACAAAATCACAAACCCAGAGACACGTGAAAGAGGGAGAGAGAACCATATGATATTCCTCAACCTGCTTAATTGATTTAATTAGAAGGCATATTCACCAACCATCGCCATTTCCAAAAAGAATTACAAAAACCCTATTACCCTTGCTTCCAATACTAGTACTATACAAAAGCAAAATGAAGATGGCATTGGAACAAATGAAAATATAACAAAAAAGGCCACAAATATTTTCAGCATACCATGCGTGTAAAATAAACTCGAAAGCTGAGCTTTTTACAAATCATCTTCACAGGACTTCCTCCTGGTTCCTGGCCTTAGCCCTTCCAGGGAGAGCTTCTCACTGAACCCTTCCAATGCCTCATTTACCAGAGGTCCACTGTAATGCTGTTTTTGCTCTACCCATATCCGCCCACTGCGGTTCCCCACATCATATCCTGGTGATGTGTAATTTGTGTCCATGAGCATGTCGCCTTCCAATATGCGGAGCACCTGTTCCAAAATAACATTGAACCAATCAGAAAAAATTTCTGTTAATTTATTCCACAGTGACTTAAAATATCAAAATCTCAACAGGGAAATTTTGTAACCCGAGTCCCTCCCTTCCAAATGCCCATTACACTCTGACCACATGATCTGATATTTGCCATTTGTCTTCCATTCCCAATAATTAATCAGCAAAATAGTCCTCCAGAAATTTAAACAATTGGAGCCAAAAAATTGCTTTCAATAAAACTTTGAAAGGTAAAAAAATGTTGTGATAAAGTAAAGTTGTGTGGAGTTCCCACTGATTTAAAGGCTACTAAGATCTATATAAGAAGCAAAAAATGTCTGGTATAACAAATTAGACTCTGCTGTACAAAGTTTCTCATTACCTGTGACATGCGAGGCCTAGAATGGGGATCCTTCCGTATGCATAAAGATGCTGCATGAAGCATGCAATAGACCTCATGTTCTGAATAGCAATCACCCAATCTTGGGTCAACCAATTCATCTATAGCATATTCTTCCAAAAGTGGACGTGCCTAATCCAGATCATAACATATGCAATAAGTGACAATAAACCAACAAATCCACGGAATATAAAACATTAAAAAAGAAAAAGAAAAACTAGTATTGCCCCTTCATTTGTAATGGCAGAGTTAGTAATATGTAATTTATATATTTTTCTTAAAGTTACACAGGAGAAGACTAGTAATTTGCAGCCAGATATACAAGCAGTGTTTTAAAAGCACACCCATTCAGTTAGACATTGCTGGCCCTTTGGCCTATTAAGGTCCACAGCTTTTCGTCCAGTAACAAGTTCAATTAACACCACTCCAAAGGAATAAACATCAGCTTTTTCTGTGATTTGGCCACTTTGAGCATATTCCGGTGCCAAATACCTATACCACAGCATAAACCATTAATGGATTCAGCAATTGCATTGGGAAGGTAAATTGGAAAGAGAAGTTGTCATTTAAGATTTACCCAAATGTTCCGATTACTCTTGTTTCCACGCCAGTATCACCATCAGGCTGCCATCTTGCAAGGCCAAAATCACCAACCTATGAAAACAAAACTGAATCAATACCTGCAGATACAACAATATAAGGAAACCCTAAAGAGGTTCACTAACACAAATGGCTTCTTCTAGAATCCATCTAAAAGATATTGTAGGCAATAGAATATATCGCAAATTAAATGCAAACAGAGCCAAAACTTATCAAAATTTGAGCATCAAAAAACTTCTTTTTCATAGTTTGTGTATCAAAAATATTTTAGTAGAACAAGAAAAATAAAGGATCCTGACCGATGTCAATGCAAGAAACAATGAATAGAGCTTTTAGCTGTAGATTCAAAATTGACAACCATGCAGAAAAGTTAAAAGTTTGCATACCAAAGGTTCAAAATCATGGGTGATGAGAATGTTGTTCGGCCGCATGTCACGGTGAACGATGCAGCCAACTCTGCATTCTTCATGAAGATATCTCAGACCTCTAGCAGCTCCTACAGCAATCTTTTGCCGTGCAGACCATTCTAAAGGTTCCCGGTGACACCCTGAAACACATCAAATTGATGGTACATTCAAAACCATGGTTGCTAGATAGAGATAAGCATATTTAAGTATGATAAACTTTTACTTTTCAAAACTTGATTGTAGTTATGTTAAACCTATAACTACAGCTATGACTAATTTCAACTATCAGTGGTTTTTGAGTTTTGCATTTGTTTTCCCTTAACAGTCTGTTTTGGGGGGCAAGTCAGAGAGGAGTAATAAGGGGTTCAGACAACACTTTGTCCAATTCAAATATCAAAATCCAAACAGTTAGGAAAATACATCATCATTAAACAAAGATAACAAGCCCTTTTAAGTCTCAGAGCCATCATCGCACAATCTTTGAAGGGACCATATATGATGACTATATCAACCACAGGAGCAAACCAATGATCAGCACATTTATATTGGTGTTGGGTTAGATCGGAATAAAGATTCTATTCTACTTAATCAGAAAGAAATACCATATAGATGAGAATCTAGGGATCCATTGCATATGTACTCATAAACCAGCAGCCGCCTTCTATCCTCAATGCAGAACCCAATAAGCATAACAACATTCCTGTGCTGAGCACAGCTGAGGACTTCCACTTCTGAGCAGAACTCAAGATCTCCCTGAGAACTTGCCAATTTGTGTTGCTTGACTGCAATTGCCTGGCCATCTGGCAGTACTCCTCTATGAACAGACCCAAACCCACCCTCAGCCAAGAAATTAGCTTGTGAAAATCCACCAGTTGCAAGCTCCAATTCAGCATAGGTAAACCATCTTGGGGGTTTTCCAAAAACAGGTGCCTTATGCTGACATATTGAACACAATGGAGGAGGGCCAGGAGGGGCATTTCTCGATAATGAAATTGCTTCTCTCACATTTCCACTAAATTCAGTATCACTCCTAAAGCTTGATATTCCAATTCCAGCTTCTCTATCAAGCTTTGAAAATTTCTCCAGCAAAGCTTTTGTTGTTGAAGCTTGAGCCCTGTCATTAGCTCTACCTGAAGTTTCTTCTAGGTGTTGTGAGGATCGATGATGAGAAGTAAGATATTCTGTTATCCATGGTTGGAACCTTAAACTCGCTGAAGATAAGGATAAATTTTCACTCTCTGTGTCTGAACTAGACTCATCAAGATCCTTATTTTCCTTAATGACAATTGATTCCTCTTTCTTCAGGTCTCCATTCCCTTCTGAGATGAAAAAAGGTGAAGTCCCTGGATCAGAGCTTGACACTGAAGAAGTTCCTGCTTCAGTAGCGGTAAATGATGTCCCTAGCTCTGGACTACTAGTTGGAGTGACAACCGGGCCTCTAATAGAATCAGACAATCCTTTTTTGTTTTTGGGATGCTTTTCAGACCTTTCATCCATCTCAGAATTTAATTGACAAGAAGCATCAGCTTCCTTCTTGGGTGATCCAACCAGATTTAGGCGGAGAACTTTTGCCTGTGAATGCTTCATAACCACTATGTTGCATTGCAACTCCTCCATGCAGCGTTTTTCCTCGTTTTTGAGCTGCCTGGAAAAAGATGGAGATATTGAAGGTGCGAATATATATACCCTTTTAGATAGAACATAAAGGAATATGGGGAAAGACAAAAAAAGGAAGAAGAAACAGAGCAAACAGGATGTTACTTGTCCAATACAACCCAACTAGCTTGGGCTAACTTGGCTTCTGCAGCTACCGCTCCGCATGGTGATCCGGAAACAATTTTTATCTTGACATTAATCTTGAAATTATATTGGGAACAAAGCATTAGCAGGCCAGGACGCTGACATAAAACAAAAATAAAGTCATGCAGCAAGAGCCAGGTATTTACCTTGTTTGGATCATAAACATCATGGAGCTGGAGGATCATTTGGGAGCAGGAATCAGTGATATCAGATTTCTGCTCTGAACTTGATCCTGATTGAGACTTCCGGCTACCACTGGCGCAGTCCCCAGCAAATCTAGGAAAACCCCATTTTCTACCTGAAGGATTGCAGCATTTAACCAGTAATCAGGAAAAACTGGAGAGAATAAAATTAGAGGATTTTTCAAAAGCTAAACACCATAACAATTTCTAATTAAGACTCTTTCAAGCCTTGATCACACTAGTCCATGCCACAAATAACCTAAAATACAGATGAAACCAATAATCATTTGAAAAGTATCTGTGCTAAGTCAGAAACTGGAAAAGCATAATCTGAAAGACAGTCTACATACAGCAAGATTTTCAGAACAGATGATAATGTAAGTATCTGCATCCATTAATTCAACAAATTCCAAGATGGGTACCCAAAAACCAAAATATACAACAGATAAAATATAGCGTTAAGTGGGAAATTTCTTCATTACTAACTTGAATACACATGTTTTAGGAAACCTGCTATAACAACATTAAGTAGAAGATTGGTTAAGTAACTTGTCTGAAAAACCCAACTTCCTCAGACCAGAAAAACTAATTGTGAAGCGAAAACACTAACCAAACCCCTTTGAAAGTGGGGTTCAAAAGTCACTCAAGTAATCAATGTTCAAAAGCGCAAAACAAAACCATACATCAATATTACCATCACCACTAGTTCAACACTTCAATGATCACAGGTAGATGCAAAATCAACAAGAAAAAAAAATAGCACCTGAACCATGGGAAGGTACAACAACAAGCAACGTAATGCAATCTCCAGGTTGAACAACATGAGTCAAAGCCCAAACCAGAGCAGTCTTAGGAATTTCTTTCGATGCCTTAACAGCAACCACAACTTTCTCGGCCACATCCGTTCCACCTTTTTCCTGCTTTCCCTTCTTCTGCTCTCGACTCATTTGGCACAAAGAATTTCTATGAAACTTCCTAAACAGATTCAACCCTTAGAAGCCTATCTTAATACCAATTATCATTGTAGAAGCCAAAAAACATGTCTTAAAAAGGCACAAACAAAACAAAACATTTGCATTATTTATCTGCCCCCACCATACTGGATTCTAGGGCATGTACAACCGACATGGCTAACTATTCCATTCCAGATAATCTGCAGAGAGACAGACAGATACCAGCATCAATGACAAGACCCTTTTCACTGATTCACATGAACTCCTCAGGAATCGCTCACCCTTCCAAAAAAAACCCCCACACTAAAGACCTCTTAGTTTCACTTTCTTGCGAAACATTAGTCTGAATATTCCATAGATGATTGCATATATGATGAAGATCTAGATAGCCTTTTGTCTCAGAAAACAAGAAACTAAGTCCTGTTGTTTAAATTAGGCACGGATTGAGAATCAAACCACTGTTTGACATGAACTGCAAAGTGACAGCTACCTGAAAAAGTGAACCTAAATGCATCTATATAACACAACTACTTTGCCTTTTTTTCTTAAGGGGTTCCAATCACGGAGTCAAACCAGTGAAAGTAACAGCTATAAAACAAGAAAAATGCGCTGTGTATTTTTGGATCCAAAGATCAGTTTCCCCTCCTTTTTCTGTTCAGTTCTTGACAGAAACAGAACAAAACCTTCTGGTCCTTGATTCTCTTGTGGAGGCGTACACACAAAGACGATCAAATCACAATGATGACAATAGAAGGTATAGTTGCGAGCCAGCAGCTTTCTTGTAGATGGATTTGACTGTTGAATCTTCACAACTACTACAAGGCCTCAAATTTGAAACTTTAAAAAGAAAAGAGAAGCACCCATTTAAAGCCTCAAATTCAAGCCACAAACCAAGTTCCAGTCCTGCAAAATTGTACAAAAAAAAACACAGATCAGTACTTTAATATTTAAACGTACATTCAAAAGTAGAAAAAAAAAACAAATGCCCTGCTTGTTTGGCTGAAAATGAAAGAAAAAAAAAAGAACAACCAGAATTACCAACTAACAACCTAGTCTTTTTTTTTCTTTTTTATTTTATAAAGAAAACCCATAGCGACAAACCAGCAAACATCACCACAAAAGAAAATTGTAAGAAAAACAAAATCAAATCCCCTTCAAAATGAGCTTGAATACAACTCAAAGTCTTCCTTTAAACCAAAAAGAATAACAAAGACCCCCCAAGTCCAAACATACCCTTGATTCTAACATTCAAGGCTCACCAATCTTCTCATTAACTAAACAAGAAAGCAAACAAAACAACAAGCATACAGACATTAAAATAAAGAAGGTATCCTAAACCAAACAATTACCAGCAAACTTTCTAACAATTCAAACACCATAAAATTGTTTTCGAACAAAAACCCAGATGCCCATTGGCAAAAAGGAAGAAACTTTGATCGGAAAAAAACCAAAGAACAGAGGAGAAAAAAAGGACAGGAAAGGCTAACTTAGTTGAATAGTTTTTTGAAAATGAAAAAACATGGGAAACAACAGGTTTCGTACCCAGACACGAAATAGTTACTCATTTGTTTCCATTTTAATATTATATTATTTTTTTAACTCACACTGCTGCTTCTTCTTCTTCTTCGTCCTCTTCTTCTTTCACATCGTCTCAGCGACAATAAAAACAAGCAAGCTCAATGAACGAGTACGGATAAATATTAATTTATTTCACTTAAAATAAAAACAAATAAAGAAAGAAAGAAGAGCGCCAAAATGGAAATAAATTTTCGGGTTTTATTACAAAGATTTTGAAAAGAACAACCTTTGGCCACGAAATGCTGTCTATCTCTGCATTTTCGGAGATAACAACAATGAATTTTTGCTTGTAAAAACCACAACTCTTTATTGTTTTACCCATACATTTAAAAATTCAAAAAAAAAAAAAAAGGCGGAGACACGTACGGTGGGAAAAAAACAGTGATGAAAATTTTAACGATGTTACCAAAATGCCCTTGGACTTAGTTGGAATATCGAGGTTGGGGATTTGAGAGAAAGATTTTGATGGCCTAATTAAGGGCGACGTGGTTGGGAGGTAATTACAATCCTACTCTGTTTTTCTCATTTTAGTAATTTAATAAATTTTATGAAAAAAATATCAGTATTATATAATTAATGAATTATTTAGTGTTAAAAAAAAGGGGTAGGATTAATATTTTTTTTTAATTTATTATTTGACGTTAAATTTGGAGTTGCGGTTTTGAAAGAGAGGAGGCGCCATCTTAAGGAAAAAGGTTGAGTTTGGCTTTGGAAGGGGAATTTGTCGTTTAGGAAAGGCCTGAACGCGGGAAATTAGGCGGCGCTGGGGCGCAGGGGTGGCGCACAATCACAGGTGAGTTCAGGTCCCGTGCTGCCTGCTGCATGTGACACGGTCTACCCCATTGGCTTATCAAAAGTCTTAGCTCATTGGAACTTTGATGGACTCGACCACTTTCATCACATCAGCTGGATCATTTAATTCTAAGGTTGAAATTTGGTGTCAGCTGCAGGCACATAAATACATAAACAAAATACTACCACTGCTACATCTTATCCGTTTACGCCATTTTTATATTTATATATTGAGTCACCGGTCATTTCTTTTCATTTCTTCAAAAGTGAAAATTAAACAATAAATCACACTATGTAATGGGATTAAAATTTTATTTTTTTATCTTAAATTAATTAAAATATTATTTATTATTTTAAAGTTCATTTCTTTTGTAGTAAAATATTTTTCAAAAAAACGTTTTCAAAACTTATGCTTGTTTAGCAGGTGAAAAAATTAATTTCATATATAAATGTAAAACATTTTATAAATCAACAAAGTTAATCATAAAAAATGTTTTATGCCATCCTTGAAAGATGTAAGACATTTTCAGAGAACAACAAAATCATTTTTATACTAAGTTTATGAATACAAATTTTATGAATATTAATATTTAAATTATATAACACTATTAAAATTTTAAAATTATTATTTTAATGAAACCATTCAATACAATTAAATTTTTTATTTATAAATGAAAAAAATCTTCCTAATAATTATAATAAAAAATATTTTAATTATCATCATTTGATGAGTACACATTTATAATAGATTTAAATCTTACTAATAAATAAAATAAAAAATATTTCAATAATTGTTATTTAATGACTACATATTTATAAGTATAAGTTTTGGATATCTTGTACAATTGATAAATATTTATATTTTTATAGTTTATTATAAAAAAAGTGATAAGATAGAAAATTTTTTGAAAATTAGAATTTATTTTCATTACAGATTTGTGGTTAAATACGTTGGAAAATATTATTATTGATTTTATCCATTTTCATTTTCATTCTTAATTTTGATCCTAAATTAGTGAAAATCAAATATCAAATATCAATATTGTTTTGTATTTAACACATATTTATTATTTTAACATCTAAATAACTCCACAATGATGGAAAATATTTTTCATAATATGATCCAAACAACAAAAAAAAGTTTTTGACAGTTTATCCAAATAATAGAAAACATTAAAATTTTCTATAAAATATTTTACACAGAAACAAATTTTCTCTAGTAAATCATTTTTCAATTATCAAACGGATCCTTATACTCATGTGACATTAATTAAAAAGTGAAAAATATCATATAATCATATTATTATATCGCATCATTATTTATAATGACATGACAGTATATCACATTAATAGCATGTGACATAAAAAATAACAAATGGTGTTCTGACTAACGACATTTAGTTAATTATTAATTGTAAAAATCTATTTGACCTAAAATAAAAATACACACAAGCTTATTGACACAATAGAAAATAAAAAAAAATCTACTTAATTTTTTTTAAATAATTTAAATTTTTCTTGAAATATTATATCTCAATAAAATGATAAATTTTGACCTCATCAGATAAATCCTTATTTAATTTTTATTTTGCTAAAATGGCAAGAAAGCATTTGTCACGGGCATGAAACTTTAGCCAAGTTTCATGGGACACTGTAGTCTCGTGTTTGTAAAACTAAGTAAGTCTAAACAAGATTTCTTGATAATAAGTGCAGAAACATAAAGTAAATAAAAATGAAGAAAGAGATTGTGAATAATAAATAAGTATTATTGCTCAAATAAGAGAAAAGCAAAGTACCTAAAATCTAAGTACAAAGAAAATTGTTTAATTTGACAAATTTGATTTGATTAGCTTATAATGACTCATAAAAGTGTTATTTATAATAATCTACTTGACCTAAACTTGATATGCAAGTAAAAGTAAATATAAAAGTATCTAACATAGATTTTTTTGAGTACAAGAAAAGTAAAGTTATAAAACTATACCTCCTTGATGAGCAAGTAATCAACAAGAAAAACTTTATTTTTTGATTGTATTTTAGCTGTCTTAGAATACTTTGTTTGGTTGTTAAGGTAACAACTGATAGACCTTTGCATATGGACTAACTCGACAATTTATACGGATTGGATTAATAACGGATTTATAAACCGTAATAATATTTTTATGCCCTTTATTTTATTTTTGTAGGATTATCAAGTAAAATAACATTACCCTTATGTGCATGCATACTCAATATATGTACAAAATGAGTTTTAAAAAAGATTGGTGTTAGCAATGGAAATTGATGGGCATCCACAACCACAGCTTGAAGTAGACAAAAACAATCATTTGAAAGTAAGAAAGTCATATAAGTCATAATGACAAAAGAATAGCGAACCACACAATGATGTTAAATGTTTTACTAATACTAAGGCTTAGTTGTCAACATACAACATTCCCTCATGATCAGTGTGATTATAAACAGAGCATGTAATGTACCTGTACTTGGTACGTAATCATTGCATTTTGACCATTATGTTTTTAATTCATTTTACAGTTTTATATGGTCACCTTTTTGAGATGACAACCATTTCAAGATACAGAAATTTAAAAAACCAAATAACAAATTGGCTTTGGACATAATGTGTTTACGTAATTAATCAGAATATCAGCAATCAAGTTTTGCTCAGTGAACAAGTTTTGAGCAAATATGAAAAACAAGAATTAACAACATGATATGTACAAGGATTAAATGCATGAATTTTTACATTATTTAATGCATTTTCAAAATATTACTAGATGTTAAAATTATTTATCAATTCAAATTCACACTTATTTTTGTAACCTATTGCCTTCAAGAACTATGCAAGTAAAGGAGAGTAAAAATTGATCAAAACTGAAATAAATTAGAAAAGACATGATGGTTAAAGAAGCTCTTATGTCAGTATGTCATATTATTATTAATTATAATATATTATATTAACATAATAATAATTAAAATTTTAATTAAATTAATTATTATTTATAAAAATTTATTTATTTTTTTAAAAAATAATTTCAGATTTTTATAAATATTATACCATTATAAAATTTATCAATTTTTATTAATTTCACTTCAATGTAAAATTAGTAATAATAATTACAACTTTGGGATGGTTTAGTATGGTTGTTTATATGATTAGAAAACAAATATTAATGCATTGATCGTACCCGACAATGAGAACCGTAATTATTTAATAATAACGAATTAAAATTTCCAATAATTCAATTACTCAAATATGTAAAGTGACTAAAATTGTTTATTTATCACAGATACCATTGAGTAAGAAAGAAAATCTACAGCCTATTCTGACTTCCTAGACCTAATAGGAGAAGCAATTCACAGTTCACACACTGCCCGATACTGATTTCTGCACTCACTATCGTACTCGCCACGTGTAACTCTTCGACATGTTTAATCCCACGGTTCCCACCCACTGTAAACTGTCCTTTTTTCATTTTTCTTTTCAACCCATAAAAATTAGAAATCCCATTTTCGTAAATAATCTTAAAAAGCATGCCTCTTTTGTCTCCTCACCGGCACCCTCTCCATCGTTTCTTCAATATTTAGACCCCCACCACTCTTCATTAAATGCAGAAACGTGAATTAAACTAACCCACACGCCCCCAAAGGCCACCCGGATACCAGACCAGAGCTCACTCCCGGGCCCCATGACCACACCCCACCTCCCCATGGGACCCACACACCGTTTCCCATCTCCGTCAACCCTTCACCTGTCACCGTCAGTCCACTTCCCGAGGGCAAACGTTTTCCGTTTTCTCATCCCTCCCAGCGCCGCACGTTACCGTCATCCTCGCCCCCGCGCACCCCCCCCTCCCCCAACCCTCCAACTTGTTTTAGCAACCGTTGGTATTAAATGTGAGATATTAATTGCGAAGCCGTTACTGTCACACGCCATCGTTTTTAGAAGATGCTGACTTGGTTGTGGAGCCACGTGCCACGGATCGTGTCTCCCAAACCATTTTTTGGAACCTGCTAAACTCGTTTGTTAGTGTTTTGTTGGGATTAAGCTTGTTTTGTAACGCAATAATGCAATGTTTTTTTGATTAATTAAATTACCTGCACATGTGTATTACATTAACATCTAAAATTGTAGAATTTATAAATTTGTCTTGTACAATGAGAAAAAAAATTAATTAATGTAAAGGACAAAAATGATATACTCGATTAACGAGAACGAGAGCGTGTTAAGCTAGATATTCCTTCTAATTACAGTGGTTTGAGGCATATTGTCTTGTAGTAAGTATATATATACATACATATAATTAATTAAAATAATTGATCTTTACTCTTTACTCTTTCTATATTAGAAAAATAAACTATGTTTTGTTTTGTTGCAGACAGAAGTGATCTAGTACTTTTACTTTCATTTGAAATGAAGAATCTACTTGCCAAATGTAACGTTACAATAATTCAAATCAAATGCAAGAAAAGAAAATACTTTAGGGCCAAAAAGGATCAATCCACGATATTTGGATTCAGTGACATGTGTTTGCCTTTCCAGAAGTAGAACATTTTCTCTATTCGACCTTGAGCTTCTTTAAAAATGGGAAATATTACCATACCAGTCAAAAGAACTCAAAGCCTAAAATTAAGGCGTCGCACCACATTTTGTTCTCCTATATTTTTATATCAATTATATAATTTGATGTGCAGGGTTAAATCAGGTCTATAAACTTTAATCAAATGTGGAAATATTTGTTGGTGACGCTTTATTTATACATAGTCCTTTAATACATCTCTTCTTTTCGGCGGTAGGAAGATCCAAAGTTGGCGATGAATATAAACGTATGCGGTGGATCTACGGACATTGCACAATGCTTTTATTTAAACTTGAATTATAAAGAGTGATTTCGCACTGACTTCTAGGTGATTGATAATTGTCTCATCTTCGTACTAACTTTGGTTTATTATTTAATTCAAACCTTGGGTTTCTTCCAATTTATTCAAAGATGTGCCATGCACGTCCAAAGCGTGCTTTATTTTTGTTAGTAAACTGTTTTCTTTTTCAAATAAACATGGTTACATAATAAATGCCCTGGCTATCACTTTTAGAGAGGGACAATGACCCTCAATTTCATACCATCTCGAACTACAGCACGAGTTTTTAAAACGAGACAGCTATATATAGCAGACATGTAGAAACAGGGATAGCAACGTGACTGACCAGTGACCATCTCAACTTACTATTCTAACCATAAAACCACTGTTTTCTAAGGTTTTCTGCAATTGTATTATCTTAATAAATACCTTAGAAAGACATCCGTCATAAACAAAATCTTTACTCTCCATGCATATATATATATATATATATATGTAGATAATATATACTTTAAAAGAATTTTACAATGAAGATTTTAAGAGTACTTACTTGTTAAACTACTATTTTTATGTAGTGTTTCTTCTTACATTGAATATAGTAGTTGAATAAGTGAAAATATTACTAAACTTAACAAGCATGGTTAGGGCATTTTAACCAGCAAACCCTTTTTAAAATTATAAATTAATTAAGAGCATGTGCTAGATATAGTTGTTCCAAGTTCCAACATGTCTAGTATCTTCCCTGAATGTCATACATTGGCCTTGTTCTATCAAACATATATAGGGTCCAAAAATTTGATTCTGTAGGCAATAATGGAAGATTGTCTGGTTTTTTGACCAAAAACGGTTGTCTGGTTTACGACTCTAATTTAGTTTACCAAAGGCCTGCTACATAGATTTTGGTGATGTGTTTCGGGTGTCAAGTATGGCTCAAGTGGGAGGGATTTTGTTATTTTAAGCTTTTCTAAGTAGTCATTAAATGTTGCTGGTCATTTCCTCTCCCCAAAGCTACAAAGCTACAGCTAAGACACTTGGGCAATTAGCTCAAGGCTCTTCCCCATAGGGAATATTACTTCGTTTTCAATTGTTGTTGCATTAAATTTTGTAGTCAATTTTTGTGCTCCTTGATTGATGCTGAGGCTTCAAGCAAACGTTATGCAACACGCTCAACACAGCTTCATGGTTTTTTAAATATACTAATTATATCATAATATGATGTTGATGCTTAACTTAAATCAGGGCATTTATACACAAAGTAAAAGAATATATATATAAAAAAACCTATAATTGGTTTAAAGAGATAGAATCAATCAATTATAATCCCTCATAGGGAGTTAGTTTTGAAATCAAAGAGAAAAGATTAGAGTATAACAATGAGACAAGAATGTTAATTTCTAGAAATTATCTTCTTTGATACATATGATCTTAGATTAGAAATTTCATAATTCTCCTTTCAGAAATTTTCAAAATTAAAAATTTTAAATTTTAATCATTGGAGTACTGTCCTATTGGGACAATTAACCCATATAATCTAATTTTATATAAATTAATTAACCTAAGATTTTCGAAATTTTAGTAAACAATGTCTACAAGACCTTGAGACAAAATTGTATTATAAGTTATGTGTGTTACCAAAAATGATTAATCAACTGAAATCCCATTTAAAAGATTGGATGTGTGATGTGGAGCATGGTTAAGATTTTGTAGTTGATGTTTTCTGGTGTGGTGGCAATGTCAATGAAGATTGGTAGTTAAAACTATCAAATTTAGGGCATTATATGTTCGTGGAGAATTTGAAAGTCGAGCAGAAAAGGGATAAGGTATCCCAATAAGGCATTTTCCACATTTGATTTAATAGAATGGAGTGAATGAAGATGGGACAAGGAGTAGTTGTTGGAGAATGGTTTTTTTTTTTTTAATTTTTGGCAGTCGTGGTGCTAGGTTTTGCATAAATAGAAAAATTAACTACTTTTTAGATTTAGCAAAGAATAAAAAAAAAAAACATGTAAATCTATGTTGGAGAGGTTAACATTTTACTAATGTTTGTTTGTTGTATATGTTTTACATCTATATCATAATCCATACCACAAACTCAATTACATTTTCTCTTGTTCAAGTCTTTGTATCCCAAACCGATAGCAACTTTCAACTTCTGCTTCATTTACATGTTACAGTAAGCTCGTTATAAACAGATAAAAGAAAATATAAAAGGATGCAAACCCATTTAAACACTTTCAATTTTGACATAATATTTAAAAATATTTTTAATTTATTTTAAAAATTAAATAATTTTTTATTTTTTATTAAGTTTTAATTTGTATGTAAATATAAAATGATAAATGTTATTTTAATTAAAGATAATTAATTAATCATTAATTATAATGACTTATTTGGTTAAAAATAAAAATATATAAACTTGATCAAAAGTAATTAAAATAAAAATTTATTTAAACTTTTTAAATAATTCAAATACTTTTTTAAGCATTGTACATTTAACTTTTTTAGAATATGCACTCTCAAACCATTTATTTTACTAATGGAGCAATAGGGTTGAGTACACTCTATAGTTTGTCATCTTAAATTTTCTTTTCAAATATATTTAAAATCGTATACATATCATATTTTGTTTGCTTGTTTTTTTACGATATGGAAAAGATTGATTTTCATTGGTAGAAATTCAAATAGTAATAGCACCATGCTACTATTCATCTGTCATGATTAACCAAATACCACTAATTAATATCCATTTAAATAATATGAGCAAATCTTTCTCAAAGTCAGGAATGCTTTAGCCAATGTTAGAAAAAAAAGAAAAGAAAAGAAAAGAGAAAAACAATATAACATGGACATAAGGTACATAGGGTGGGACCCTATTTGATCCCACCATTGACAATTCTAAATTCTAATCATCTGCTTTCCCATCCACATGCTAGTTTGCTACCTGTAAGGTAAGGTAAGTTTTTTCTCTTAAGATGAGAGAGGAATAAGAAAAGAAATGGTTTGGCTTGCCTTGCCACTAAATTTTGATGGTTTAGTTTTTATTAATAAAAAAATTTTATTTTCCATATGCATTTGTGTCTATAGTAAAAAGAAGAAAGAAGGAAATGAAAAGCTTAGGCAGATAAGGAGAATAATATGCAGTTATTGGTAGGTCATCAAAATTCAAATAAAACCATGATTCTAAAGTCAGTAAAAAAAAAAATAAAAGACAAAAGAGGTATGCATGCCCTACATGAGCTTGATGTGTTTCTTTATGAACCAAATTGTAGCATATGCATTCAGAAGTATGATACTGATACTCATGAGCCTGATGAGCTTGACAATTCCAATGGGATTTTGGTATATAATAACTCCACCTGTTCTTTCAAACACCATAAAACAAATACATAAACTTGACATAAATTTTCTGGTACAACCAACAAACCCAAAGCATGTCTTTGATTGATGATTTAAGATTAAGAGTGACAAGTACTACAGATCTGTATGCTTTGAGGAGGCCTAAAAGTAAAAAGAGCAGACAATATTGGTCATGAAATTAATGCAAAAGAGTTTGCCTTGCTTTTAATTAGGGCACATTTATTGGTCAGTTGAGCCTTTGGGGTGGAGGTAAAAAAAAAAATGTTTAGTGGTTTAAATTAAAGACATTACCAAAGGTTTAAGTATGTATAGAACCTAGTCTAGGCACAAAAGAATGAAAATAATAAGAGGAACAGTGAAAGTACATTTTTTGTCTTTGAAGTTGAATTTGAAACGAGAAGCCCAATAAATTAACAAACAAATGAAGCGTTGGCTTCATTCAGAGTGTAGACTGGCAAAGAATAGTCTTAGAGTTGAATATTCGGGGTCAATTGGCATGGCCTAATGGTACTTGCTTTAAATATTTAAAATTACACCTTATACTATTTATATTTGGATAACCTCCAAATTTATTATTTTATTAGAAGTGATAGATTAAATTTTCAGATAAACGTTTAAACTTATCATTTTATTTAAAGTAATAGATCAAATTTGGGTGCAAATTTTTGTTATTATTATTTTTTAATTTTTTTAAAAATGATGAAAAGTTAACAGTAAAACAATATTTTGTGAGAAAATAAAAACATTTTACAAAATATTTTAATTTTTGACCATCTTTGAACCAAAATTAAAAACATGAGTAGTAAATTTGATCTAACATTCAAAATAAAATATTGGATTGAACTTTATATAAATGTATGGAAACTCTGACAGAAAAAAAAAATCCATTAATTCCCCCAACTTATTGTAGATTGTATATAATCTCTCTTTTTTTTTTCTTTTAAGTTAACATTAAAAAGGATTTATTTGCTTTAAAGGAAAAGAAACACATATATCTGTGAAACCTGAACGAATTAACCAATAACCAACTAAAAAGCTCTGCACAGCTCAAGACAAATTCAAAAAGACAAGGAAAAATAAAAGTGTGGCTGTCTATGTGAAGAAGATGCTCAATAATGCATCCCCTCCCCCTCATGGGTGGGCCATTTCATAATTGGTCTTCATATGCACATTTTAGCCAGGCAAAGCTTATTACATACCAGCTAGATGATACATGTTTGTTGACTAGCATGGAAATTCGGGAATTGCTGGGGCACCTGGGGGCCTTTTTCCATCAACAATTGCATGGCATTCTGCTTCATCATTCATTCGCATCTGTCTAGATTTTCAGAGCTCCCTGATTCCATGCAAAAAGCCTGATCAAATTATACAGAGCCATATGCCATGCAAATTTGTTATTTGTGCCCAAAAGGACATTATTTTAACACTGTTGCTTCACAGCGAACCTCAAAACTTGTCTCTTTGTTATGATTGTGAAGTGTATTCAGAAACCGGTCCTTTGCAGAATCCTGGGCACAGCTTTTGCTCAAGTTTCAGAGGTTCTTTGGTGTCATGAAGCATCTATCCTAGCTAGGGTAAGTCTCTGTAGTTACCCTCATGTTACGTGCAGAAGCTGCAGAGGCGTTAAGGGTTTGAATTCAGCAGTGTTCATTGTACCCTTGCGACTTCCACTGAAATTGGAATTTTCTGGATCTCTCTTGTTTTTTTGTGATGTCAACCACAACCACATTATTGTTACAGCTTGCTTGGGCCTATAAGAACCCATTTTTCCATCTGGGCTTCTCATGTTTAGTGTTTGTACTTTGCACTCACCGTATAAAAGGACGAGCTCGCCCAAGCTACCACAGCATCTTCATAGGCCCAACCGTAGCGCACCTTCTTTCTTGTCCAACAAGGATTTGACACTTGAGGGAATCTGCCATCTAATAAATCCTCTCTTGCTAGTGCTGTGTATTATGACAAAAGTGTCAAAAACTTTTCCTAGTACTCGTTACAGAGTAAAAAAAATAAATTTAATTTTCTTTTGTAAAAATAAAACAAATCATAAAATTAACAAATTACATCTCGTAGTTTAATTATTACACCAAATATTAATTGATGAGGTCTCCCTCCATGTCACGGGGAGGGGAGTGGCAGAAGGATTGATGTTGTGATCGGGGATAAATAATGTTCAAGATCCAATGTCTTAAGTTATGTGCTGATATATATGGCACGTTGCCCAACAAAAACAATGGTTTAGGACAGCAGATCGTGTGGCATTTAATGTAGCCAACGAGATTCCTTGATTGATTGTTAATGAATGCATCAAGGAAGCAGGAATATGATGTATCAGATATGGGGGCTCCATATCGCTCGTCACAGAACACTGTTAATTGATTTCTTTAAAAAATGCAAAAACCAGAAGATTCAGCACTGCTTTCGTGATAATGGTTTAGGATGGGCCACGTGAACATGTGAAAGCTGTACATGCACATGCTGAGAGGAAACTTTGTTGCACATCTGCTGCCTGGCCAGGCTAATGTTATATATAGAAGCGAATCCTCCGGAATAATATTGGCTGACAAAACAGGTTAACTGATAAACTTGCTTCTTTTATATCATGTGATTTTATTAATTAATTTAGCTTCAATCTTGGTATCAGACGTTGGGATTAAAAGAGACGAAAGAATGTTTCATTCGTGCATAGGGATCTACTACAAAGGGTAGGATTTTTAGCACTTTACTTTGTTTTAATTTTATCTCTTTCCTCAACCAGTCAGAATATATATATATATAGCGCCATGCACATAGGCTATGATGCATATGGTGCTTGCAAATGTGGTATAATGGATTAGATGGATGATTTTTTCGTCTTCATTTTGAAGTTGTACTTCACAAAGAATTATCAGTACTATAACCAATCATTATTCAATTAAATAATATAATTAAAATGTAATTAAGGTTGTTCTAACAAGTAAGTAAAAAAAACTAGTTAATTCATTGAAAAAAAGTTTGTTTCCATTTATTATTGTTTTTTGAATCGATACAATATAAAAGGTTAATTTGGATGACTTGCACAATTCATAAAAGATATATCGACAAACTAAAATTAATTAATAAATAAGGAAACCCAGTTAGACATATATATTTATTGAGCAACTGAGTCAAGATTCATGGAGTTATCAACTAAAGTGATGGATTGTGGATCCCAGATGCTGTAGCTCAACTAGGTTGCCAGGATTTCTGTACATATCTAGCCTTTGCCGAATTAGCTGCCGGAAGGGATTATGTCATAAATACCGAAGCTCAACTAGGTTGCCAGGATTTCTTGACATATCTAGCCTTGTCAAATTAGCAGTCGGAAGGGATATGCCATAAATAGTCTACATATATTCTACATCTTCATATCTACTTTTATTAAAGGTTATCCCTATTTTAGGTTAATTAGTTGATATTTGTATGGCTTAATTGTTTGATATATGGTGGCTTGCTTTAGATTGAATAGTCATTAGGATATGTGTGGTATTTTGTTATTTGTTGGAGATGTTTGTTTAATTTTTTTTACTGATGAGGTTTTGGGTACTTTGGAAGATGTTGAGGATGATTTTATCTATTTATGTTTATTTTAATATATTACTTACTAATATAGATTTTTTGTCAAAATATCCTCAAAATCCCTGTATTCATGCATTTTGTTTAATTTAATCTATATATTCAAAATTGAAGCAATTTAGTCTATTGATCTTGAAATTGTTTTAATTTAATCTCTTTGTTTAAAGACATCTAATTTTTCCGTTAAAAGAATGATGTCAGCACTGACATCAATATTGACGTGAGATATTTTGATAACGTAACATGTCACGAAACACCGACGTGATTATGTGATAGTGCCATGTGGCACTAATATGATGGTACGACAATGCTGAGGTATCAGTATCACATGATAGATAAACAATTTTTCAAAAAAATTTTTTGTGCCACATCAAAGGGATTAAATTGAAATAAATTATATACCACAGACTAAATTGAACAAAATTGAAATGTTGAGGGACTAAATTAAAAAAATATTTAAAAAATATAAATTTTTAAGTAGATGATAAATATACTTATTTAATAAGCTCAATATTTAAGTGTAAAAGATATATGATGTTAAAATATATATAAATATTTTCTTACTTATTTGTTCGTAAAATATGTACATTAATATATTTTTTTTACAAAAATTAAGTTTGAATTCTCATTCTATAAAAAAAATTCAAAAAAAATTCCATACCTAAAGTCAAATTTTGATAAATAACTTGCATTATATTAGAATAAAATAATATTAAAAAATAAATAATTTTTTTCTTTTTATTTATAATAGTACAAAAATTTAAAATTTATTTGAATTAGTTTTTAACTTGAGTTAAACTCAAATTAGTAAAATAAATTAATTTAGTTTTTTCTATTAAAATAATGAAAAAGGGAGCTATAGAGTTAACGATGATTATAAAAATAATTCTTCATTATGACTTATTTAATTTGGGCATGATAAACTTCTTATTACAACAATAGAATTTGAGTTACTCCACCCTTTTAAAATTTTATTTATTTTTTATGTTTTTATGTTTTTTGGTATTTTAAGTTATATTTTTTAGGTTAAAATTTCTTAAATTAAAAACTGCATTTATGGTTGATAGAGTTAAATATAATTGTAAATCTTTGTATAATTTTATTTTGCATTTACAAAATTTTTGTAGATCCAAATTAATAATTTACATTTAAATTTAGCAGAATTTGATTTTGGTATTTGAATTTAAATAGAATCATTTTATAAAAAACTTTGAGTAAATTTAAATGAAAGATAATTTAGGTAACGGTTGAATAATTCTAAAAGAATAGGTATTTGTAAATTATGAAAATTATAATTAAATCAATCTATTTTGCTAATTTGAGTTCATCTCAAGTTAAAAATCAAGTAGAATAAATTTCAAAATTTTAAACTATGATAAATAGAAGAAAAAATAATTTATTTAGTTTTTTATATTATTTTATTTTAACATAATGCAGGTTATTCATCTAAATTTGACTTTAAGTATGATTTTTTTTAAAATTTTTTTTATAGAAGGAGAATTCAAACATAATTTTTATAAAAAAGATAAATTAATGTACATATTTTAGAATCAAATAATCAAGTAAGAAATATTTATATATTAATTTTAACACCATAAATCTTTTACACTTAAATATTTAGCTTATTAATAACTACATCTATTATCTACTTAAAGATTTGTATTTTTCAATTTTTTTTCAATTTAGTATTTTAACATCTCAATTTTGTTCAATTTAATCGTTATATTATATATTTTTGTTCAATTTAGCCCCTATGACGTGGCATAAAAAATTTTTTTGAAAAATTTTTTATTTGACATGTGGAACTGACATATCATCATGTTAACATATTAGTGCCATGTTCGCATTACCACATAATCATATTAGTGTCACGTGTCATTGCTACATGATCATGTTAATGCCACGTGGTGTGTCACATCATCATACGGGTGCCATGTAATCAAAATGTGCCTATGTTAGCGTTGATGTCGTCCTTTTAATGGCAAAGTTTGGATGCCATTAGAGAGACGGACTAAATTAAAAAATTCTCAAAATTAATGAACTAAATTACTTTGATTTTGCATGCGGGGACTAAATTGAACAAAATGTATAAGTGCAGGGGGTTGGTGGGTATTTTGACTAATAATATATACATTGTTTCATATTAATTTATTAATTAAAAGAATATATTGCTTCAATATATTACTTTTTTTTAAAAATAATTCAGGCGAAAAACTTCATTAATCACTAGAAACATTGATTCATTAAGAAATTCTCTTACTAGACATAAACAGCTTAAACTCTAGCCCTCGCCAATTCTAATGTCATGCAAAAAGAGCCTTATTAAAAAACCTTCTCATGATGAAACACAATGAGATAGAACTCATGAAAAGAAAAAAAGCGTACCCTTTTGTACATGTCTATTACATTAATCAAGGAATCTTGTAACCCTTGCATCCCGACCAAGCTATTAGCTACATCTCATGTGAATCTTGCAAAACAATATTTACTTTGTTGTTTGGCATATCTGCTACATTTGTCCAAAAGACTTCACCACTCATCAATGTCTTTCCATGTTGAGCCAAGGATGAGCTGTTTTGTTGGCCCCTCTGACACAATGAGTAATTACTCGACAAGAAATCCTTTCTAACAGCAATAAGCAATCTTCCACGATGTGGCCCAACTGACCTGTACTTCCACGATTTTTCACCCAATGAACAACCTCTTTGCAATCAATCTCTACTTCGCTGATATAGATTCCTTGTTGGTAACAGATCAATAGAGCCCAAGCTAAAGCCTTTAGTTCAGCTCCCATTACATTTGTACCGTGAGTTGTGAGCTTTGTACGTGCTAAAATCACATCCCCATTCTGATTTCGCACGCTGAATCTAGCCCCTAATTTACATTCTCCGCCCGAATGAAACAAAGCCGCATCAGTATTTAGCTTAACACTAGTCGGCCTGCCCCATACCTCACTTGTATTCTCATGTCCATCATCCTGTGAATTTCCATGCGCTCGAGGAGCCCTGCGAAACTAGTGAATTAAATCCAAACCAATCTCCACCACTACCATTGGGGTAGATCTACTTTGCTTAAACACCACTGCATTTCGTGCCTTCCATATGGCCCATAACAAACAAATGAATTCTTCTGTTTCATCTTTATTCAATACTTCAAATGCTCCCTGCAACCAATCTATAATTGAATCATGGAAGTTGAAGATATCTTGGAATCCCCATTTAGTAGCCAACCAAACCAACCTTGAGAATTGACAATTACACAGACAATGAAAAGCTGTCTCAACCTCAATCTCGCATAGTGGGCACACGAGTTCTACGCTTACTCCTCCTTTAATCAATTCACTTCTTGTAGGAAGGATGCCATGAATTACTTTCCACATAAATAGCATTGTCTTCCTTGGCACTGCACAGTGCCACAAATTTTTCCACAACCAATTGCCTTTAACCGAAGAACTAGCACTAGTTACATTATCCAATGTACAGCCCAAAAGTTTATAATTAGATTTTACTGTATAACTACCATTCTTCGTATCAAACCACACTTGACAATCAGGAATTTGCTGAATACTTAATGGGATAGACAAAATCAACATATTTTCATGCGAAGGAAAGCAATTACGTACCTTATCTTTATCCCATCTCATTAACTGTAGATCAATAAATTCACTGACAGTCATGGATTCACTTACTGGAGCATCACAAACCAAGACTTTTCTTGGAGTCTCATATGGTATCCAGTTATCTCGTTTTGCTGAAATATTTGTACCATTACCTACCCTCCATATTAGCGCCATTTTTATCAAACCTTGGCTATCTCTTAAGCTCCGCCACAAATAACTGGGATTAGACCCAATAGGGGCTTCACAAAAGTTCACATTCGGAAAATACCTAACCTTTATCACATTATGAGCTAAAGTATTTACTTGGGTTTGTAGCCTCCAGCCTTGTTTAGCTAGCATAGCTAAATTAAAATTCTTTGTATTTCTAAAGCCCATGCCTCCATAGTGTTTTGACGTACAGATAGCTTTCCAACTCTTCTAATGGATTTTATGATCCTTGACATTACCTCCTCGCCAGTACCTGGCATAAACAGAGTCAATTTCAGCATATAAAGTGTCTGGTAATTTAAAACAACTCATAACAGCATATAAACACAATGTTTAGTTTGTCTTCAAGTCATAAAAATTGGTTGTTGGATTTATTTCTTTCTTTCTTATTTTTTGTCTATTTTTGTTTTTTCAATTTTTTTGATTTAGGGATTTTAGATTGCATGTAATTGATTTTTGCTTTTATTCCTCATTGTGATTTTTTATTTGTTTCTCATTGATGATTTTATGTTATTTGTTTTATTTTGTTTAATTATTATTATTAATTTTGAAGGTATTTTATTTGTGTTAATGTTCAGGGCATCTTAAATGGGAGACTATGGGGAGCATGATTTGTTAGAAAGGAAAAAAAGAAAAAGAAAAAGGAAAATTTGAAACATAATAGATGCACATTTTTTTATTTTTAGTTTAGAGATTGAATTCTTTATTTAGTTTTTCTCTCTTTTTAATTTTTTGTGTTCTTTCTTAATGTTTTATTTCTTTATTGATATTATAATTTTGTCTTTTTTTGTTTTTAAAAAAATTGTCATACAAGTAAA